>NC_133507.1:118752996-119076746 GCF_049354715.1 Callithrix jacchus
TTCTCTGATGATGGTTTGAATTTCTGTGGAGTCTGTGGTGATTTCCCCTTTATCATTTTTTATTGCATCTATTTGGTTGTTCTCTCTTTTCTTTTTAATCAATCTGGCTAGTGGTCTGTCTATTTTGTTGATCTTTTCAAAAAACCAACTCTTGGATTTATTGATTTTTTGAATGGTTTTTCGTGTCTCTATCTCCTTCAGTTCAGCTCTGATCTTAGTTATTTCTTGTCTTCTGCTGGGATTTGAGTTTTTTTTATCTTGGTCCTCTAGCTCTTTCAATTTTGACGATAGGGTGTCAATTTTGGATCTCTTCATTCTCCTCATATGGGCACTTATTGCTACATACTTTCCTCTAGAGACTGCTTTCAATGTGTCCCAGAGATTCTGGCATGTTGTGTCTTCGTTCTCATTGGTTTCGAAGAACTTCTTTATTTCTGCCTTCATTTCATTGTTTACCCAGTCAACATTCGAGAGCCAGTTGTTCAGTTTCCATGAAGCTGTGCGGTTCTGGGTTGGTTTCTGAATTCTGAGTTCTAACTTGATTGCACTATGGTCTGAGAGGCTGTTTGTTATGATTTCAGTTGTTTTGCATTTGCTGAGCAGTGCTTTACTTCCAATTATGTGGTCAATTTTAGAGTAGGTGTGATGTGGTGCTGGGAAGAATGTATATTCTGTGGATTTGGGGTGGAGAGTTCTGTAAATGTCTATCAGGTTTGCTTGCTTTAGGTCTGAGAACAAGCCCTGGATATCCTTGTTGATTTTCTGTCTGGTTGATCTGTCTTATATTGACAGTGGAGTGTTAAAGTCTCCCACTATTATTGTGTGGGAGTCTAAGTCTCTTTGTAAGTCATTAAGAACTTGCCTTATGTATCTGGGTGCTCCTGCATTGGGCCCATATATGTTTAGGATCGTTAGCTCTTGTTGTTGTATCAATCCTTTTACCATTATGTAATGGCCTTCTTTGTCTCTTTTGATCTTTGTTGCTTTAAAGTCTATTTTATCAGAGATGAGAATTGCAACTCCTGCTTTTTTTTTGCTCTCCATTTGCTTGGTAAATCTTCCTCCATCCCTTTATTTTGAGCCTTTCTGTATCCTTGCATGTGAGATGGGTTTCCTGGATACAGCACACTGATGGGTTTTGGATTTTTATCCAGTTTGCCAGTCTGTGTCTTTTGATTGGTGCATTTAGTTCATTTACATTTAGGGTTAATATTATTATGTGTGAATTTGATACTGCCATTTTGATGCTAAGTGGCTGTTTTGCCTTTTAGTTGTTGTAGATTCTTCATTATGTTGATGCTCTTTAGCATTTAGTGTGATTTTGGAATAGCTGGTGCTGGTTGTTCCTTTTTATGTGTAGTGCCTCTTTCAGGAGCTCTTGTAAAGCAGGCCTGGTGGTGACAAAATCTCTGAGTACTTGCTTGTTCACAAAGGATTTTATTTTTCCTTCACTTCTGAAGCTCAGTTTGGCTGGATATGAAATTCTGGGTTGAAAGTTCTTTTCTTTAAGAATGTTGAATATTGGCCCCCACTCTCTTCTGGCTTGTAGTGTTTCTGCCGAGAGATCTGCTGTGAGTCTGATGGGCTTCCCTTTGTGGGTGACCCGACCTTTCTCTCTGGCTGCCCTTAGTATTTTCTCCTTTATTTCAACCTTGTTGAATCTGACGATTATGTGCCTTGGGGTTGCTCTTCTTGCGGAATATCTTTATGATGTTCTCTGTATTTCCTGCATTTGAGTGTTGGCCTGTCTTGCTAGGTGGGGGAAATTTTCCTGGATGATGTCCTGAAGAGTATTTTCCAGCTTGGATTCATTCTCTTCATCCCCTTCTGGTACACCTATCAAATGTAGGTTAGGTCTTTTCACATAGTCCCACATTTCTTGGAGACTTTGTTCATTCCTTTTTGTACTTTTTTCTCTGATCTTGTTTTCTCGTTTTATTTCATTGAGTTGATCTTCGACTTCAGATATTCTTTCTTCTGCTTGGTTAATTCGGCAATTGAAGCTTGTGCATGCTTCGCGAAGTTCTCGTATTGTGTTTTTCAGCTCCTTTAATTCATTCATATTCCTCTCTAAGTTATCCATTCTTGTTATTGTTTCCTCAAATCTTTTTTCATATCTTTTTTCAAGGTTCTTAGTTTCTTTGCATTGATTTAAAACATGTTCTTTTAGCTCACAAAAGTTTCTCATTATCCACCTTCTGAAGTCTAATTTCGTCATTTCATCACAGTCATTCTCCGTCCAGCTTTGTTCCCTGGCTGGTGGGGAGTTTTGGTCCTTTCTAGGTGGCGAGGTGTTCTGGTTTCGGGTGTTTTCCTCCTTTTTGCACTGGTTTCTTCCCATCTTTGTGGATTTATCCACTTGTCGTCTGCGTAGTTGCTGACTTTTCAATTGGGTCTCTGAGTGGACATCCAGATTGTTGGTGATGAAGTATTTCTGTTACTTTGTTTTCCTTCTACCAGTCTAACCCCTTCGCTGTGTGACTGCTGAGGTCCACTCCAGGCCCTGCTTGTCTGGGGTGCACCTATAGCAGCTGCGGAGAAGCGAGGGATGCTACCAGTTTCTTTTTCTGCTATCTTTGTTCCAGAATGATGCTTGCCAAATGTCAGTCTTTTGGATATAGAGGGGTCAGGGAGCTCCTTGAGGAGACAGTGTGTACTGTGTAGGAGCTCAAGTGCTGAGCTGTGAGCTCTGTCGTTCATTCAGGGCTGTTAGGCTGAAAAAAACCCTTTTTTTCTCAGATGTTCTGTCTGGGGGGGTGTTGAGGCTTTCCTTGTGAGTGTCCACCTCGCTGTCCTGCCCAGCTAGGAGGCAGTCAAGTCACTGTTTACCTGCCGAGGCTCCGCCCTGCTGGTGTGAGGCTCGCCCTGTTGCTGCAGGCTCTGCCCTTCTGCTGTGGTCTCCGCCCTGTTGCCATGGGCTACGCCCTGCAGCGGAGTCTCTCTGTTGTACCGGGTTGCTTCGGCAATGGCAGGCTGCATCAGCAATGTGCGTGTACCTCAGTAGGGGCTGATTGCCTTGGTAATGGTGGACGCCCTTGCCCTGCGGAGCTGCGCTTTAAGAAAACCTCCTCCCGGGAGCGTTTGGAATCGCTGTTTTGTTTGTCGCACTGCGCTAGCCCAAATGCTTTGTCTTTGGGATTTCCTGGGCTGGCTCACTGCCCAAGACCCGTTCAGTCTCAAGTTCAGCCCTCTCAGGTCTCAGTTTGCTGGTTCAACAGGGCACCGGTAACAGTGCGCTTTTGTATGGAGCGCTGTGGAGCACCTCTGCGCTCAGGCGCCGGCCGGAGCCCCAGCGACTGCCGGCTACACCAGCCGAGACTTCTGCCTGGCGTCCCGCGTCTCTTTTATACCTGGGAATTTCCCCGTTCTGTGGGCAACTAAGATCCGTCTGGAAATGCGTCCCGACTCACCCTCTCCGTGGATCCAGCAAGAGCTTCAATCCTGGGTTGTTCTCACAGCGCCATCTTGAGTCCTCTCGGAAAGAGGGACTGTTAATGCAGCGGTAGAAATGTGCCCATGGCTGCTGACTTAATTGAATCTGGCTAGTTTCTTCTCTCAGTTTTTGAAGTGGGTCCACAAAGCAGACTCTACTCCTGGATAGGCACAAATACACAGGAGGGTTTCTTTTTAAATTGCAAACGTGATTATTAGGAAAAGCCTGATGCTTTTGCCTGAAGACAACAATATAAAAGACTTGTTAGATCAGCGTCCAACTAATTTACCAAAGCAGAGTAATTATTGACAGAGGCTCAGAGCAAACAAATCAGAGGTGTGTGTGTGTGTGCGCGCATGCTTTCACATGAGGGTAAGAGGGAAGGATGCCAAGGAAGAGAAAAGAGTCCAACTGGACATTGTCTAGTTGAAAGATAAAACATTTTGCAAATTATATGCTGTACTTTCTGGCCTATGTTTTTCTTTAAGATCACTGACCTGAATGTTTGTTAATAAAGTGATGCTAATTTTAATATTTGTAAAAATACATTATTATCATAATGGTATACAAATATGTAGGATGAAGAATCTTTACAAATGATATTAATATCCTATAACAAGATAACAAATGAGACAAAGGCAGTTTTACATTTCTCAGAGGACAACCCAAGAATGGAAATTTTATTAGAGTAACAAAGAAAAATGAAGCACTGACACTGTAAATGACAGAAGTCAGATGTAACGATAGTTGAATATCAAAGGAAAAAATGATAGCCTAAAATAAGATATGTTTGTGAGGATAGCAACGAAAAATATTTCCTATATAGCACAGATGGGAATTCCTTGAACTGAAGGAGACGGAAGACATGTATGGTTGTTTTAAGTCTGTGTATACACTTTTATTTTCTTCCTCTAGTTTGTGCGTTATAAAGGCATACCGGTTGAAAAGGATACTTTTATTGGATTACCCCTCCTGTCTTTTAAAGATCAGGGGGAAAAAGAAGCCTTTGCTGTTAGGGATGCAGTTCTCAAAATCTCACTAGAGGGTGGTGTTGGTTTTAAAACCAGAGGTCACTGCTACTCTTTATAGTATATTCATTACTAGGCTGTATTTATGTTTAAAGAAAAGGTAAAGTCAAGCCTTCTCAGTCTTCCCTAGTAGTTGATAAATGTCAAATCTGAAACCCCCCGAGTGCTCCTTTCAGTTCTGGCTGGTTGTAGCCCAGAGGAGAAAGATAAAGAAGTGAAGCTTGATTACCAGAGGAGTTGGGTGGCAGATTCTAATTTCGGCTCCTGCACTAACTGGTAGACAAGGCTCCCTGGGCCTTTGTCATATCTGTAAAACAAAAAGATGTCCTAGTTGGTAAATCCTCATACATCTTTAAAATTATGCGACTCAAGCAAAATTCTTGGTCTAAAATGCTGAATAATTTCTCATGCTCTTGGCCAGACTAAGGAACAAGTAAAATCTCAAATTATTAAATTATTAATAATTAAGATACAATGTAATGTTATAAGTGAAGTTTAATATAGATTCTAATATCAAAGAAATTTAAAACTAAAATGCCACATCTTTTGTCTTACCAGGGAACCTTAGAGCCACGGATTGCATCTGAGCATTCTATGGATAATTTCAGTGAATGCATCATCCAAAGATCTCTCCCTTCTTGGTCACCAGCTTACTGGAAATCAGCAAAACATGTTTTAATATAGGATTATATAGAGAAGGGAGGCTGAACCATTGTCAAATAGGAATGTTTTAGGATTGGGACTAAACTCCCCACCTGCATTTATCTGACTTCATTGTATCTTTGGTTTGTTAAGAGTTAGTCTTCGAGGGATTTAGTTGGTTTAGTTTCCTTTCGCTCTCATCTCTTTCATCTGACTCCCCTTTCTTGTTATATTTACTCACATTGCAGATGTGAGTATCCTTAGAATCCTACCTGGAACCTGAAGCAAATTACGGAACTTCAAGATCCCAGTAACCCTAGCCTATCTCTGCATGGACTTGACTTCTAAGAATTGGCCCGAGACCCTGCAATTAACCTTTGACCATGCGAAGCTTCAATTCGTCACCTTTGGCATTCATACTCAATGCCCTCTTTCCTCCAAATTGCTTTGTTTGGCAGAAGAAGGTTTCTTTCCCCCGACTCTCTGCCCCCAGGCTGGATTTGTTGGGTCTCAGGCTCGTTTCGCAAATCTAAACTTTCCAAAATATACACGGAGCGCCTCCGGGTTCGCACACGCTCGCTCACGTACACTCTGGCTTGAGTACACGAACCCCGCTGGGCCGGCTCCCAGTTGTAGAACACATTCCATTCTTCGCGCTCGGGCACACCCCTCCGCAGTGAGGATTGGTCCGGCCGAGCCCCCTAGGCGAGGCGAGGCTCCTAAGAGGCCCAGACTCCTGCCAATCCCCACGGGCTGTCAAAACAAGTCTCCCTCCCTGTCACAACAGAGCGGAGTGGAGGCCGCCGCCGCCGCACTTCCTGGGACCGCCGCGCTGCAATCCGTGGGCAGGTGGCGGGTGCGCCCGGCCGCAGTCACCCGGCTCTGGCCCCTCTCGGGTCGCGCGCGTCCGGGCTCCGGAGGCCGCCTGGCTGGGCGCCCGGTGCCTTTTGTCTGGCGCAGAGCCGACGTTTGCATCACATTTCGGATGCCTCCCTCTCTTTTTCGCCTCTCCTGCCTCCAGCTCACAGCGCCTCCCTACTCCCGCCACCGTACCCCACCGGACTGCTAGCCACCGGGCCCAAAGCCAGAGGACATCTCTGCCCGAGCGATGTCTCCTTTCCAGAAAGTTGCCGCCGCCGCCGCCGCCGCCGTCACGGCCACCGCCGCTGGGCGGTGAAACAAAGTCTGGCGGGGCCGCCTCCCGGTGCAGGAGCGCACCGGTGCCTAGCGGCTTAACTCTACTGCCGGGCGTTCCGCCTCCCCCTGGGGAGCCCGAAACGCGCCGGGCAATGGCCCAGGGCGCGGCCGGCAGGGAGGGTCCGGCGCCGCCAGACGCGGCGGGGGGTGAAGACGACCCCAGAGTGGGCCCGGATGCCGCCGGGGACTGCGTGGCGGAGGCCTCTGGGGGCCGGATGAGGGACCGTCGTAGCGGGATCGTACTGCCGGGCGCCGCGGGGACCCCAGCCGACAGCGAGGCGGGCCTCCTGGAGGCTGCACGAGCGACCCCCCGGCGCAGCAGCATCATTAAGGTAAGCGAAGCCGCGCTGTTCGGGGAGTGTGGCTGTGGGTGATGGGTGGGCCGGGGACCCGTGCAGGATGTGCGGTGTCCGGAGACAGCCAGGCGAGGCATTGTTTTCTCCCACCTCCTTCAACGCCAAACCTTCCTTCCTCATCCGGCGGTTCCCAGACTCAGTTCTCAGCGGTGAGACGCACAAGTGACTTTTTTCTCCCTGACAGCAGAGGAAAAGTTCCGCTCTGCGTCTTTGCCTTCTGATGTATGCTTTCCCTCATTTTCTCTGCAAGCTGCACTAAACCGTTGTTGGAAGGAGGAAGGGCTAACTCACGATAAATGCAGATGGTTGTGCATTGCTTTCCAGCGAAGGGTTAGCTTTTCCCGTACAATGAAGAAAAAGCACAGCTTACTCTCAAGTGAAAGAAAAAATTCCCTCTAGACTTAAATGATCCCGAAATCCCAAGACGTGTGAACTTTCCCAGTAGGCGGGCAGAGTTTTGAGTGGACCCTGCATCACAGTAAAGAGCAATGGAAGAGCACAGAGTTTTTGAGCTGCAGAAAGCACAACCGGAAAGCAATCAATCCCCCAAGCATTATCCCTGGTCCTTGTGGTTACCACCACATCCAGAGAAAACGCTTCCTGAACCGCTAATCACCTCGCAAAATTTCTCTCCATCCATTTGGCAAGGCATTTGTAAACCTCTATCCTCCCCTTTCTATTTCCATCTTCCTTTCACTTGGGGCTATTTTCTTCTGTTTGAGATTTCTTCTTTCAGGAGCATGACTTTGGGATAAGGTTATTTGGGTAAGAATCCTGAACAGGCTCTGATAAAGGGCTTCAGTGTTAATGTATGTGAGTAATTAATCATATGCATGCCAGATTAAAATTGATTTTTGTGGAGCAGGCAGTATAAAACTATATATATATACATATAAGTATATATATGTGTGTGCATACACACACACACCTCAATGACAATGAAAGATGGACTTTTATTTACTATTGAATTTATTGGGTGCACTAATACATTCAAAAACTCTGTTCAGGGTTAAGCTGCGTGACTAGTACATCATACATGTTCCAAGCTCCCAGTACCAGTCTACTTAAGACTGACCACAGAATGTGGCTCCAGTATAGTCTTTTTCCCAACAGTGACACATGGAAGTTTAAAATCAGTGAAGAAGTTTCTATATTAATAGAAGAGTGGGTGTTAATTACAAATGACTTGTAGTAGTTTCTGTTACCTTGTAGCTTTTTGATTGTGTGAAAAGGAGTGTTCTATTTTGGGTGTAAATTTGGACAAAGGGAAATTACCATTTTGCTTTTAACCCACGGATCAGAAAGCATGCTGTTTTGAAATTTAAAAAACATCACAATTAGGAAACACATACATTTTAGATTCTACGATATTGATGCTACATGTTGTCCTGTGTGTGTAAAACAGGCACTGCAAGATACTTTAAAATATATGATAGTAAAGAGCAAAGGGCTCTATAATGTAAAAATAAAAATAATGGAGTATAAGGAATATGCAAATTCTTGCAACTGAGTTTGCCACTTTTGAATTGTACTATGCTGGTTTATATTCTCAGAAGGGTCATTGCTGAGTAATGGTGCCTCTTTTGTTTTAAAGTTTCTTTTTGTGACAAAAAAGGAGGGAGACAGCAGAGTATTAACTTGATTTTCCCCCTTTTTAGTATCAAGTGCAATTAACATTTGGTAAATGGCCTTTATAAAATGAAAGATTTTCGAAAATAAAATGAGTTATTCTGTTAGGCTTTTATTGAAAAAGCAGCACATACCTATACTTTAAAAAATCAAATGTTGCAAAGGAGTGTGAAGGGAAGACCCTCAGGCACTCCTCATTCCAACTTACCTACTCCACCCGCATAGATGTTAACACTTTCTTATGTATGTTTCAAAATAGTCCATGCATATGTAAGAATGTATAGCTATACATATCTATGATGAACTATAGCAGCTCCTGATTTATACAAAAAAATTTGGCTAGAGCTTTACAGACCTCATAGCTTTAAACATTTTTGAAGCCTAGAGGGTAATCTAAGGTCATTGTGTTGAAGAAACAAATCTTCAAGGCTAATCTAGTAGGTCTTTGGTGGGCAGCATTCATTGGGATCTGTTCCCAGAGGCCTTAACTCCCTTCTAGGGGTAAAAAGGCAGGTGGTAGGCTCTGTTCCACTCCTTCTCTGAGATCAAGAACCATTCTGTTGACACTCTTGAATCAGCTGCCCTGTGGTTTGCTCCCTTTAGCATAGTAAAATGAGTTTCTAAAAAAAGTCTAGATCACATAAGAAGTACATAGCACATGTTCTATATTGAGAGAAAATGCATTTTCCACAGTTTTGCCAAGATTTTTTTTAAATCTGCCATTGAAATATACACAAAAAAGAAAGGTTTTAGTACATTTTATATTAATCGAAATATTAAATGCTGTTCCAAATTGCTATAGTGCAGTAATAATTGATATTCATGATCATAATGCTGAGCCACTGAAAGATTGGGAATCATCAAATATTAAATTCTTTTCAGCTCAATTTAGGGTATTGTTTCAGACTAGTGCTCTCCTGGCAGAAAACAGACTGTCTTGTATATTAATAAAAAGAATGTTTTCAGTAAATTCGTCCTCCCTAATTTGTGAAAACATGTGTTTAGTTGAGAAAACAATTTCCTTCTGAGCTGATGAAAACAATGACAACATTTATCTGTATTCATCTTCAGAAATTCTTTCTACTGTCATTGTATTTCTTTCCCCTCATATAACCAATCCTAGGCTTAAAAACATTTAATGTGAGAGTTAAACTAAGTTTTCTTTAATCTGTCTACTTTTTCTTATGTTTATGGTGTGATCGTTTCAACAGCATTGACGTTGATAAATGCTGTGTGTTTTTTTGGTAAGTGCATTGTTATATACCACAATAATGCAATAGAATTCATTTTAATTTATTCTTGATGACTTGTAGTTTAAAATGACAAGTTAGATTCTGCAGTACTGATAATGTCTAGCAGTTGTTTACTATTCTGCATTTGACTATATTTCTAATTAAGAAATAAGACCATTTATCTATCTGGTACCTGATATCAAACTTATATATTTAAAATATTTAACATTTTAGAGTATAGCTTATATCTCTATAACTCTGTAATCTTCTGGAAATAGGAAGTAGCATAGCGTATTTACTATATTAGACGGTGGGAACTGAACTATAAATATATTTTAAAATAGCAGTTGATTTTTCTTCCATTGCATTTAACATATTGACGAGTTCTACTATTTTCGACTTCCTTTTGTTCTACTTAAGAACAAATTTTCTAGGAAAATTTCAAGGAAGAATAGAAATTGTCACTTGGATCTCATGAACATGGGTGTGGGGGATGAAGATGGGAGTTGGGAATGAGTGCTGCGACCTGCACTGGAGCAGCTACTTGGGTGTTATTCATGTCTCATTATTTTATATCATGGCAAGTCCCACTCCATCATATTCATTGTGGGCTGGTATGGTGGATTTCTGAGCTGCAGCCTCAAATATGCCTCTTGGGTACCAGATGACCCCTATCAAGATTATGGCTTTCCTCGAGGGGCAACAGGAATGCAGTTCATATTAAGTGACTACTACTATGAGTCAGATACTAAACTAGGAGCTTTTGTAAATTTCTATCACTTAAACTTCATAGGAAACTCTCTAAAGTAGGGACGGGAGGTACAGAGAGCTACTGTTAAAATATGGAGTGATGATTGAAAGCCATGTCTGCTTAATTTCAGAATTTGTGCTCTTGGGCTGGTTCTCAGATGCAAGAAGTCCACAATCCATGAATACTTTCTAGGTTAGAAACAGCCTGAACGTGTAAGACAGTGACAGAAGAGTATGCATTTTAGGTCCCATGGTTTGTGGGTAAATTATCTTTTCTCAGCCCTCTTTCCCCCAGTTCAGAAGGTTTGGAGCTTGATGATTCTAGAAAGGGATTACAATTTTTTCTGTCTTTGGCTATTTTGTTAGGCGTGTGCTGTACTTGAAAAGGTAGAGCAATCTGGCAGGTGTTCTGCTTGGTGTCAATACATGGAGGTGACACCTGTTGTTTTACCCCAAGCCCACTTTGCCCATGCCCTGCAGACAGTGGAGTCTGTGAAGCATTGTATTCTCTTTTAGGCTGATACACAGATGGAAAAAACACCTGAGTCATAGGAATATATATTATTCTAGGGGAGTACGAAAATGAGGAATCTTCATTTGGAGATCTGAAAGTGTTTGTTTTTAAAAATAGAGATTGCTACAAAGGAAATTAAACATGATTAAAAATCAGTTAAAAATTTTAGGCACCCTATGGATTACATAGGCGTTTATAGATTGACCTGGGAATTACAGCATTTATAGATTTTATTCTCTACAAATATGTGTTAAAAGTTCCAAATAACTGACTTGTGGATGGATTTTGGAAAAATAACCAGATTGTACAGAGGAGCTCACTAGTCTTTACTTTACTGTAAGGGTCACTGAGAGTGTGCCCTGGTGGCTTCAATTCTCCTCCTGAGATGTGATTCAGCTTCATGAATGGCATGAACCTCTTAGGTAGATCTGGTTTATGATCCCGGCAACTTCAGTTAGCATATTTATGTTCTCTCACATTGCTGTAGTAGCATGGCCACATATCACCTTAGAAGTGGTTGCTTCTAATTGCAGTGCCTTTCTGATGTGATTTCTTATAGCACCTCTCAAGAAAATAAGGAATAAACTTTATGTAAAGAGCATTGTCATACTTCGATGAAAGATTTTAGAAGTATCTGTTGATTAGTGTTTGCTACTGCTATTAGAATTTACAAAATTTGTTTTCCCTTTTGGAAAATATATCAAAGCGAAAAAGTGGAAGTTAATAACATAGCCATTGAGGGGTTAAACACGCTTTGTGATTGAGACTGAATAGTGTTTTCCCAACCTTTCCCTTTTTACAATGGGGAAAACAGGTAATTAAATTTTGTACAGTAAAATGTCAATTGAACATTTATTGCCAAATAACACCTCAGGCACAGCAGGGCATTATGAAAAGATATCAGGAGACAGCCAACTTTACCTTGGTTCTACTGAACAAGCAATTCATTAATTGCTTCTAGGCAATGCCAGAGCAAACTAATCAGGCAGTGGCCCAGGCAGTAACTCAGTGAAGGAATTGCGACAGTCTTCTCTGCACCCTCACTCAATTCTGTTTAGCTTTAATAACTGTGAATATTGAAAATAACTCCACGTTCAGAAGCAATGTCCAAACCGAGATGTGCTTAACATCGTATATTAAAAAAAACACACAAAAAAACTCTCCAACTTTAGATGCCTAGGTAGAGCTAAAAGGCAGGATCTCAGAACCAGTAAATGAGCCATTGGTTATAAGAAGTGGGGAGACATTCACTGTATTGGACTTTAATCGAAATCTAAGGTAATAAATCAGTAAACTTTATTATAGTGAAACCTGTCAGTTTTGCAAAATCTTGTATTTTGAAAAGTGTTTTAATAATGTAAAAAATGTCTATTTGTAGTTCATTAACTCTTATTTACCTCTGCATCCTAGTTCATCTCTGTATTCCAGTTTCTGCAATAGGAAACAATAGACAGAGTTTATTGTAACTAATAATTATACTAACCTGACAATAACTATTAGGGCCAAATGGCCAACTTCTCTAACAACAACATTCAGTTTTTACTTATTGGCATGTGTATTGTGTATTTCAGCTAACTTTTGATGGCAACAAAATCATAGTATGACAAACTACTGGAATAGCCCCTTGGATTTAAAATTGGATTTCATTTGTAGTTTTATCTGTAACATCTTTTGTGAATGTAAGAGAGATATATAATCTAGTTTACTTTAAACAGTGCCATTTAAACTCATTTTATTAATAATCAATCTAGCATTACTTTGAGAAAAGTAGGATTGTACACAGTGAGTAGAAAAGAAGCATTATTTATATAATCATTATCACTCCAGAAAGAAAGCAAGTTAATTTTGAAAATAATACAATCTGTCAAGACAACACAATGAATTACTTTAGTGTGTATAGTTTCCAAATATTTCTTAATTTGTATTTCTGAATTTATGAAAGTGTATAGCTATTATAGTCAAGAATATTGTTTATTCTTAACCATACATCTTCATATTCAAAAGAATTTTAAAATAACCTTTGAAAGATAATATCTGCTTTATTAATTCTTATGCTGACCTTTTTCAAGAGCCTTTAATTTTTAAAATTTTCACTTCTTTTTTTTTGACTTTTATTTTAGTTTCAGGGAGTATACATGTGTAAGTTTGTTACATGGGTAAATTGCATGTTGCTGAGGTTTGGTATAAATGATTCTTTCACTTGGCTAGTGAGGATAGTACCCAATAGTTAGTTTTTCAACCCAAGTCTCCTACCCCAACCTTCTCCCTCAAGTAGTTCCCAGTGTCTATTGTTCTTTTCTTTGTGTTCATATGTATTCAGTGTTTAGCTACCACTTATAAGTGAGAACATGTGGTATTTGGTTTTCTGTTCCTACATTAGTTCACTTAAGACAATGGCCTCCAGCTGCATCCATGTTGCTGTAAAGGACATAATTTTGTTTCTTCTTATGGCTGTGTAGTATTTCATGGTGTACATATTCCACATTTTCTTTGTCCAGTCCACCATTTGTGGGCACCTAAGTTGATTCCATGTTTTTGCTATGGTGAAGAGTGCTGTGATGAACATACAAGTGCATGTGTCTTTTTGGTAGAATGTTGTGTTTTCTTTTGGATACATAACCAAGTAATGGGATTGCTGAGTCAAATGGTAGTTCTGTTTTAGTCTCTTTGACGAATCTCCACACTGCTTTTCACAGTGACTGAACTAATTTACATTACCACCAGCAATATATAAGTGTTCCATTTTCTCCACAACCTCACCAACATTTGTTGTTTTCTGACTTCTTAGTAATAGCCATTCTGGTGTGAGATGGTATCTCATTGTGATTTTGATTTATATTTTTCTAATGCTTAGTAAAGGTGAGCATTTTAAAATATATTTGTTGGCTGCATGCACGTCTTTCAAAAGCCCTTTAAAAGATGCCAAGTATGTACTGAACACAGACTAAGCCCAGGCAATATGTACAAGTAGATAAACTTGTCTTATTTGCATGGTAAAAATCACAGAAATAGATAGTGATGCTACTGGGTATTTAGAAAACAGAGATACCCAAATTCAGAACACCTTCTCTGTGAGACATTCTCTGATGTGAGGGAGATGGATGTGCAAATAAGGCAAAAAGAGACCAAAGAACACTTTAGTGTTAGCTGGGACCAAAAATACAATATAGAACTCTAGAAAGCTAGACCTGGCTATGTTGTACGCACTTTTCCCTAAGGCCCAAATGACTTTAAACCAAAGCAAGCCAAATAGCCTGTATACTTAAAGCCCACACCCTATGCCCATATCCGACAGCTGATGATGAGGGTGGTCTAATCAGGGACACACTAGGGCCAGATAATAAGGAATCAGGGACATGTTCAGCAGCTGGAGAATGTGTTTCCCCTCTAAACCTCCCTTGGCTTAGGCTAGGTTAAAGTCTGGCTCAGAAACAGGGCAATGGTGTCAGTAGAGTGATGGCCCTGCTCTCCTACAGGTCAGCCCTGATTGTTGGGTTGCGGAGGAGAGAGAGCAGATGACGCTATATGCACTCTGACCTCTCTCTCCTTTGAAAGCTTCATCCCCATATATAACAGCTCGTCAATGTCCTTAAACTTGCAGTTTCTTAATCATTGGTGATGACTAATTTTTGGAAGTGGAGATAGGGATGGAGGTGAGGGAATGGAGCCTTGTGCTTCCCCTAGAGGCACATATAAAAGATGCAAAGTCATCTTCAGCATTTAATGAACTCCAGCTTTGAAATATTTTGGAATTATTGATTTCATACCATAATTAAATATTATATATTTAGAAATATTATTAATAGTAAGTAGCTTTACTTTTATGTTTAACCTAATATGTAAAACACCTAGTAACATTATGAACTTGTTTTCCTATTAATCAATTTTCTTTATAGTAGTAGCAAATACCGATATGGTTTGTATGATGAATCTGGCATTGCTTTGAGTATTCATGTGTATCAAATAATTTAATTCTCACAATAATCATATGATATGAGTATTATTATTATCTCAATTTTTGCAGATGGAGGGATGTTAAGTGACTTGCCTAAGGTCACATAGCTAATAAATAACAGAGCCAAGAAGTGGGTCCAAATTATCTAGCTCCAGAGGTTGCTTTTAATCTTTATGCTATATATTCTCATTCTCTAAGACAGTATTGATTTAAAGCTTAGCTGTTATGGATGAAAAAGCAGATTTTTTATTGTTATCTTAAACACTAAGTTTCAGCTGGCAAAACAAAAAGAAACAATTTTTAAAACAGTTTTGGGAAACTCAAGGATTACTTCAGTATACATTTTTTTCTCAGTTTCGTAGCCTTTCACATATATTACCCATGACTTTACATTAATATTGCATTCCATTTTCCATTGACAGGAGTGAGGCTCCTAGTAGTACAAGGATACCTCATATTATCACACTTTGCTTTTTTGTACTTTGCAGATATTGCATTTAAAAAAAACAAATAGAAGGTTTGCGGCAACCCTGTGTTGAGCAAGTCTACTGGTGCCGTTTCGTGTCTCACTTCGGCAGCTTGTGCTCACTTTGTGTCTCTGTGTCACATTTTGGTAATTCTCACAAGATTTTTAATTTTTTCATTGTTATTATATCTATTATAGTGATCTGTGATTCGTGATCTTTGATGTTACTATTGTGATTGTTTTTGAGTGCCACAAACTATCTCCATATAAGACTGTAAACTTAATTGATAAGTGTGTGTTCTGACTGCTCCAATGACTGGCCATTCTCAGTGTCTTTCCCTCTCCTTGGGCCTCCTACTGTTTGAGACACAACAATATTGAAATTAGTTCAGTTAATAACTCTATAATGGCCTCTAAATATTCAAGTGAAAGGAAAAGTTTCATGTCTGTCACTTTAAATCTGAAGCTAGAAATGATTGAGCTTAGTAAGGAAGGTATGTCTAAAGCTAAGATAGGCTTTAAGCGAGGCCTTTTTTGTCAGTTAGCCAAATTGTGAATAAGTAAGGGAAAAGTGCTTGAAGGAAATTAAAAGGGTTATTCCAGTGAGCAGATGAATGATAAGAAAGCAAAACAGCCTTCTTGCTGATATAGAGAAAGTTTTAGTGGTCTGGATGGAAGATCAAATCAGCCATAACATTTCCTTAAGCCAAAGTCTAATCCACGGTGAGATCCTAGCTCTCTTCAATTCTATGAAGGCTGTTAGAGGTGAGGAAGCTGTGGAAGATATGTTGGAAGCTAGCAGAGATTGATTCGTGAGGTTTAAGGAAGGAAGTTGTCTCTATAATGTAAAATTGCAAGGTAAAGCAGCAAATGCTGATGTAGAGGCTACAGCAAGTTCACCAGAAAATCCAGCAGTGATTATTGTTGAAGGTGGCTGCACTCAAAAGCCTCAAATTAGAAGAAGATGTCATCTAGAACTTTTATACCTAGAGTAGTGAAATCAATGCCTGACTTCAAATTTTCAAAGGACAGACTAACTGTCTTGTCTGGGGTTAATGCAGCTGGTAACTTTAAGTGGAAGCCAATGTTTAATTACCATTCTGAGAATCCTAGGGTCTTTACGAATTATGTTAAATCTACTCTGTGCTCTAGGAATGGAACGACTAACCTCGATGACAGCACATATGTTTATAGCATGGTATATTGAATATTTTAAGCCCACTGTTGAAACCTACTGCTCACAAAAAGCATTCCTTCAGATTATTACTGCTTGTTTACAATGCACCTGATCACCTGAGAGCTCTGATGGAAATGTATAGGAGATTAATGTTATCATCCTGTTAACATAACATCCATTCTGCAGCCTATGGATCAACAAGTCTTATTATTAAGAAATACACTTCACAAGCCTATAGTTACCATTGATAGTGATTCATCTGGTAGATCTAGGCAATGTAAATTGAAACCTGGAAAGGATTCACCACTCTAGGTACCATTAAGAACATTTGTGATTCATGAAAGGAGGTCAAAATATCAACATTAGCAGGAATTTGGAAGAAGTTGATTCCAACCTTCCTGGATGACTTTGAGGGGTTCAGGACTTTGGTGGAGGAAGTCACTGTAGATGGGGTGGAAATAGCAAGAGAACTAGAATTAGAAGTGGAGCCTGAAGCTGTGGCTGAATTGCTTCCATTTCTTGATAAAAACTGAATGGATGAGGAGTTGCTTCTTATGGATGAGCAAAGAAATTGGTTTCCTGAGATGGATTTTGCTCCTTGTGAAGTTGTTATGAGCAGTGAAATGACAATGAAGGATTTAGATTATTACATAAACCTATTTGTTAAAGCAGCAGCAGCAAGTGGACTCCTATTCTTCAAGAGAGTGGACCTATTTTAAAAGAGTTTTAATTGTGAGTAAAATGCTGTCAAACAGCATTGTATGCTACAGATAAGTTTTTCATGAAAGGAAGAGTTAATGAATGTGGCAAACTTTACCTTTATCTTATTGTAAGAAATCGCCACAGCCACCCGAAGCTTCAGCAACCACCACGCTGACCAGTCAGCAGTGTTCAAAATGGAGGCAAGGCTCTCCACCAGCAAAAAGATTATGACTGGCTGAAGGCTCATAATCATTATGATTATGGCTAATGATCATTAGCATTTTTAGTAATAAGGTATTTTAAAATTAAGGTTATATACATTGTGCTTTTAGATGCAATGCTATTGCACATTTAATATACTACTATATAGGGTAAACATAACTTTTATATGCATAAGAAACAAAAAAAATTTGTGTGGCTTGCTTTATTGCAATATTTGCTTGATTGTGATGGTCTAGAACTAAATTTACAATATCTCTGAGGTATGCCTGTATATTTTATTCTTTGACTGAAGTTATCTTCTTTACCATGAAGCAAGAGTTTGTGGTCTGATTTTGGTATATATTATATCAGCTAAGGATGGACAATTACTTAATTATTGCAACTGGTTATGAATTATTTTATATTTTGATAGTTTTGTCTGTCAATAGATCAATAAAGAGTATTTAAGTTTCCAGTCCAAGGAAGTTGTAACTTTCATTTAGTGGTAGTAGACATGATGCTATATGGTTGAGATTTCTTCCCAGTTAGCTTTGAGGTAGATACAGTGACTCATATGTAGGAGGAACATGTTAAATGTTTGTTAAATATCATTAAACTCAAATTCTGCCTGATCACTTAATTTCTTTTGGTAGAAATTCCAAAGTCAGTATGTAGAAAATGCAAATATATGATTATGTCATGAAATTAGTGCCCTTATGGATGCTTTATTGTGTTAAAGGTAATGAACCCATTCTGCTGTGCAGAGATATAGTATCATGGCCAAATGGTACCCAGAAGTTTGTCTCCATAATTTGTAGACTGCTTCGTGTTAAAGGTACAGTCAGCTCTCTTTTGTATATCAGTTTTAATTATCGTCTGAAGTTATGTTAAATTATTGAAAGATACAGGTCTTTGACTCTCTCTTGTATTGCAGCACTTATGCAATAAAGCATTTGGTCACATTCGCTTAAAGTGATTTTTTTTCATCCAAAAAGAAAGCATTCTCCCAAGCATTTGAAACCTAAAACACTTTTTTTCCTGATACTTTCTCATGTTTATTTAGTGTGGGAACAAACTAGTTTTGTGATAAATGATGTGATGTTTCTGTGTGTTGTGTCATGACACAACTTTCGTTGCTGTTGTGTGTGTGTGTGTGTGTACTTAGGCTAGCTATATTGGAAGTCAGAAGTCCCAGTGGGAGGTAACCTTTATTTTTGTTAGTAGAGATGGGGGTTTTGCTATGTTTCCCATGATAGATTTGAACTCCTGGGCTCAATGGATCCTTTCACCTCAAACTCCTGAGTAGCTGGAACTATAGGCCTGTGCCCCCATGCCTAGTTTAGGTAACCTTTTGATTCCCGACTTTCTTTCCTACAACTGGGAATGTGGTCTTTATCCAGCAACATTGTCATCAAAGTAAGAACTGCAGAGGGTGTGAGAAGTCACACTCAGAAATGTTAGCCACTAAGTTTGACCAGTAGTTGAGGTTTCTGAAAGGAGCAAAGAGAAAGAGAAAGGTCAAGCTGTGCCAGAGGGGAATGGAGTCAGATGGGACCATGCTTATACGTGGGCTGAGTAAATGCTTTGACAAATGTCTTCACTTGAATCATTCTGCCAGAAGTTGTACATTTTGGAATTTATTTATTTTAAAAATTTTGATGGTCTTTGGTTCCTTTGGAGAACCTTTTAAGTAATGGGCACCTGACACCTTAACACACTTAGCAGTGATGGTTGGACACAAATCTCTCTGAGTCTAAAGATTCCTGAGAAGAATCAAGGGAGGACTGTTCTGGGTTGTTGTTGGTGATGACTGGCCTTAAAAGTAAGCTTTGTCTACTTGGCTATTTTGCTAACCTCAGACCTAAGAAAGTCCAGGGAGATTCTTCATGGTGGCACCGTCAGCATGATAGATTTACCAATAAGGAGAAACGATCTCTGACAAACAAATTATCATGGAAGTCGGTGTTCTAGGCTGGAAGTAGTTGTGAGTGCTGGAATTAGTCACCACTGCTTTATAAAAGGCTCTAAGTATTCACATACTCAGGCAACTATGACCCTCCCTTCCTTACTAAGAATCTGCCTTCACTACCTTCACTATTTCTCTTGCCCAAACCCTTTTCCTCAGGCTAAATAAGGGGATGACTGGAAGGCAGAAAATAGACTTGGAGGCGGGGGTGGTTGTTATGGTTCCTGAAGAAAGCCTAGTCCTTCCACTTATCTCATTGTAGGGGGAAGAGATAATGACTGTTTCTGAGGTTGAGAGAGAAAGGACTCAAGTGATAATTCTTCTTCATTGTTTTGAGATGGTGTTTCACTATGTTGCCCAGGTTGAACTTGAACTCCTGGCTTCAAGTGATGCTCCTGACTCAGCCATCCAAGTAGCTGGCACTACAGCACATGCCACTGCACCTGGCCAAGAGATAACTCTTGATTGTAAGAGTGGGCAGATAACGGCGGTGGCATTTAACTGTCCATTCTTCACCAAGTCTCCCCATAAGTTTGGACTGGTGCCTATCTGTCTCTTCTTGAAACACACTGAGTTACTAGACCATCAGATCCCCCTGATGCTGTCCTGTTTGTGGAGAAAGAGGACACTATAGAAGACATCCAGTCCCCTTGTTGCTGCCCCATTCAAAGAGGCTTCTTGGATGAAGAGTCCCTTGTAACAAAAGGCTGGGACGGGCTGGTGAGGGGTGGAAAGGAAAGGTCAATGTTCATGCCAAATCTCCCACACCAGGAATAATGAATGTTTAGGGAAGAAGGGCACTATGGGGAATAAGCAACCTCATAGAGAGTCAGCCTTTGGATGCCTGACTCACAGAGAGAACCAGTGGTCAAGTTCAGTATTAACTTGAGGAGTAGAGAAAACGAACCCATGGGGACTGCAACATCCCTATGGGGCCATTTTATGGAAAGACTGTGTCTTCATTTATTCATTCCCCAGCTCAAGCCTAGAAAGGAAGTGTAGCGGGGAAGAGAAAGGGAGAAGTGGGTAAAATAGACATGCCCCCAGCCCTAGCCACTAAATGCACTATTCTAGCTTGCTGTGGGGGCTATAAAATAGAGAAGACCTTGAACCAAACATGAAATTGAAGTTTTAAAATGAAAAAGGCTGAATAAGGACTCAAAATAACCCTTCTGATAATGGAATGGGAATGAAACACTATGGAATCTGAGTAAGCTAACAGTAATAACTGGAATACACAGAGACAAAAAGGATCTGAGAATAGGCAGTTAGGGAAAAAAACCACACATTTATACCCCAACTTGGACTGCTTAATTATTTCAGTTACATTAATACAGAATTGGAGAGCTGAATGGGAGGTTAGAATTTTCCAATTCTCCCCTTTCATTTTACCAAACTGGCAGTCTACCATCATTCCCATTCTTTCAGAGAATCATTAAAATGAGATTATTTGTGATAATTAGACAATTTAATTAGAACTGTTTATGATACCAGGGATAGGTAGGGAAGGCTTCTTTCAAGCATTCATGTTATAGAATAATAATGAGCACAACATTGTCAAAATCTTACAGTATCTTCAATTCTTATAACAGCCTGGGAAGAGCTATCATTTCTACCTTACAGATGAGAAAGCCAAGGCTCACTAGTGTGTGTGTGCGTGTGTGTGTACTAGGGTTAGGGGGAAGGCATATTTTTATCTTCATTTTCTTTTGTTTTCCAAACCGGCAAACTGAAAAAACAAACAACAATTTCAGAATATATTGATCTGGCTGGAATGGAGCTGAGTGGAAAAACAAAGTTAAGGTGGTTCAACCCAACATTGTTTTCCAATAAAAGCAGCCACCATTTATTGAGCTAGGTGCATATATGTTATTTCATTTAAGCTGGAAGTAGGAAGGATCTAGGAAAAAGCAATGGATTTGAAATAATTGTTTTGGCATAACTCCTAGGGCTGGGGTTTGGGCTTCTTACTCTTCAAAACTTACATGTCAGAAACTCCATGTACTAGTTTCCTGCTGCTGCTGCAACAAGTTGCTACAAACTTAGTGGCTTAAAACAGCACAGATTTATTATCTTATAGTTCTAGAGTCATTTACTGTGTTCCTGTGTACATTGTCAGTGTTATGGGGTATGCTTGCTAGCCTGTATGGCAGTGTAAGATTTTAAAGTAAGAACAAAGCCCAGTTTCCTTAGCACTCCTTATATCAAAATGTAATTTCCATATAAGCTCAAATCATAGAGAATCAGTTGCAATTTTGTTTCATGGATAAGACGACCAGCTTACGGAATGTTTTTCATTGCATAAAGCCTGTTAAAAGCCAGAAGAGAAAAACAGTACTTTCTGCTGACATTGGGATCAACTGAGAATGTAGTGGGCTTAGTGGCATTAAAGAAGATGAAAAAGTTGAAATCAAAATTTAAAAATCCCTAGATGTAGATATTAAATGTTTATTTATATGAAATGAAAATTCTGAAGTGGATAGTTTTGCTGTTCTGAACTACTTCAAGAAAAATCTGGAGAAAGCCAAACTGTGATTTAACTTCTTTATCCACTGTGCCTAATACCTTACTATCTTTTAAAGAATTTGATTTTTTACAAGCTACAGAAACATTGCTCTGAGGCTTTGTATGGACATTAAAGCCTAACTGTGTTTATCTGATTATGTTTTTTAATCTTTCTCTGCTCTTATTAATGTTTTCAATTTTGATTTTAGGTCTTACAGTTGAAAATGGCATAAGTGTTTTAAAGATTGAGTAGATGATTAAGGTATATTATTTGTCTTATTCCTATAAGGATCAAGGTGCTATAACCCACAAGGACTGTCTTAGTAGTTTTCTTCAAGTACTCTTTTTTCCCCCCCTATCATTTGGGTCTTTTCCTTTATAA
Organism: Callithrix jacchus; assembly: GCF_049354715.1. Taxonomy (NCBI): domain Eukaryota; kingdom Metazoa; phylum Chordata; class Mammalia; order Primates; family Cebidae; genus Callithrix; species Callithrix jacchus. Next base: position 118,775,132 of record NC_133507.1, read on the forward strand.
GCTATTCTGTTTTCAGCTTTCAGGAAGTATATTCATTGGTGGTGATACTCAGCCCTCCCAAGTGTTGTTTGCTTTAAGTAGTTGTCTTGATCTACATCTGAACTTAAAATTTCCCTATAAAAATCTTTTTTTAAGGAGGAATTTAGCTTCACTTCTGAGCTTTTGGAGTGGAGAGGTCTACCCTCCATGTTTATAAATACTTTCATTTGATAGGCTATGTTGCTCTGGCAAAGAGATCCTCACACATAGTGGCTCAAACAAGATAGTTTCTCTCCTTAATAAGTAACACTAAGCTGGTTATTACAAATCAGGTAGATGTCTCTGCTCCATAAAGTAATTCAGGGATCCAGATTTTTTGGTCTTCTTTTTGGGCCATTCCTTAAGATGTTGACTTGTCCCTTTGATGAAAATTGCCTTCTAGTTCATAAGAAGGGGGATAAGGAAAGTGGAGGGCAATTAGCTTCTTTTTAAGGGAGTGACCTGTAAGTTGCACATACCACTTCTGTTCATATCCCACTGGCCCATTGGCCCATTGGTCATATGACCATACCCAGCAGCAAAGCAGGCTGGGAAATGTAGTCATTATCTGGGTGGCCATGTGCTTACGTGAAGATTAGGAGATTCTTATTAGTAAAATGAACAAGAGGAGACTGTAAGTTTTTAAGGTTAAAACAGTTAGTCATGGTATAAATCCTTAATTTGGAGAAGGAACCAAAGTGTTTTGTAATATGAGGGAATCAGACAGTCCTCCATTTTTGAGTTCACATTGTTTAATCTGGTTAGGAAAATAGACCAGAACATGGCTCATGTGCTGCTAGGGACTGCTTCAATATCTGTATGAACCAGTTAGCTTCAAAATGATGTCTCACAGACATGGGCTGCATTGTTTATCCTGACTTTCAAATGTATACTATATGTGAATCAGAGAGACACACCAAGCAACAACAATTTAGGATGCCTTAAGTAACTGTTGTGTGCCATACACTGTCTGAAAGATCCTGTAGTGAACTTGTAGGAGAGCCTTTGGAGGTCATTTTGCAGTTAACCACTCTAGGGCAGGAACCCTTCTAGATGTGCAGAAGTGGCTTCCAGTCAGCAGGGAGTTTCCTCTCTCCCAAGGAAGCCAATTTCATTTTCAGTCTGTTTTTGTTGTTTGAAAAAATTCTTATGTTGAGCCCAAATCAAGTTATTCTCTTACACTTTTCTTAGGCAGTCCTATTTCTACCTTCAGGAGCTATAAAGAGTATGTTTAAGTTCTCACATGACAGCTCTGGACATATTTGAAGGGAGTTACGTAGGTGTCTCCTCCCACACTTCCGCTATAATAAATAACCCCTGACATTTATTGGGTGCTTACCATGTTCCAGACACTATTCTAAGCACTTTACATGTATTAACTCATACCAATTCTTACTAGTTTTATGAAGTAGAGACTCTCTACCCCATTTCATGGATGAGGAAATTGAGGCACAGACAGGTTAAGTATTTGCTCAGATTCACACAGTAAGTGGCATGTTCTGATTTGTCAGTGTTTCATTTGAAATGTTCCTAGGCCACAACCCTGGTTGCTATGCCAGATGCACTGTGGTCCACTGTAGTGTACTGTTTTACCTTCCATTTTTTGGATTCTATATTTCTACAAATGTAACCATCAGGAGAATTTTTCTTCTGGAAAAAAAAATTCTTGACCACAGTTCAGCAAAGATGTCTTTATATTGAAGACACTATGCTCCTGAATTTGAGAGGACATGATGAGTTGACCAAAGGTAGGCTTGATATGGCAGCTGGGTTCCATTTAATGTGATGTATAAAGCCATTTTACTTTTCTTCAATAGGGAAGCAATTATAGGTAAAAATACTAAGTAAAAAAAATCAGTTAAAAATGGTTTTCTATTCTTTCTTTTAAGAGATGTGCTCTTCCTATGTTTTCCAGGCTCGTATTGAACTCCTGGGCTCAAGTGATTGTCCCATTTTAGCCTCCCAAAGTGATGGGATTACAGGCATGCACCACTGCACCCAGCTTAAAGATGATTTTTTTTTTTTTTTTTGAGACTGAGTGAGTTTTGCTCTTCTACACAGGCTGGAGTGCAATGGTGCGATCTTGGCTCACTGCAACTTCCACCTCCTGGGTTCAGGCAATTCTCCTGCCTCAGCCTCCTGAGTAGCTGGGATTACAGACATGCGCCACCATGCCCAGCTAATTTTTTGTATTTTTAGTAGAGATGGGGTTTCACCTTGTTGACCAGGATGGTCTCAATCTCTAGACCTCATGATCCACCAGCCTCGGCCTCCCAAAGTGCTAGGATTACAGGTGTGAGCCACCGCGCCTGGCCCAAAGATGATTTTCTTAATAACTGTGAAACAATAGAAATAAATTAGGGATTAGGAGAATGGCTATAATTTTCTAGAATTAAGTGCTAGATCTGAGGTGGGTATAGCACTACCATTAAAAGGTCCTAGAATTGGACTACCAGAATTGGAATACTGATTGTCTATTAGCTGTGTGACACTGAACAGGTTACTTAATCTCACTGATCCTTAGCTTTATCATAGTGGTAGAACACACACACACACACACACACACACACATTTGTGTGTGTATGTATATATGGTTGGTGGTTTTGGGGAGGATTTAAATGAGAGAATTCATGTAGAGTGCTTAACTAAGTTGTTGATACAAGGTAGATAGTTGATGAATGTTGATTATTACTATTTGGAAATAGGAAAATAAAATCTGAGGCTAGTTTTGAAAGAATTGTCAGGACTTTTCAGATATGAAGAAATAAATAAATAATAATTCTTAAGACTTTGATCATAGAGGGCTTTGAATAAAGTGATGTATTTGAGTCATGGAACAAATCTTGTCTTTTGGATGCCATATCTAACCAGGTTGTAGTTGTACTGGTCATCTTTCTGGTAATGGGGCAGTTCCGGTGTCTCTGTTCAGATTGGTCATCATTGGTTTTCTCTAATTTCTTGCAGTATTACAAATAAAAATGCCCATAAACTTTGATTTGGGTTGATATAGTAAATAGTTACTTTTTTTAAGCTTAAAATTTCTTCCAAAAAATTTGTAAACTACCCTCAGTATGTATCATTGTTACTCTTTCTGTTCCTTCTTGACAAACAATAGCACAATTTACTAAAGGGTCAATTTTGTTTAAAGGTGGCCTCCGCTTTCCTCAAATTATAGAGTAAAAGAATGAGCTTTAAATGAATTTAGCATCGCTCAATTTAATTCAGCAAATGATTTTTAAGTACTTACCAAATTTGACACTGTATTGTGCCCTTGGTTTTGATCATTCCTTTATCTAAAATTTCATCTTAATGAACAATATATAATGGTTTTTTTCCCTTGCTTCAGGTTGATTGAAATTTTAGAAAAGTTCCCATAATTCCCATCTTGGCACAAACTCAGACTTAATAGACACCTAAAACTTTGTGAAGGCATCTGTTAGAATAGCCTCCTTTTTAATTTATCCAAACAGATTGGACCTTACAATATAATGACATCTTTGAATTTTGCTTTTTACTGAGCAAAAGACCTCTTATGGCTGATGACTTCACACTCTTTTTTTTACCCTGAATTATGGCCATTTTGGTAAAATTTGTGACTATATATAAAATATGAATGAAAATTTAGGTATTTAAAAAACCAGTCTGTAATTCAAGCACTTTGGGAAGCTGAGGCAGGAACATCACTTGAGCACAGCACCTCAAGACCAGCCTGGACAATAGAGTGAGGCCCCATTAGTACAAAAAATACGAAAATTAGCCAGGTATGGTGGTGCATACCTGTAGCTTCATATACTCTGGAGGCTGAGATGAGAGGATTGCTTGAGCTCAGGAGGTTGAGGCTGCAGTGAGCTGTGATTGTGCTGCTGCACTCCAGCCTGGGCAACAGAGAAAAACAAACAAAAACCATGTCTGACCTATACTCAGATATTCAACTTGTTCGTTTAAGAGTCTGTCTTCCTCGTTAGGCTGTAAATTCCTTAAAAGCCAGAACCTTTTCAAACTGTTCAGTTTTGTGGTCCAAAATGATGCTCTGTAAAGGCAGGAGACTTAAATAAATAATGAGTGATCTTAAAATAAAACCTTGAAATCAAGGAAAGGAGTGAACCAAAAAATTGGCAGCTGTTACTGATTTTATTATAAGTAATAATTTGGTAAAGGGAGCAATATTGCCTTTTTTTCCCGCAGGCTTTTTGACCAAGCATGCCAAAAGTCAGCGGTGCCTTTTTTTTTTTTTTTGTCTGAGGTGTTTGTCACCTGCCAGGTTCTCCTGGGTAAGACACAAGTTAGTGGGTGCAGGAGGATATAATGAACGTAACATTCTTCTGCCTTTTTCTTTATACCAATTAGACTTAAACATAGCTTTCTTTACAAAAGCATTCTGAAAGAATTGGAATTTTGGCTGTAATCTTTGTGCAAGCCAGTCATGGATTCACTCTGAAATTCAGCTGCTGAATGACACTGGACCCAATCCTAGCACGACAGTAAAAAGGGGCCAGCGTTCCTGGAAGTTTTAAGGCTACAAGCTCTTTCACTAGAAGACATAGGCAGTATTCTCTTAGCTAATCAGCTATAACCTTGATTTTGATATTAGAAACTATCCTAGAAACACTAGGAAATTACAGTGTCTCCTGCCAACTCCGTGGAGAAAGGGGCACATTTTAGACCTTTCTTGAATCTTCTGTAGCTCCTACAAAGTGTTAAACATGTACTTGATTTATCTCCAACCTCCCACGCAAACTAAACCAAGACAACTCATTCTCTTCTACCTTCCTTAAGGGAAGGAATCTTGCCCTGAGTTAATGTAGTCTATCATTGCTAGGTTCACTTTCCTTAATAGGAACTTAAGTCTTTGAGAGACAGTGTGGGCAGGTAAGAGGATACAGATTTGAGAATTTGATCTTGGATCCTGGAATCTCATTTTTGCTACTCTTTAACTGTGTGATCATGAGCAAGTTTAAAAATTTTTCTGAGCCTCAGTTTCTTTATTGGTAAAATGGGAATTTTAATGCCTATTCCACAAGTTTGCCATAAGGCTTGCAGGTGAATAATGCAGTATATTTGTTGATATATAGTTTAGAAGTATTTCAGGCTGTACCTAAGAAAATGGACTTGACAATCAATTTATCTAGTAGTTTTTTTTTAAATAAAAACACTTCCCATTGGCTAGTAATGAAAAGTTGGTAATTCTCTAAAACATTTTACGACAGGGTTTACATACTTTCCTAGAAGTTGTAGCCACCAGTATTTCCTTCTGGGAGGCTTTTCAGTAAGTCTCACAACAGTAGTGGACTAGTGTATGAGAAGCAGTCCTATCGGCTGCCACTATCTCTTAATCAAACCACGTATGACATGTATTTAGTCAAACTACCCATCAGTTGTCCTGAGATACCTTACTCACAATAGCATAAGTGAATGTGTGTGAATATGGACTGCATCTGGCATGGATGGCCTGTCATCTACCTATACTTCATCCTGTGAGATACAACTAAAATGAAAACAATGTTAATTCTTTAAAGAATTAAGGAATTTCTTAGTTATAATAGATTTTGACTCTTCAAATATTGAAAATTGAGTTGACATATAATTGATTTATATGTGAAGGTGAGGGAGAATGTGGACCTTGTCTCTTATTATTCAATGTTTATGTTAAATCTTTAAATGTATACTTAATATCTCTGTTGTGGAGCCAAGGCCATTGAAATTTAACTCTACTAACAGCCTTTTTGGCAATGCTAATCAATTCTTCTTACACTGTAATACATTTGGCAAAGTTACTTTTAATGACTGATTCGTTCATTCATCTGTTCATTGATGCTTCAAGCCTTCATGACAAGACTATGTTTGCAATATAGAGATTCAAAGGTGAGGCAGACATACATTATGCCCAATGTATTTAAACTATAATCTCATATAGAATATAGGTGCTGTGACAGAGGTATAATACAGAGCGGAGCTCCAAGCCAGGTGCTTAAAAATGTTTATTGAATGAGGAATATACCCAGGCCTGGTTATCTGTTTGCTGGATATTTCCAAGTTCCTAGATTTTTCCTTCTCTGTCCTTCATCTTATGAATAGTACTACTATCTTCAGTTTCCCTTGCAGGCAATCTGGATGTCATCTTTGGCTCCTTTTCCTCCTCTTCTATCATATCCTATCTATCACCACATTCTCTTGGATCTACCTCCTAAATAGTTCTCACTGCTATGCTTGTTCAGGCCACTAGCTTGGCCTATATCACTATGGCATCTTCCCACCTGGTATTTCTGCCTCCAACCATTTTCTTTTGCCTGATTAAATCTCCAGAATAGTAGCCAGAGTATTATTTCTAAAAGGCAAATCCAGTTGCATGATTTTCTTGCTTAAAACTTTTTGATGACTTCTCATTGTCCTGGCAATAATGTGCAGATCCCTTTACACGGTTCAGGACGCCCAGTGCAATGTGGAGCCTGCTTTTTTTTCCAGCTCCAATTCCTGCCACTTCCTAACTCTCACATTCCAGTCTATCAGATGACACTGTGTGTCTGTACTCATATAAATATGTTTACAGGCATAGTGCCCTGCTCATCGTTGCTCAATATATGTTGGCTATTCTTATTTTTCTAAATCATGCCTTCTTGGTAACTGGCACAGCTGGGAAAAATGTTTTTAGGAGCATTAAACAAGGGAGACTGGGAGGGAGAGAAGCTCAGCATTGACAAGCGGATATAATCTAGGTATTGGCAGAAAAGTGGATATCATGATAAAGGTTAAAAAGTAATTAAATCCATTAAACTTTTGAAAAACATATTTTTGGATTGGTTTTGAAAAATAATTCAGTGTAGCATTAAAAAGTACTCTGTTGGATCTTAAATTTATCATTTCCTGAGATTATGATCTAGTTTAGAAAAGTTGCCAGATATTTGCTCTTCAAGATTTACATTGTTTTCCAAAGTCTCCCAAATGGTCTTAGCACTGTTGTTAAGTGTTTAGCTGGCTACAGAATTTCCTTAAATTGTGATTTTTAGTCAATGGAATATGATGACTCACAGGGAATGTAACTGTTTTCTGCTTCAGCTTACTGATCTTTATCTTCACATGGTCAAGAATCTGTGTTTCTATAACTCTCACAGACCAGCACATATGTTCTTTTTATAAAATATGAAATAAAATATAATTTTGCTAACTTTTTGTGTCTCGTATTACAAATACTATTCATAACTTGAGATTGAATTATTTAGGTCATGCAGAGAGGAATAGAAAAAAGTTTGCCATTTCAGTTTTTTTTTTTTTGTACTTTTATAGTTTGGGTTGGAAGATTCATTTTCATTAGATTGAAGTAAATAGATCTTTTGTAAATATCAGTATTTCACTAGTGTTTATATTCATTGTGTCTTATTTAATAAAACCATTTGCAAGAGATTGGTTGGTTATTCTGATAACTGTTGTCACATTGCTTTGAAATAGTATAAATGTCACATAGAAGACTTTTATTATTGAGGTGTTTTGATGATTAAAATTACCTTCGAGTTCAAAACTTGTTTTACCAACAGTTAAAAAGTACAAAACATTTTGTTTAATGTATTTGTGATTTTAAATTGTAGTCAAAGTTTTTATTTTTTGCTAATTCAATATCTATATTTGATCACATAGAATTGTTATTTAACATAGGATTTAAAATTCTTATGTGTGGATTATTATAATTTACCAATCAAGTGTGGATTTTGAAAATATATTCGGTAATGCTAATTTTTTTTTACTGTATAAATACAATTTATTCTCTACATTTGTGAAAATATATATTTTTTATTGCATTTTAGGTTTTGGGGTACATGTGCAGAACATGCAAGATAGTTGCATAGGTACACACATGGCAGTGTGTTTTGCTGCCTTCCTCCCCTTCATCCACATATGGCATTTCTCCCCAGGCTATCCCTCCCCAGCTCTCCCGCCTCCCGCTGTCCCTCCCCTATTCCCCCCAGGTAATGTTAATTTTGAAGTTTAGAAAAAATCTTTTAAAGCTCGTAGCTTTGCGACGTCAAAAGAACTTTTGCGAAAGCATACATATAGTGACGTGAAATGTGCTTATGTGTGCAGAAAACTGATTGCTGTAATCAATTTTATAATTGTATGCATAAATCCATAATTGAATATTCCAATCATTGCCATTTGGGTAAAAGCAAATACTAAATGTTGTTATGTCCCCTTAGGAAGCATATCAAGAACAGATTGAAACAGAATGTCTTTAACTGTCTTAAAACAATTCCATAAATGGTTACCACTTTCTTTCAAAAGTTAGAAATCCTACTGAATCCATTGCAGTTCTTTACACAGGCTGCCAGATGATTGTGTAATTAAATACCATATACCACAAAGCATGATTTATGATGCTATTGTTATAGTGTGCTTACTAAAAAGAATGAAAAATAGTAAGTATAGTATTAGTAGAGGTCCTGTAGGTAGGGTTGCCAGACAAAATACAAGGCATGCAGTTAAATTTACATTCCAAATAAACAGCACATAAGTTTTTGGTATAAGTATAATTTAGGCAAACATTATTTATTGTTTGTCTGAAATTCAAATTTAACTGGGCATCCTGTATTTTTATTTGTTAAATCTGACAACCCTAGCTGTAGGTGATTGGGTAGACTATAGGTAACAGTAAAGAAACAGATTTTTCTGATGAAACAGAATTTCTTCTTAAAGTTCCTCCAGAATCAAATAAAGAATACTGTGGTTCCTCAGCTAGTGAGTAATATTTGAAGCTAGTACCTGAACTTAGAGAGTTAGCCTTAAGAGCCATGCCCTGTCACCACCCCTCATATACTGGTGTTTGTGTTAGTGAAATTAAAAGTAATTCAATTCCAGCATTGCACACTATTTCATACTGCATTATGTTGAAGTTATGCATCATTAAAATTAGAAAAATGCATTTTTTAAATTTTACATTAAGAAATTAACTTATTTAATAAATTAATTTTTGTTTCTTTTTGAAAGTTAGCTATTTTTGATGAGATTTTTTTAAAAAAGTGGATTATTCCTGCTCTATTTTAAGTAGTGTTCATTAGTTTAACCAAATGTTTTTGTTTGCTTATGATTAATAGTGATTTGCCTTTCATTTTCTTGTTAAGGTTGAATTACTGTGTTTGTTTTATGCAACTGGGAAGCAGCCATGGTTTGGAGCGGCGCATTGCTCTGCTTGTTTCTTTAGCTTGGCTGGGCTCGGTCTCTTCTGCTGTAGCCATCAATCATCCAGTGCTCTTTGCATGCTATGGGACATATTTTTCTCCATGAGTGACAGTGGTTGCCTTTTATGACTTAGCCCTCATTAATAATTAGGCAGGGATTACATATGAGATCTTGTAATAACTCATGATCTACATTTACTCATTTGTAAGTATAAATAAAATCTAACAGACACAAAAATACCTTGAAACTGGAACCTCTTAAATATAAACATGAAAACATCACATCATAAGCTCCATTAATTAAAAATATACCTTTGAGAATGGTTAAAATGACTTAGCATGATTTTAAAAAATACATTGCTATCTTTTCTGCTTTAATGGAACCTTTCCTCATAGGACCCATCCAATGTAATACCAATTTAGAACATTCAAGAGCAACGAACAATACTTTGATTAAATAATTAAAAAAGTAGACTGGAAATTATTTAGAAAGATGATAGGAACTTATTTATAAGTAATTTATTTAATTAAACATAATATATTGGATTATAGCAATGCATGAATTAATGTCTTTCAGAATGTTAGTTCTTTAATCTACATTGTTTTTATTTAAAAAACACTGAGAAGGAGTCTAATGAGATTATATTAAGTGATATAAAAGTATCAATTATGGTAATACTTAAAAAAATTTTAGAATATTTATTATTATTTCAATCTGTAGTTTCAAATGTTCTTGAAATTTCCCACAGTAACAATCATATGATTGAAGTATCTATGATTTTAAAGTCTTTTGAATTCTATATTAAAATTATAGAATTTGTAAGAAACCAACTAAATGGGTGTGACACTAAAGGCCTTTAAAAAAGTTGTGATCGGTGACTGGCAAGATGGCTGAATAGGAACAGCTCCGGTTTGCAGCTCCCACCAAGATCAACACAGAAGGCGGGTGATTTCTGCATTTCCAGCTGAGTTACTTGGCTCATCTGGGGTGTAGCCCGTAGAGGGCGAACTGAAGCAGGGTGGGATGTCACCTCACCAGGGAAGCACAAGGGGTTGGGGAACTCCTTCCCCTAGCCAGGGGAATACTTGAGGGACTGTGCCATGAGGAAGGGTGCATTCTGGTCCAGACACTATGCTTTTCCAATGGTCTTCGCAATCTGCAGACTAGGAGATTACCTCAGGTGCCTGTACCACTAGGGCCCTGGATTTCAAGCACCAAACTGGGTGGCCATTTAGGCAGACACTGAGCTAGCTGCAAGAGATTTTTTTTTAATATCCTGGTGGTGCCTGGAACACCAGTGAGACAGAACTGTTTGTTCACTCCTTTGGAATGGAGGCTGAAGCTAGGGAGCCAAATGGTCTAGCTCAGCAGATCCCACCCCCTACGGAGGCCAGCAAGCTAAGATCCACTGGCTTGAAATTCTTGCTGCCAGCATAGCAGTCTGAAGTCAACTTGGGACACTTCAGCTCAATGAGGGGAGGGTGTCTGCAATTACTGAGGCTTGAGTAGGCAGTTTTCCCCTCACAGTGTAAGTAAAGCCACTGGGAATTTGAACTGGGAGGAGCCCACTGCAGCTCTGCAAAGCCACTGTAGCCAGACTGCCTCTTTAGATTCCTTCTCTCTGGGCAGGGCATCTCTGAAAGGAAGGCAGCAGCCCCCCATCAGGGGCTTATAGATAAAACTCCCATCTCCCTGGGACAGAGCACCTGGGGGAAGGGGTGGCTGTGGGCACAGCTTCAGCAGACTTAAATGTCCCTGCCTCCTGGCTATGGAAAGAGGAGTGGATCTCCCAGCACAGGGCTGAAGCTCTGCTAAGGGACAGACTAACTCCTCAAGTGGGTCCCTGACCCCCATGCCTTCTGATCGGGAGAAACCTCTTAGCAGGGGTTGACAGACACCTCATACAGGAGAGCTCTGGTCGGTATCTGGTGGGTGCCCCTCTGAGATGAAGCTTCCAGAGGAAGACACAGGAAGCAATCTTTGCTGTTCTGCAGCCTCTGCTGGTGATACCTAGGCAAATGGTCTGGAGTGGACCTGCAGCAAACTCCAGCAGACCTGCAGCAGAGGAGACTGACTGTTAGAAGGAAAACTAATGAACAGAAAGGAATAGCATCATCAACAATAAAAAGGATGTCTACACAAAACCCCATTTGAAGGTCACCAACATCAAAGACCAAAGGTAGATAAATCCACGAAGATGAGGAAAAGCCAGCACAAAAAGACTGAAAATTCCAAAAACTAGAACACCTCTTTTCTTCCAAAGGAACACAACTCCTTGCCAGCAAGGGAACAAAACTGGATGGAGAATGAGTTTGATAAATTGGCAGAAGTAGGCTTCAGAAAGTGGGTAATAACAAACTCCTCTGAGCTAAAGGAGCACATTCTAACCCAATGCAAGGAAACTAAGGACCTTGAAAAAAGGGTAGAGGAATTGCTAACTTTCAGAATAACCAGTTCAGAGAAGAGCATAAATGATCTGATGGAGCTGAAAAACACAGCATGAGAACTTTGTGAAACATACACAAGTATCAATAGCCCAATTGCTCAAGCAGAAGAAAGGACATCAAAGATTGAAGATCAGCTTAGTAAAATAAGTGTGAAAACAAGATTAGAGAAAAAAAATGAAAAGGAACAAACAAATCCTCCAAAAAATATGGGACTATGTGAAAAGACCAAACCTACTTTTAATTGGTGTACCAGAAAGTGATGGGGAGAATGGAACCAAGTTGGAAAACACTCTTCAGGATATTATCCAGAAAAACTTCTCAAACCTAGCAAGATAGGCAAACATTCAAATTCAGGAAATACAAAGAATATCACTAAGATACTTCTTGAGAAGATCAACCCCAAGACACATAATCACCAGATTCACCAACGTTGAAATGAAGGAAAAAATGTTAAGGGCAGCCAGAGAGAAAGGTCAGGTTACCCACAAAGGGAAGCCCATCAAACTAACAGTGGATCTCTCTGCAGAAACCCTACAAGCCAGAAGAGAGTGGGGGCTAATATTAAGCATTCTTAAAGAAAAGAGTTTTCGATCCAGAATTTCATATCCAGCCCCTTAAGTGAAGGAGAAGTTATATCCTTTACAGACAAGCAAATGCTGAGGGATTTTGTCACCACCAGGCCTACCTTACAAGAGCTCCTGAAGGAAGCACTAAATATGGAAAGAAAAAACTGGTACCAACCACTGCAAAAACATAAGAAATTGTAAAGACCATTGACACTATGAAGAAACTGCATCAACTAATGGGCAAAATAACCAGCTAGCATCATAATGACAGGATCAAATTCACACAGAAAAATATTAACTTTAAATATAATGGGCTAAATGCCCCAATTAAAAGACACAGACTGGAAAATTGGATAAAGAGTCAAGACCCATTGGTGTGCTGTGAGCAGGAGATCCATCTTATGTGCAAAGGCACACATAGGCTCAAAATAAAGAGATGGAGGAATATTTACCAAGCAAATGCAAATGAAAAAAACCCCAAGGGTTGGTTGCAATCCTAGTCTCTGATAAAACAGACTTTAAACTAATAAAGATCTAAAGAGACAAAGAAGGGCTTTATATAGTGGTAAAGGGACCAATGCAAGAAGAAGAGCTAACTGTCTTAAATATATATGCACCCAAAACAGGAGCACCCAGATTCATAAAGCAAGTTCCTAGAGACCTACAAAGAGACTTAGATTCCCACACAATAATAGCAGGAGATGTTAACACCCCACTGTCAATATTAAACATAACAATGAGACAGAAAATTAACGATATTTAGGACTTGAACTCAGCTCTCGACCAAGTGGACCTAATAGACATCTACAGAACTCTCCACCCCTAATCAACGGAATATACATTATTCTATATATTCTATAGCACTTATTCTAAAGTTGGCCACTAATTGGAAGTAAAACACTCTTCAGCAAATGCTGAAGAATGGAAATTATAACAAATAGTCTCTCAGACCACAGTGTATTCAAATTAGAATTTAGGATTAAGAAAGTCGCTCAAAACCTCACAGCTATATGGAAACTGAAAAATGTACTCCTGAAGAAAATTAAGGAAGAAATAAATAAATTATTTGAAACCAATGAGAACAAAGACACAATGTACTAGAATCTCTTGGACACAGCTAAAGCAGTGTTTAGAGGGAAATTTAGAGCACTAAGTGCCCACAGGAGAAAGCAGGCAAGATCTAAATTTCACACCCTAACATCACAATTAAAACAACTAGTGAAGAAAGAGCAAACAAATTCAAAAGCTATTAGAAGACAAGAAATAACTATAATCAGAGCAGAACTGAAGGAGACAGACACACAAAAAACTCTTCAAAAATCAATGAATCCAGGACTGATTTTTTGAAAAAATTAACAAAATAGACCACTAGCCAGACTAATAGAGAAGAAGAGAGAAGAATCAAATAGATACAATAAAAATGATATCATAAAAATGATAAAGGGGATATTACCACTGATCCCACAGAAATACAAATTACCATCAGAGAATAGTATAAACACCTCTACACAAATAAACTAGAAAATCTAGAAGAAATAGATAAATTCCTGGACACATACACCCTCCCAAGACTAAACCAGGAAGAAGTTGAATCCTTGAATCGACCAATAAGTTCTGAAATTGAGGCAGTAATTAATACCCCACCAATCAAAAAAAAGCCCAGAACCAGAAGGATTCACAGCTGAATTCTAGCAGAGGTACAAAGAGGAGCTGGTACCATTCATTCTGAAATGATTCCAAACAATAGAAAAATAGGGACTCCTCCCTAACTCATTTTATGATGCCAGCATCATCCTGATAGTAAAATCTGGCAGAGACACAACTAAAAAAGAAAATTTCAGGCCAATAACCCTGATGAACATTGATGTGAAAATCCTCAATAAAGAACTGGCAAACCAAATCCAGCAGCACATCAAAAATCTTATTCACCACAATCAAATTGACTTCATTCCTGGGATGCAAGTCTGGTTCAACATATGCAAATCAATAAACATAAACCATCACATAAACAGAACCAATGACAAAACCACGTGATTATCTCAATAGATGCAGAAAGGCCTTCAATAAAATTCAATACCCCTTTATGTTAAAACTCTTAATAAACTAGCCATTAATAGAACCTATCTCAAAATACTAAGAGCTATTTATGAGAAACCCACAGCCAATATCATACTGAATTGTCAAAAGCTGGAAGCATTTCCTTTGAAAACTGGCGCAAGGTAAGGATACCCTCTCTCACAACTCCTATTCGACATAGTATTGGAAGTTCTGGCCAGGGCAATCAGGCAAGAGAAAGAAATGAAAGGTATTGAAATAGGAAGAGAGGAAGTCAAATTGTCTCTGTTTGCAGGCGACATGGTTGTATATTTAGAAAACCCCATAATCTCAGCCCAAAATCTCCTTGTTACCCAGGCTGGTGTTGAACTCCTGGACTCACAGTGCTGGGATTATAGGTGTGAGCCACTGTGCCTGGCTTTTTTGAGCAGATTCTGACTATAAAGTATTAAGCATCAGTTTCTGTGAGAGATTTAAAAAAGTCTAAATCATAGTCTATTCCCTGAAAGAATTTAGAGTCTCCTTGGAAAGCAAGGTCACTTGTGCATTAAAGTTTAATGTTGCAGTTCAGAAGGTTAGAGACATGGGATTTGGGAGACTAATGACGAGTTAGGCTGTAGCTATGTCGTATTTGAGGTGAAGATGGGATAGACTAATTTAAATGAGATTCTGGATCTCAGGACAAAAGACGGGCATGCTATCCAACATAAAGTGTTTTATATGCATTAATGAAAAAAGCAGAACGTTGGTACAATTTGTAAACTTTGCTCCCTAAATAGTAAGTATATTTAAAATGTTCAACAAAATAATTAAGTTTAACAATTGTTTTCAGTTGCTACCTCAGCTGTGTGTTTAATAATTTTTACATTCTAAAATTTGTATATGGTACATAAATTGTAGCTGAAATTGATAGGTTAAGTTAAAGATGAAAACACCTAGCATTTACACTGTGCTTGAAGGAAGCAGCCTGTTTTTGAAGAAGCTCTTGCCTGGAAGCTCAGTTAGTTTGAATTCTGTTATTTCTGGTGATATTAGCTAAGCATGTTTTAGAGTTTCAGTTTCCCTTTGGCTATGTCAAGAGGTCGAGTATGATAAACTGCCTTCTGCTTTCCTCACTTAGATGGAAGGGCCCATGTGATTCTACTTTTGAAGAGCTTTTAGCTTCTCTGAAGAAAATCACTTAACCAAGTAATGAATCACAAGAGGTCTAAATGCATTTCATTAGTAATATCTCAGTTTTACTCTGTAGTGGCAGAAAAAATTTAGACAGTTATTATTTCCTAAGTTTTAGTATTGGAGAAGACTAAGGCTAGGATTTTTCAGGAAATGAATGATAGTTTAACTTGAAACATACTGGATCACAAAGAATATAACATGCAGCATGCCTTCAGTTTCTTTGAGAAAAAAAATCATCAATTGAAAAAGTTTTGAAAGTTTCTATAGGTACTTCTATGCCATTCTGGAGACAGTAATCAAAGGAAATACAAACACATATATCACAAATGACCGAAATTTGACTTTAAGGGGGTGAGTGGCAATGGAGCTCCTCGGTAAACTTCCTTTTTCACAGGGGAAGAGATGGGAATTTGAAGAAGAGCTGACTTGGTTTTGCCTGGATATGTCAAGACCATCAGCCAGAGTTGGTCACCATCCTGACCCACAGTAGAATCAGTGGTTCAGTTTTAATTTTCTCTGATGCATCAAAAGAGACTGTGAAAATTCTGTGAAAAAAGACATTGTGAAAATTCTGTTAGGAACCTGCTTTATCTTGAACATATGACAATGAATAAAATTGTGAAATTTTTATACTGTTTTGGTGCATATGCATTTATGTTGAATACTATTCATTGGAAAAGTATTGCCTTATATATCTATTCTGTTCAGTTTTTGAATCTCTAATGCCATTGTCAACTTTTATAAAAGAAGGATTTAATACCACATGATTTCTTTTTTTTTTTTTTTTAATTTTTTATTGGATTTTAGGTTTTGGGGTACATGAGCATAGCATGCAAGACAGTTGCGTAGGTACACACATGGCAGTGTGCTTTGCTTTTCTTCTCCCCTTCACCCACATTTGGCATTTCTCCCCAGGCTATCCCTCCCCGCCTCCCCCTCCCACTGGCCCTCCCCTTTTACCCCCAATAGACCCCAGTGTTTAGTACTCCCCTTTCTGTGTCCATGTGTTCTCACTTTTCATCACCTGCCTATGAGTGAGAATATGCGGTGTTTCATTTGCTGTTCTTGTGTCAGTTTGCTGAGGATGACGTTCTCCAGATTCATCCATGTCCCTACAAATGACACAAACTCATCATTTCTGATTGCTGCATAATATTACATGGTGTATATGTGCCACATTTTTCCAATCCAGTCTATTATCAATGGGCATTTGGGTTGATTCCAGGTCTTTGCTATTGTAAACAGTGCTGCAATGAACATTCGTGTACATGTGTCCTTATAGTAGAACGATTTATAGTCTTTTGGATATATACCGAGTAATGGGATTGCTGGGTCAAATGGAATTTCTATTTCTAAGGCCTCGAGGAATCGCCACACTGTCTTCCACAATGGTTGAACTAATTTACACTCCCACCAACAGTGTAAAAGTGTTCCTTTTTCTCCACATCCTCTCCAGCATCTGTTGTCTCCAGATTTTTTAATGATCGCCATTCTAACTGGCGTGAGATGGTATCTCAATGTGGTTTTGATTTGCATCTCTCTGATGACCAGTGACGATGAGCATTTTTTCATATGATTGTTGGCCTCATATATGTCTTCTTTCGTAAAGTGTCTGTTCATATCCTTTGCCCACTTTTGAATGGGCTTGTTTGTTTTTTTCCTGTAAATCTGTTTGAGTTCTTTGTAAATTCTGGATATCAGCCCTTTGTCAGATGGGTAGACTGCGAAAATTTTTTCCCATTCTGTTGGTTGCCGATCCACTCTAGTGACTGTTTCTTTTGCCGTGCAGAAGCTGTGGAGTTTCATTAGGTCCCATTTGTCTATTTTGGCTTTTGTTGCCAAACCACATTATTTCTTACATCTATTTTTGAAAAGCAGTTGTTACTCAATGCTACCCTAAACACCTAAAAAGAAAAACATTTCACTAACACAAGAATTTGTTGTTTGATATTTTCCTGTCAACTCTGAATAGGGTAGCTTTATAAAAATCTTTGAAAACAACCTTTGCAAATAGTCTAGAATCACAGTTTATGTCAAACAAATGTATGCTCTAAATCAGCAGTCTTCTACCTTTTCAGCATCAGGGACTGGCTTCATGGAAGACAATTTTGAGCTCCTGTGAGAATCTAATGCCACCACTGGTCTGACAGGAGGTGGAGCTCAGGTGTTAATGCTCGCTTGCTCACCTGCAGTTCACCTTCTGCTGTGTGGCCCGGTTTCTAACAGACCACAGACTGATAGCAGTCTGTAGCCAGGGGGGTTGGGGACCCCTCTTCTAAATAGTAATTCTAACAAGTGACCTTAATATTCAATTCAAGAATGCAGTCCATGATCAAGTAAAATGTTAGAAGAAACAGGTTTTATATTTCATGAATCCAGAGAGTCTTTAAAACCATTAGACTATTCAGCAAAATTATCCATGTATTATTTTTTTGCTTTCCATTAGCCAAACCCACATATATTATTTTAAAAAACTGCATTAATATGTTCTAAAGCTTCCTTTTCATTTCTTTTGTGGTTGTAATTTTTGGAGAGTGAGTCAGAAATACCTATTAGAGATGAATTCTAGGAAAATATATGTAAGCAATAACTCTGGCTCGATTTATTTTTCTTCTCTACAAGAACTGTTTAAAACCTGGCAGTGGAAGACTGTTCTCTTGTCTACCAAGTATTATAGTAGAAAGTGCAAGGTCATCTCTAAATATGAAAGATTTTAAGTTTCTAAGGAAAGAGTGTATCTTAAGAAGGGTAAATGAAACAGTTGGCAAGAGGGAAGGGGAAATTTCCCTTTTTCACCTTGAAACTTGGCAGCATTTCTGCAGCAGAGCTTGAAACTTTAGATGAATTAAAGAGAGTTTGTTTCACCTTCTAGGGAAGCTCTTCTGCACTCAATTTATTTCCCCATGTCTGGTCAGGAAAGCACTTCATCTTTAGAGATTTTGCAAAACTTCTTTGGTTGATTAAAATGCAGATAGCATCCCTTTTGGTGATGAAATAATTTTAATATCGTCAGATTTTGAGATCTGTCTACATAAAACATAGGTGAGATAAAGTGCATTTTCAAGCCCGAATTTATTTAGGCTCGCTCACTAACTTCTCCATTTAATCACCAGAAGCTCACCTTTTCAAACTACTTTGCTTTGTGTGTTGTGGTGAGACTGAGGGTGGGTAAGGCTTTTGGCACAACTCAAACTACTCCATTTTATTTCAAATAAGTCCTGATGAAAGAGCAAATCCTACCCTCTTGCATCATCTTCTTTAGAAATAGGATGAATAAACATTCCTAAAATGGATGCATAGTAAGGAAGGGCAGGGTAGATGCCATGGTCTGGGCCCAACTTGTAAGCTGATGTGTGGCCCAATGATCCTCACATGTGGAACCCAAATGGATCATAGCACTCAACCTTCCTTTATAGTCCCCTTTGTTTGGTTTTATCAGATGAGGGAGATGGCCTACTTCTTTGCCATGTGAATAAACAACAAAATGCAATGAATCTTCTAGTGGAAAATCATGGAAAAAGCTGCTACCTATGACCATAGAAGTGTGTTTCAAAATTTGGTATAAGTTAGAAACAAAGTCCTGGAAAGTAGTTAAATTTCTTCAATACCTCAGGGATAACTTTTTTTTAAGTTCATAAACTTTATTTTTTAGGGAAGTTTTAGATTTACAGAAAATTTGAGCAGAAAGTACAGAGAATTCCTATATATTCCTCGCATCCCATCCACACCAGTTTCCCCTATAATTAATGTCTTGCATTAGTGTGGTGTATTTGTCACTTTGATAAGCCAATATTAATATATCGAGATCGTAGTTATTAATATTTTTTATTTTTTTCTTCATGAACCCATAGGTAGAGATTCATAGTTTAAATCAGTGTTTACCCTTTGTGTTGTCCTTTGTCCATTCTGTGGGTTTTGACCAATGTATAATAATATGTATCTATCATCATGGCCCCATACAGAGTAGTTTCACCCCATACAGAGTAGTTTCCTAAATATCTCCTGTGCTTTGCCTATCATCCTCTTTCCCCTTGGCAACCCCCTGGCAACCACTGATCTTTTCACTGTTTCCATAGTTTTGCCTTTTTCAGAATGTCATATAGTTGGACTCAACAATGCATAGTGTTTTCATATTGGCTTCTTTAACTTAGCAATGTGCATTTAAAGTTCCTCCATGTCTTTTTGTGGCTTGATAGCTCCTTTGTTTTTAACACTGAATAATATTGCATTGTATAGATGGACCACAGTTTGTTTGTTTATTCACTTATTGAAGGACATATTGGTTACTTCTGAATTTTGGCAATTATGCATTAAACTGCTATAAACATTGGTGTGTAGTCTCCTGTGTGAATGTAGTTTTTAACTCATTTGGGTAAATATCAAAAAGCATAGTTGCTGGATCAAATGGTAAGAGCATGTTTAGTTTTATAAGAAAAGGTAACTTCTGATGTTCTGTAAATTCTTGTAGATTTGAAGAAACAAAAATGAAGCAGAAATGACGTGATGCCTTTATGAGAACTGAGACTCTTGCAATTGATTGGAAATGTGGTCTATTGCTAAATGTATTAGCTTAGTTTTACTGAAGGCATGTAGGAAAGATCTTCCCATCTCCATTCTTGTCCTAGGTAAAAACCTATGTTTTTAAAAATAGCCGGGAGAAAACAAAGCCTTAATAAGCCCAGATTTGTTTGGCCTCATAGGATCTGAGATTGCCCATTAAGAATGCCTGTTGAATTTTGTGTCAAAACTCCTCTACATTCTTACCTTTTTCTTGATCATTTTTCCTATCTTTCCCTATAACCATAGCCTATCTGCCCCTTATATGATCTTTAAATAGTCTTGTTTATTCTCCTACCCTTCATTCCAGTTTTGAAGAGAAAGGGTGAGCACACTTCTCCTTGACGCCTCATTCTAAAGCTTTAAACTCTTGTTCCGGTGCCATCTTAGGGAACCCTACTCCTCGTTGGAGGCTGGTGGACAACTGGCATTCTGACTTTTCTCATCCACATTACTGTTTTCCACTGCCCTTCAGGACTTTCTCACACTCTTTAGTTTTATTATTCTTATTCACTATCTCATTCCTCAAAATTGTCATCCTCCATTAGCATCTCTAAACACTGCCTCTCAAAGGGTCATATAATCTCCAGGAACTAATGTTCCAGCTTCAAAATTACAAACTTTGAATCTCTCTTATCTCATTTATCTGTTCATCATAATTCTATTTTATCTTTACTTACACTTAATGAACCTGTGCTTAACCTTTTTTGTGTTTTCTGATTTCTCAACAACCGTATTCTAACCCATTAGCTTCCTTGATTCCTTTCTGAGATCCACTATCAACAAGGCTACTACTGGCACCTAAAATTGTTCTTCTCCCTTGTCCTTATGCTATGTTTGCCTTGTCAACCTCCGTTGTATGCTTTCTCAACTCTATCTCTCACTTGATGGAAAAAGTTATAAGCTAGAACCCTTTCATTTCACATACATGCACAGAGTGATATTTAACACTGAGCCTCATTTGGTAGACAGTAAGGAATAGGAAATAATCCAAATTTGTGAATGCATTCAGGTCACTCTATCACTCCATGATCTGGCTTTAACATAAATTTTCTGACTTGTATTCTGTTGCTCCTTTATAGCCTCTCCTGCCAAACTGTACTGCTTACTTTTCCCATGTTTCTTTATTCATCTGTGTGTTTTATCTTACACCAGCGATAGCAAATAGATTTCATCTTATATGACTGTTATGCTAATCGTGGTAATGAGCAGGTCTATGTGGAGAAGGATTCTGAGGCTCAGAACCAGCTCAGCAAGAGATTGCAACGATCGATTGGTAATGTCCACCATGAGTATGGAAGATGGAAGGACCATGCATTAGCTGGGCATTTCCCAGCATTTGCCACATATTTTCTCCTCCTGCTTTACATTCTTCATGTGTGATTCTATACATCTTTCAAGGTTCAGATTAATTGCTAATCGAAGGAAAACATATTTTCTTATATGTATGTGGAATATCTTTTTATAGACTACTATATCACTTTAGATATTTCTTGTGTGAAGGAAAACATATTTTTCTTATATGTATGTGGAATATCTTTTTATAGACTACTATATCACTTTAGATATTTCTTGTGTGAAGACAGGTATTATTGAGTATGAGTACTAGTGTTCTTCTTCCTTCTATATTGTTAGCTCCTCCAAGAATTATTTTCCAAGGAAATAATTCTTAATTATCCTATTTTGTTGATCACAATGGAAGCATGATGAGAATCCACAAGCAGATTCTCAAACAATTGGCATGAACACAAATGGAGAATCCTGAACTCACTTTTGACTTAAAGTAAAGGTCAAGATGAATAATGGAGGAAGTATCCATCTCAGGCTCTGCTACTGCTCAGCTTCCACTTGATTGTCCTTCCCAAAACTTTACATACTCCCAAATTGAAAGATTTCCTAGGTCTGAAAGGAACAATTTTACTAGGTCTGTTGAAGACTATAGAAACCCACTCTTATTGCAAATAGTTGGAACAGAACCAAGGAACATTGGTGACTTGTCCAGTTTCACAGGTAATGCTAACATTGACCATGGATTTCTGAATCAGGTTTTTCATCTTTTTACTAGGCAATGAAGCACCATATTTAATAATTATATTACTCATTTTGGGAGAACATGTATTTGTTGTGCTATTATTTTGTCACCTATCAAGTTTTATGCAATCAAAAATTAACCCATGGGTTTTGTTAAATAAAGCGGTACGCACTTTCTGCAAAATAACTTTTCATTAAGAGGAAGCTTATGGACATTACTGTTTTTTTTTGGCAAGTAAACTTTTATTTGAAATATGTATACAGAAAAGTGGTACAAATCTCAAATGGATACCCTGATGGATTCTCAAAACAGTGAAGCCATCTGTGTAACCAGCACCTAGATCAAGAAATAAAATGGTGCCAACACCCCAGAAGTCACCCTCAAACCTTCTCCCAGCTACTGACTCATCCTAAAAGTGACCACTCTTTTAACTTCTGACACCATAGGTTAGTTTGTCCCATTTTTGAGCTTTGTATAAATGAGTCATATAATATACATCTTTGTGTTTTGCCTCTTTCCCTCCACATAATATTTGTGAGATTTACCTGTATTTTTGTGTGAAGCAATAGTTTATTTTTATGGCTGTTCAGTATTCCATTGAGTACATATACCATATTCTGCATTTTATTATTTTTATTTATTTATTTTATTTTTTTTTTTTGGGTACCAAATTTTTTTATTTGAAGTAATGGTACAAAGAACTTAAGTGGATGTTTTGGTACAACTTATAGAAAAGGTAAAGGAAACCCCAATATGCATGCACTGCCTTGGTGACCAGGAAGTCACCCTGTGGCTATGGGGAAATTAGCCAAATTAGCCAAAGGCTTAGATTTCATTATCACTGTCTCCCAGGGTGTGCTTGTCAAAGAGATATTCTGCCAAGCCAGATTGGGGTGCTCCCATCTTGCGCAAGTTGGTCACGTGGTCACCCAATTCTTTGATGGATTTCACCTGCTCATTCAGGTAATGCGTCTCAATGAAGTCACACAAATGGGGGTCATTTTTGTCAGTGGCCAGTTTGTGCAGTTCCAGTAGTGACTGATTCACATTTTTTTCCAAATGTAATGCACACTCCATCGCATTCAGCCCGCTCTCCCAGTCATCATGGTCTGGTTTATTGATATCCTGGAGGAAGATGCTGCCACCTCGTTGGTTCTGCAGCTTCATCAGTTTCTCGGCATGTTCCCTCTCCTCATGAGACTGGTGAAGAAAGTACTTGGCAAAGTTCTTCAAAGCCACATCATCTCGGTTAAAGTAGTAAGACATGGACAGGTAAACATAGGAGGCGTAGAGCTCCAGGTTGATTTGGCGGTTGATGGCGGCCTCTGAATCCTGGTGGTAGTTCTGGCGCACCTGCGAAGGTGATGCGGTCTTCATGGCGGCGGCTAAGGAGAGGCTGCGACGGCGGTGGCTGCGCGGCGCTGGAGAGGCCGGGGCCTTGGGACGATCCGAGGACGCGGTGTGGAGGTGACGGAGGGCTGGCTGTAGGCGGCCGGCCGGGGTGGGGGACGAGCGCCGGTTCCGTCCAAGCACTGTTGAAGCAGGAAACCGCGGCGACTCTCAGCGAAGAACGTCTGGCCATATTCTGCATTTTAAATGATCCTTTTATACTTACTGTCATTCTTGATGTGGAGTTAAGAAACTGAGTATAAAAATGTCTAAGATTGTAAGGATCTTTGTGTTATTTAACTTATTTATCATTTTCATTATTTTAATCTACTTCATGCAGATTGTGGCTAAGGATTTCTAATATAAGCTCCAAAAATTTAGTATTATATTCTAGCTTTATGAATACAATGAATCAATAAAGTAGTCTTTTGGAAAAGTTTTTAAAGTAAATATTATCTGAAAATATTAGTTTGTTGTAGGATTAACTCTGTGTTCTGTTCTTATAACTTCATATATGGAATTTCTTGAAATGACTGAAGGAATTCTTAGATTAAAGGTCATCTCAATTTCCCTAGGAGGTCATTTAGACATTATAAGTGATGGCTTATTCAGAAGAAGGAAAATGAGGGAGGGAGATTTCCTGTCAGTGCAAGGATATTGGAGGACAGACTTCAACATATTATTTATATATATTAGTATCTTATCCAGTTCAGCTCAAGGCAGATAACAGGTGAGTGTTTTGGTGCTGTGTGTATAGGTTCTAGTAGATTAACAAACTATTCAGTCTTATGGATGTGTTTTCAGATTTGAATTAATTAATATTTGTAGAACATCCATGGGATGAAAAAATCCAGATGAAGGCGAAAAAATAACACAAGACCTCTGAATTCCCACCCTTGAAGGGTGGCATACAATTTATTCAGGAAAATGACAAAGATTCTACAAGTTTGACAATTAGATACTCAAATAAATATTTTACACACACAAGCTAAGTGTGTGTAATTGAAGAGAGGTAAGGAGGGAAGAATATAGAGTATTTCTCTTATGTAGACTAGGAAGAAAGGATATTTGGGTTAGATTTTGAAAGTAGGAGAAATGAGGTAATTGGCAATGTTGTTGGCCATGAAGTGGTGAAAGCTATCACCATGGAAAAAGAAGGCATAAAGGAGCCTACCAAGAAAAGACAAGGTTCACTGGTGTGGAGGGAGAGGGAATGAGAACATGGTCAGCCTTTTCCTGGGAATTTGAATTATCATTCCAGGGAAAAGAATGCCAACGCAGTGCTTCTCAGTAGTTTTTTTTTTTTTTAATTGTACTTTAGGTTCTGGTGTACATGTGCAGATCATGCAGGACTGTTGCATAGGTACATATGTGGCAAGGTGGTTTGCTGCCTCCATCCCCCATCACCTATATCTGGCATTTCTCCCCATGTTATCCCTCCCCACCTTCCCCTTTCCCCGCTGTCCCTCCCCTAGCCTCCTGCCAACAGACCCCAGTGTGTGATGCTCCCCTCCCTGTGTTCATGTGTTCTCATTGTTCAACACCCGCCTATGATGGAGAACATGTGGTATTTGATTTTCTATTCTTGTGTCAGTTTTTTGAGAATGATGGTTTCCAGATTCATCCATATCCCTACAAAGGACACAAACTCATTGTTTTTTATGGCTTCGTAGTATTCCATGGTGTATATGTGCCACATTTTCTTTGTCCAGTCTATCATTGATGGGCATTTGGGTTGGTTTTAGGTCTTTGCTATTGTAAACAGTACTGCAATGAACATACACGTGCATGTGTCTTTATAATAGAATGATTTATAATCCTTTGGATATATACCCAGTAATGGGATTGCTGGGTCAAATGGAATTTCTATTTTTAGATCCTTGAGGAATTGCCATACTGTCTTCTACAATGGTTGAACTAATTTACACTCCCATCAATAGTGTAAAAGTGTTCCTATTTCTCCACATCCTCTCCAGCATCTGTTGTCTCCAGATTTTTTAATGATTGCCATCCTAACTGGCATGAGATGGCATCTCATGTGGTTTTGATTTGCATTTCTCTAATGACCATTGATGATAAGCATTTTTTCATGTGCTTGTAGGCCTCATATAGGTCTTCTTTTGAACAGTGTCTGTTCATATCCTTTGCCTACTTTTTGATGGGTTTGCTTTTTTTTTTCTTGTAAATCTGTTTTAGTTCTTTGTAGATTCTGGATATCAGTCCTTTGTCAGATGGGTAGATTGCAAAAGTTTTTTCCCTTTCTGTTGGCTGCTGGTTTGCCCTAATGATTGTTTCTTTTGCTGTAGAGTAGCTCTGAAGTTTAATTTTATCCCATTTGTCTATTTTGGCTTTTGTTGCCATTGCTTTTGGTGTTTTAGTCATGAAGTCCTTGCCTATGCCTATGCTTCTCAGTAGTTTTTAAGCTCATGCCTCCTTTACATAAACATATATCTTTACCACTCCATCCTAAAACTCTGAATACCTTTCCTCCCTATAATATATGGATGATTGTCTTTTCTATGTATCTTCAGCCAAGATAATTTTGTTGAGCTTCACTTTCTTTAGTATATATTGTGAAAAAGGATTACCCCCAAATGTAAATTAGATTAGAATATTGAGTTAAGTTAATAACTACATACATCCTGGGGACATTCTAACATGCTCTGTGTGTATGTACTTCTTCATTTCTCCTCCATTCTTTGAAAATCACCAAGGCTAAGTGGCATAGCCAAAAGAATAAATGAGAAAGGTGAGGTATCCTTCCCAGTTCATTTGATACTAATTGAAATTAGGGTCCACAGACTGGAAATTTAGTGAAATGGGTGTACTAAAAGAATTAAGGTCTGACCGAACAGTCTTCTCTGAGAGGAAGATGGGGATAAAATTGAATATGAAGAAAAAAATCTTAAAGTACTGTTGTGAACTCATTTTAAGGTTCTGAACTAAGCTACTAAAATAAGCTATATATATGCTTTTTCTAGTTTTTTTTTGTTTTGACTTTGGATAGAAAATGAAGTGTTTTGTTTTAGTCATTTGAAGGATTATGTGTCTGCATGGCATTTGGTAGAGGTATTTGTTAAGTACAGGAAATAAAAGATTAGTTAATAAGAGAAAACAATCAGGACTGAAAGATTATATTTGGAAATGATTCCAAGATTATTAATAATAATATAGAGATCATTATAATCACAAAGACAAATTATGTTTAAGAGGCTCTGTATAGAGTAGAGAACAGCTAACCAAACCCTGGGGGAATATTAATGGTAGTGGGAGAGAAGCAAATATTGGGTTTCTGAGTATTAGATGACCAGAATGCAAATAACCAGGAAAATATATCTTGAAAGTTAAAATTAGGAATGATTTTGGGGAGGAATTCATTTAGATTTCAAAACACATTTATTGAGGACATACTATGGTAAGTTCTGGGGTTGTGAGTATAAATATGATAGAGTCCCCTAAACCTCAAGAAGCTAAAAACTATGGCAAGAAATAAAGAACTTAAGACTATTGGGATGAAAAGTGATGGATGAGTGCCCAGTAATTTACAAAATAATTATTTTCTAACTTAATTTGGCCCAGGCAAGAAAAAGTAGTGCAAATATTTAGGGTAGGAGGGTGAGAAAGCAAAGAAGTTGCACAAATATTGTGGTTTTATGGTTAATGTTGGCAAAGTGGAGACTTACATGGATGATAGATCCTTGAGAATGTTTTATGGGTTTAATATACACAATGAAAATTCTTTAAAAAAGTATTTGAGGAATTGTGCAGCTGTATTGGTGATATTAGACTTACGGTTTCTTTTCTACATTTTATAACTATGAGGTAGTAGGCTGGGTCCTTGAATAAGTGTGTGTTCTTTGGTTTGCATGAATGGTATGTACTTGGAATTCTCAAAATAGAACTCCAGTTTATTTTCTCAGTAGTCCCAGTGAGAAAAGATATATTTCTTAAATATGGTCAGAAAGCACTTGGCAGAGGAGTGTTTGCTATCGAAACCTGTGAGTGTCTGCAGGTACCAGCATAAATATGTTCCCATTCCTCAACCCAGGGGGATAATCTCATTATTAAACCTGTACAGGCTTCAAATAAGCTTATTTTTAATGTTTGTTTCAGTATTGTAAATACAACAAGTGAAACATGGGAAAAACTTTAACAGTATAAAAGAACATACAATAAATGGTAAACCCCAGATCTTCAGTGCCTCCGATCATCAGAGTACTTAATCCTGCTTCTCAAAACTCATGTTTCAGAGTCTCTTTGGAAAAAGAAGGTAAAAATCATTTGCTAACTGCATTGCAAGGAAACTACAGTTACCTTTATGCCTTCCAGAGGTCAAATAAAAGCCATTCTCTCTCTGAAAAGAAAAACATCTATTGTGTGAAAGACGCACTAGAAACTGTTAACAGTATTTGCCTCAGGATTAAGTACCCTGACCTAAGAGACACAGATATTTGGATTTTTTTTTTTTTTTTTTTTTTTTGAGACGGAATTTTGCTCTTGTTACCCAGGCGGGAGTGCAATGGTGCAATCTCGGCTCACCGCTACCTCCGCCTCCTGGGTTCAGGCAATTCTCCTACCTCAGCCTCCCAAGTAGCTGGAATTACAGGCGCGCGCCACAACGCCCAGCTAATTTTCTGTATTTTTAGTAGAGACGGGGTTTCACCATGTTGACCAGGATGGTCTTGATCTCTTGACCTTGTGATCTACCCGCCTTGGCCTCCCAAAGATATTTGGATTTTTATATAGACATGTACTCACTGAAACTGAAATTTGGAGGAACTGGAATTTGTGTGTGTGTGTGTGTGTGTGTGTGTGTGTTTATAGAAAGTGATTTATTTAGAGAGAGAAAAAGGAGAAGGAGAGAGAAAGAAACAGCTAATTCTCACACAGAATGAGAGAATCCAGAAAGATGGAATCCAGGAGAGGAAAGCAGCTTCCATTCTGAGTGGAAGGGAATAGAGAGAGATGGAGTTTAGGAGGGGAAGACAGGCTTCCACGAGAGAGTGTGGAAGGGGACTTCAGAGGGGAAATTCAGGAGAGAGAAAGATGGCTTCCACGAAGGGAGTGTTCATGGAAGGGGATCCAAACATGAAGTTCCTGGAGGAACTGGAATTAATAACATTTTCCCTCATGCAATTCATGGAATGTATTGCTTTGATTCTAATTATGCATTTATGTTATATTCTGAATAATGCAAGGGAGAGTATTCAAACATTTTAGGCCATCAAAACACTTTTCCCACTCTCAAGCTGTCTCCCTATTGTATTTGTACTGAAATGCCAAGCTGCGTGTGACAGGAGAAGAGTTGGCAGTATCTCTCTTAGAATAAGCTTTCACATGCAGCTTCAAACACCTTTGTGGTTTGGGTTGTATTTTGACAGTTGCTAGGTAGCTTGAGTCAGAGAGCGCAGCTGTGCAATTTAAGATGCTTTTTCCTATTCTATCCTTTAAAGAGAGTTAAATAAAATTAAACTATAATCAGACTTCTAAAGTGTCAAAGGGGATCAAACTATTTAGAACCCATACAATAGAATGAAGTCGATGAATTTTGATAAAGCACATATATATTAAAGTATACCAGTGAATTTATTTCAGGTGAAACTAGGTAGGCTCATTGTAAACAGCTGAGCTTTTAAAATTTCAGACTGTTTCATTGAAAGGTAAAACACTGGGTTTGGGAGCACCCAGACTTCTTGGCACAAGTGAGTGGTTGGCACTATTAACCACTGAATTCTTTTTTCTTTTTTTTTATTATTAATTTGTGAGTCTTTTTTTTTGTTCCTAGCTTACTCATTAGACTATTCAAAATTTTATAAATATTGGTTGCTGGTCCCCAGAAAAATCAAAAATTTCTAAATGTAGAGGAGTTAGTGCTGACTGTCCATAAGAAAATAATATTTTGTTTTATTTTTCTGAGACAGGGTCTTACTCTGTCACCCAGGCTGGAGTGCAGTGGTACAATCTCAGCTCACTGCAGCCTCCACCTCCCATATTCAAGCAATTCTGCTACTCAGCCTCCCAAGTAGCTGAGACTACAGGAGCCCACCATAAGTCTGGCTACTCTTTGTATTTTTTGTAGAGGCAGGATTTCACCATGTTAGCCAGGCTGGTCTTGATCTCCTGACCTCAAGTGGTCCACCCACCACCTCAAGCGGTCCACCTCCCAAAGTGCCGGGATTATAGGCATGAGCCACCCCGCTAGGCAAGAAAAGACTTATAAATTTATTTTTTTGCATTTTATCTGCAAAAAATGGCTTAAGTTGAAGAACAAATGTCTTCGTTTGGAATTTCATGTGTCAGTGGAAAATACAGGTGATACTCTTTTAGGCAAAGGAGATAACCTTGGGTTTCTAAAAGTGTCACCTCTTTAAGTTTTTTTTTTTTTATGGATTGGAGGTTTCAGTGGGACGGGAGAATCACAAGGAATCAGGTATTCAGAGGAATGTATTGAGTAGAGGTGAGGAACTAGGATGTTGAAAAGTAAAAAAAGGAGAGAAGGAGAGGAAGAAAGAGGAAGAAAAAGAGGGAGAGAGAACAGGAATATTGCTTCATTCTAAAAATGGGTATTAATAATGGCTGATCAATATTTTGTGTATTTAAAATGGAGAACTCTATAAATATTTATTGAGTTTACTTGTTCTGGATCTGAGTTGAAGTCCTGGATATCCTTATTAATTTTCTATCTCGTTGAGTCTAAATCTCGTTATGGATCTTATGTATCTGGGTATTAAGATCTCTTATTGTTGCATTGATCCTTTTACCACTGTATCTTTGTTGCTTTGAAATCTATTTTATCAAATGTGTTATTTATTTTTGCTCTCCATTTGTCTGGTAAATTTTTCTCCAATCCTTTGTTTTGAGTCTTTGTGTATCTTTGGATATACCGTTAGGTTTTGGCTGTATCTTTTGATTGGGGGGTTTAGTAGATTTAAATTTAGGGTTACTGCCATTTGATGTTAACTGGCTATTTTATCCATTTGTCGATGTAAATTCTTCTTTATGTTGATGCTCTTTACTTTTTGGTATATTTTTAGAAAGGCTCATAGTGGTTGTTCCTTTCTACGTATAATGCTTCTTTCAGAAGTTCTTGTAAAGCAGGCCTGGTGGTAATAAAATCTCTGAGTACTTGCTTGTTCATAAAAGATTTTATTTTTCCTTCAATTGTGAAGCTTAGTTTGGCAGGATATGAGATTCTAGGCTGAAAGTTTTGTTCTTTAAGTATGTTGAATATTGGCCCCCACTTTCTTCTGGCTTGTAGGGTTTCCGCTGAGAGATCTGCTGTAAGTCTAATAAGCTTCCCTTTATGAGTAACCTGGCCTTTCTCTCTGGCTGCCCTTAGTATTTTCTCCTTCGTTTCAATCCTGGTGAATCTAACGATTATGTGCCTTGGGGTTGCTCTTCTTGAGGAATATCTTTGTGGTGTTCTCTGTATTACCTGGGGTTGAATAGTGTCCTGCTTTGCTAGATTGGGAAAATTTTCCTGGATAATATCCTGAAAAGTATTTTCCAGCTTGGATTCATTCTCTCCATCACATTCAGGTACACCAATCAAATGTAGCTTGGGTCTTTTCACATAGTCCCATATTTCTTGGAGACTTTGCTCATTCCTTTTCATCCTTTTTTTCTCTATTCTTGTCTTGTCATTTTATTTCATTAAGTTGGTCTTCAACCTCTGATATCCTTTCTTCTGCTTGATCCATTCTGCTATTGAAACTTGTGCATATTTCACTAAGTTCTCGTGTTGTATTTTTCAACTCCGTGAGTTCATTTATATTCCTCTCTATATTGTCTATTTTTTTCAGCATTTTGTCAAACCTTTTTTCAAAGTTCTTAGTTTCTTTACATTGGGTTAGAACAAGTCTTTTAATTCCCAGAAGTTTCTTATGATCAACCTTCTGAAGCCTACTTCAGATAATGGAACACAGTCCTTTTCCATCAGGGCTTGTTCTGTTGCTGATGAGGAACTGCAATGAGAAGCACCATCAGTCTTATCGCTGCTATTTTGGCCGGCGCAGTGGGTTGCTTGAATCCCAGCACTGGGAATCAATAAATTGGACGTTGACTCAGAAACCTAATTAGAAAGGCGGTAATTGTAAAGACGACAGATGGATAAATTTATAATAAAGGGAAAAAACCAGCCTAAGAAGGCCGAGCATACCCAAAATCAGAACCCCTCTCCCTCTACAGCGGATTGCAGTTCCTCATCACTAACCACTGAATTCTGACATGAACATGCTGTTTATGAAGAAAAGTCAAGGAAGGAGACTAGGACTTCTGAAAAGAAAGAGTGGAAGAAAATTTAGAAATTCAGCTTACTTGGTAAAATGGGAGTACCTCAGGATTAGAAATGGGCTCTTACAAAAGGAGAGATAAAGACAGCTTATTCCTAGGCTTCCTGTTCTGAGAGTTTTCTTGTTGATTTATAGAGTGTAAATGGAGACAAGGACTAGGCCAAGGTATCTTTGAGGTAAATGTGGACACTCATTTGTTATGAACCCATAATAGACTGCTGTAGGAGAACATTGTGAACAAAGGAAACAGAGTCAAAACATAAACAAAAAATTTTGTGGCAAGTTATCTAAGGCAGATCCTGGAGAAGGGCTGATTGAGAAGGTAAATTAGGACAAATGGCTTTGGAAATAATAGACAAGGTCAAAATATTTCTGGGCAAGAAGAACAATCAAACCACTTAGAGGTGTTATGTTGTTGCCTGGAGACCTGTTTGGCTTAACGCAAGTGATGGTGTCTGGAGCCAGACCTTTATCAGGAGAAATACAAGACCACAGAGATGAGACAAGTGCTACCAGCCCTGGGGAAGTAAAGAGAAGGAAAATTTCTTTCTTTAACTAGAGGGGATGGATCCTGCAGTCAACCTGTGTACTTGCAGAGCTATACTCTGATACAAAGTATATTTTATACCCTTGGTGCTAAGTGAATTGACACTGAAGACTTGGTATTGAGGGAATTAAAGGGCAGGTGGGGTTCTCTTCCCAAGGCTGCAGTCCATAGAGTATAACTTTCTTCCCTGCTCCCTGGGTGATGGTAGCAGGCACGAGAGTAACAAATGCAAGGAACAGTAGGTTTGCGGTACCCTTGGTATTCTGTCATATGTATAATTGAAAGCCACAACAAAATAACAACAAAAAAGAAAGTACAAGTTAGGTGACTCCTTCCTGTAATCTCAGCACTTTGAGAGGCTGAGGTGGGAGGACTGCTTGAGGCCAGGAGTTTGAGATCAGTCTGGGCCACATAGAGAGACCCCATCCCTACAAAATGAAAAAGAAATTAGCAAAAGAAAAAAGGCTTTTTTTGTGTGTGTGTGTGTGGGGGAGGGGGGACACCTTAATTTTTGCCTTGAATTTTAAAGGAACATTTATATGGTTAAAATAATGATTAAAGTAATTAGGAGATGTGCAGATGACATGGAATAATGGAAATTAAAAAATAATCTTTATTGCCTTTTCTCCTCTGCTTACAAAAGCAATACAGCTCAAAGCAAGAAATTTGGAGAAACATAAAAGGAGAATGACATTTAAAAATAACTTTAAAATGTTTTTATTTTTTCTTGAAATATTCATTGGTGGTGGAGGGTAGAGAGTGAGAGGAAGAAACTCCTCATGGACTTGGAGGAAATCAAGAGGGAAATCAAGAGGGCTTAAAGATCAATGAAAGCAACTGAACACATATCCTTTAGGATCTTTAGAACTGGACTTAAATCAATATAGAAATGTATCCCAAGAGGCAGTCTCTCTGGGGAGATTATTAAAATGAGTGTAGATTATCATTTGAGTGACTGGTTCAGGTTCTCTAAGGTGCTCCTGAAGTACCATGGCCTGTTAAAGCATGTATCTGAAATTGCCTTTTAACAAATTTTCAGTGCTTCTATTAGAGGACAGACACACACACACATACACACACACACACACACACATACACACAGAGAGAGAGAGAGAGAGAGAGAGAGAGAGAGACACGACTGCAGCCAAGAAGCCTGGCTCAGTCACCACGTAATGGTATGTCCTTGGGCAGGTGATTTAACCTTTCTAAGGTTTAGCAATTTCTTCATTAATAGCGCAACAGGATTGAATCAGATTTTCTCCAAGGTTTCTACCTTCTCTAACCCTTTTGTTTTGAGGCACTGATCTCATTTTCTCTTCCTGTCTGTCTCACCCCACTGTTTCCCCTTGCCCCAGGGTAATTAAGCCATTTCCAGTTCAGACAGTGAGCTAAGTGCTTTTTGGAACATACGAATTCAAGAAATGCACATTTTTGTCAATGATTTGAGGAAGTGTGAATCCTGCGTGGAGTTCAGAGTATGTGATTGCCAGAATTATCTTGATAAATATGGTGTGTGTGTTTGTGTGAAACAGAGAACACAGGTAGGAATAAATGAGTAAGCTTATACTTCTTAGTGATATTTGGAATGAGAAAAGTTAGGAGTGTTCAGTACTTGATGAAAAGGTGGGTTTCATAAAAAGAATAAACCTGAAGGCCATCTATCTACACATCAGGAGAGTTACTTTATTACTTACATGTTTTTTCCCTTCCAATATTATAGAGGACAGATTATATTGTCTATACAACACTCACACCTACCTACTCCAGGTCTTCATCTTTGGAGTGGTGACCTACAGAGAATCCCTGAGTTGGTATTAAGTTTATTTTAAGCTGAAGACATTTGAGATTCAAGAACACATGTTGGAACTTCCCTTATCTGACTAAAAGCAGCAACTTGTGGGAAATGAGGCTGCCATAAATCTTCTCTCCAAAAAAAAAAAAAAAAATCTTCTCTCCAGGAGAGTTTCAAGGCCATGAAGACAGAAAGACTGCTTTCACCTGCATAAACAAACATTGTCACAATCTTTCTTATTTACCATTTGCTCTCCTAAAAATTGATTTGCCTTTTCTAAAGAAGCCTACCTGTTTTTCCCACAGGAGCTTTCCTCCCCTTTCCCCACAAAGTTAAGTATGTAAGTCCCATATTCTAACCACCTTTGAGTTAGTCATCTTTGGGCACTCCCGCATGTATGTGCATTGCATATGTAAATAAACTCCTTTCTCTTGCTGTTTTATTTTCTGTCAGTTGAATTCACATACCTCCAGGAAATAAACCTAAGAGAGCAGTGGAAAAATTATTTCCTCCCTTACATCTGTTTTATGTGAATGCAGTTTTTGTAAACACAAAGATAGGACTTCTGGAAACTTCAGACTTTGGGAGCAGTTCTACATACATAGAAAAAATACAACAAAAAAGTCAGTACAGATGCTTTTTAGTAATGAAGTAGATTATTAAGCAATAATCAATCTAGAATCTGAAGAATTCTTCTATTGCACAGTGATGGGAGTATTGATTAGCTATCTGCTTGGAATAAAAGCAGTACTCTGATTGGCTACAGTGGTCTGTATTTGAAGAAGGATATGAAGCGATTGGTGTTTATGGGAAGGCATGCTGCCTGAGCAACTATATTTAATACTACTGCTCTGGGAAATGTGTGCTGTGATCCAGGTTATAAGAAGAAAGACTTCTCCAATGACACCTAAAATCTGGGTACAAGTGATAGGAAAGAGAAGAAACAAGAATTGGGGAAAGTAGTGAAAAGCTTCAGAGACAGTGGGGGAGAAAAGACATTGGCTCCAGGGGGAGCAGTTTCGCACTCTTACCCCTCACCTGCAGGTCCTGGTATGGAAATAGGCATATTAGAGGAGACCAGGAGGACAAGAAGGTATAGCCTTGGACAAAGTACAAGGAGACTTTAAACCCCAACAAGATGAAACAGAAGAGTACTGGCATCTGGCCACATTCACCTGACTCCACCTCACCAAAATCCTGATTATTATATATGAAGAATGTGGTGTCTCTGTACCAGTGTGAGGCCACATGATAGACTGCCACATGATAGCCGGCCAGGCTTTTAGATTTGCTGTTAGTAGTAAAAGGTGAATGTGGAGCAATTTCCGAATAATTCTCCTCTCATATATGAATAAGGATGGTTGGCATTTGATTTTGCTGTGTGTTTGAAAGCTGCAGCAAATGCAGTGAATGAATTCAGCAACAGGCTTTGGGCATGTTTTTGATGTACCAGGTGGTGATAGTTGGAGGTAGGAGGGACTTAACAGCATGGGAATGAGAGCAAAAATATCATTCAAGGCAATGTGCCTTTCAATTCCTGGTACCCCCTGCTGCACAGCTGCAATGTGGCAGGGTGGGGGAGGGAGCAGGGAGGATGGTGGGGAGATGGCACCGCTGTGTGCTGCAGCCTGCCCTGGTCAGCCAAACTCTGACACAGCAGCTGGAGAGTACTGATCCCATCTCTAGATTGTCATCTGATTACATATTGTTTTACTACCTTGATAACTGTTATCTCTTTGCTACACCTTGTAAAAAATATCTCTATGCCTGGAATGGCATGGTAGTGATTAAAAAGAGATAGGAAACACTTAATATGCTAATTCATTTGCATTTATTATAAAGAAGGAGATGAAAGTGTGTAACTATCTTTTACTATTGCTCTCAGGATTAATATATCATATTGCTTCTTTCATTTAACATTTTTACACGGATGGATTTTTCTTCAAAGTTCAAATATGTATAGAAATGTTGATAGATGCCAGTCACTGCTAATTGATGTTATGATTCTAAGATGCTGGCAGGTTGTTGGTAGCTTTGGCCAAGGCCCTTTCCTTTAACCTTTCCTATTTTGGACCTTAGGGTGAAAATATTAACTCCCTTTAGAAAACAGAGCTAGGTGGCCAGGTGCGGTGGCTCAAGCCTGTAATCCCAGCACTTTGGGAGGCCGAGGAGGGTGGATCACGAGGTCATGAGATCGAGACCATCCTGGTCAAAATGGTGAAACCCCATCTCTACTAAAGATACAAAAAAAAAAAAAATTAGCTGGGCATGGTGGCACATGCCTGTAATCCCAGCTACTTGGGAGGCTGAGGCGGGAGAATTGCCTGAACCCAGGAGGCGGAGGTTGCGGTGAGCCGAAATCGCGCCATTGCACTCCAGCCTGGGTAACAAGAGTGAAACTCCGTCTCAAAAAAAAAAGAAAACAGAGCTAGGCTTGAATCCCAGAGCAGCCACTAGAATATCTATATATCTACAAAGTATTTCAATGTCTATGTACATTTTGTTTTATTATGGTAAACTATACTTAACATAAAATTAACTATTTTAGCCATTTTTAAGCATTAAGTACATTCACACTGTGGCATTAAGTATTAAGTACATTCACATTGTTCTGCAACCATTACCATCAATCTCCAGAACTTTTTAATCTTCCCCAATTGAAACTCTATAGCCATGAAACATAAACTCCCCATTTTCTCCTTTCTCCACTCCCTGGTGGCCACTATTCTACTTTCTGTCTTTTATGAATTTGACTCTTTTATGTACTGCATATAAATGGTATCATACAATATTTGTCCTTTTATGACTGGCTTATTTCACTTAGCATAATGTCTTCAAGGCTTACTTGTGTTGTAGCAGGTATCAGAATTTCCTTCCTTTTAAATTCTGAATAATATTTGATTGTATGTATGTACCACATTTTGTTTATCCATTCATCTCATTATGGACACTTGTGTTGCTTTCACCTTTTGGCTATTGAAAATAATGCTGATATGAACACAGGTGTGCAAATATCTGTTTGAGTTCCTGCTTTCAGTTCTTTTGGGTATATTCCCCGGAAGTGAGATTGCTGGATCGATCATATGGTAATTCTAGCTTTAATATTTTGAGGAACTGTGATATCATTTCCTAGGACAAATTTTAATCTCTCTGTGCCTTGCCTTCCTTATTTGTGAAACAGGAACATCCTTAACTGGAAGAGGGCTATCAGGGTTAGAGACAATGTAAAGTTCCAGCATTTCTTGCTTCTAGAGCCAGCAGCAATGAATAGTGTAGTTTCTGCCTAAATCTTGCTATTTCTCACTTTGCCTCTGCTCTTGCTGTCTCTGTTTGTAATGCCCCTTCTTGCCTGGCTCCCTCCTATGCATCCTGTAAGACTTGTTCAGGGGCTGCCTTCTCTAGAAAGTTGTCCCTGTTTCTATCCAAGTTATATTGCCCCTTTTTATGCTTTTATGGCACCTCTATCATTGTACTTACCACACTGAATAGGGATTATCTCTTCATTCTTCCATCTCCTGTTTGTAGACTAATTTAATACATACTGAAATATCTAACATGTGGTCAGTGCTGGAGATTCAGTGGTGACAGACACCTACAAGATCTATCTGCAAGGGGCTCCATCTGGACCAGTTTCTGAGGGTGTGTTCCTAAAGACCATCTCTGTCAGAATCCTTGGAAGTTCTGGGGACCCACGCTGGATCTGAGAATCTGAATTTTAACATTCCCCTTGGTGATTCTTATGCATACTATTAGCCTGTGAATTCAGAGGTTCCTTGAGGGCAGGCCCTGTGTTACTTCAACACTGCATCCTTGGCCCTGAGTGCAATGCCTGGCACAAAAATATTTGTTGAAGAAGGAGGGTACTCTGAATTGAAATGGGGCTGGAATCACTCTGCCTTTTCCCAACAAGTGGTGTTGTTGATTCCTGTGTTAGATGAGGCCCTCTTTTAGCTAATATTCTGGGAGCAAGTAATTTGATAAAGTTCATAAATATTCAGGTCAGTGAACTGACTTCTTCATTTAGTTTAAGGCAATTAGGGAAAGAATTTGGTTAAACTGAGAGATGGGCTAAAGGAATAGACTGTTTCTTGCATCCATGTTTGTGACTGGGACCTGACATTAGTTTCCTTTCAGCTGACATGCTTGCCCATTCTACTCTAAGTAAATCCCATTTTTCATTTTAGCTTTGCCCTTTTTTCTGATACACTGCTATTTTTTTCAGAGCTGAAGCTACTTAATCCCCACATATGGGTTCTGCCCTGCTTTAGATTTTTCTTACAGTCCTGTTCTTAGTGACTTAGTCTGGTCATTCACAACAAATCAATCTTTGGTTAGTTTTGCTATATCTTTGTCTGATTCTATTAATAGTCCTTTTTCTTGTTCCTTGTGACCAAAATTCTGTGCTATCACTTTCTTTTTATCTTTTAAGATAGCCCAGTTAGTCTGGCGCTGGGCTCCTGGATTCTATAGGCTTCTCCAGAATAATCTAGTTGGCTGGGTTTTAATTTATCTGCTGTCACGTCTTTCTATAATGCCAATAGTGTAGTTACTTAGACCTCTAGCTAACCCTACTCCTTGCCTAATGTAGGCTGGCCCACTTGATGTCCTTCACTTGTCCCAAGTCACCTCTGCACTTGGGTTAGTCTTCATGTCCTAGGCTTCTTTAACGGGACACGTCCTGCTTCAGCTGAATGCTGATTCAGACAACCAAAGACCAGACAGTGGCTAAATTATTAACATCTGTGCTTTTAATCCACTATAGGAGAAACATCCTGGTTAACCTCTGCTTCTCAGCTAGTTGTTCAAATGTGCCATTTGAGCAGCATAAAATATGTCACTTCAGAATGTTACACAGTAAGGGCATCTGTTTTAGCTTGGTCACCTCTTTTGGACCTAAAACAGAATCCAACAATATGTACAGCAAGTGTCCCCACCAAATTTTCTGTCATTGCATAAACTTTGCTTTTTTTTTTTTGAGACGGAGTTTCGCTGTTGTTACCCAGACTGGAGTCCAATGGCATGATCTTGGCTCACCGCAACCTCCACCTCCTGGATTCAAGCAATTCTCCTGCCTCAGCCTCCCGAGTAGCTGGGACTACAGGTGCGCACCACCATGCCCAGCTAATTTTTGTATTTTTAGTAGAGACAGGGTTTCACATTGTTGACCAGGATGGTCTCGATCTCTTGACCTCATGATCCACCCGCCTCAGCCTCCCAAAGTGCTGGGATTATAGGCGTGAGCCACTGCGCCCGGCCTAAACTTTGCTTTCTAAGGTGATTTTAAATGGAACTTTAAGAACATATCAGGCAATTTTGATTTACTTGTCTAGCTGTGCTTTTTATTTTATTGGTCCTAGAGGAAACACACATAGGCATAACATTTTGTTTCCCAGTTTAGGGAGTTCACGGACTTCTTAGAGGTCCACAGGCCCAGCCCCATAGGTCATAGTGACACTGTGACCGAACATTCCCTTCCTCTTTATAGTTGTCATATCCATCCATGCTTATCATGAAGACAATTGATAAATGAGATAGACGTTGAAATAAATTAGAGGAGAATGATGTTAAAATTTCTTAGATTTATGCTGCTTGGCTTAGGGTTACTACAATGATAGTTTCTAAATGTTATATCTTTTAAAAAAATTTACCAAAAGGTACATATGCAGGAAATGAACTGGAAAAAAATCAGAAAAGCATTTATTTTTAACAGAATGTTATTGTCAGCATTTTAAAATTTATTCAATATATGCAGTTACAAATTACATAAAAATGAGTTTTGGCTACCAACCAAACATCATATTTTACTATGGTAGGGAATAATCAGTTGGAATTTTACTAAAATTCAACCTGAACTATTTTACTTGGAAGTTGAAGAATTACAGCTAGCCTAGTGGTTTATCCAATGTATAAGTTATGAAAAACCCTTTACAGAACATTTCATTGATTTGTTGCCAATTTAGTTCAGACAACCAAAGCCCAATGTATAAAGATAAAATGAACTATTATTTTGCAATATTTGTGACTTAACATTTATTACCTACATTATTCTTCATTAACTTTATTCTCTTGTGTAAAACTACTTTTTAAAATACATTATGATGACGCTTTTGAAGTTTTTCAAAGTGGTCTAACTTTAAGAAGATTGTCTATTTAGAATTCCCATACTTTAAAAATATTTATTGAGAATGAGGGGTGGGAAGAAGGAGAGGATCAGGAAGAGTAGCTAGTGGATGCTGGGCTTGATACCTGGGTGATGGGATGATCTATGCAGCAAACCACCATGGCACATGTTTACCTATGTAACAAACCTGCATGTCCTGCACATGTATCACTGAACTTAAGATAAAATTTGGAAATTAAAAAAAAGAGATTGAACTTTTTTTAAAGAAAAGATCACTTTGATAAGGAGAAAGTCAATAGATTGACAGAACTTTACAGGTGAAGCTACCAGAACCATCACTCAGGCAAACTATCTTAGATTGAGATCCAGAGATGGCCTGTGGCCATCTCTGAACCCTTCCTGCATTCTTTTCTCTATACCAGGGTGCGTGGCATGCTTTTAAGTCACCACCAGTACAACCTCTGTGGAGAGCTTCAGCTATATTCTCCAGCAGCTTAATTTTTCTCCCAAGGTTAAACCATACACAGAAAGTTTGTTCTCCGATAGGAATAGGTACACTGAATAAACTACTTCAGTATTGCTGATCAGGGCTTCTGACCTTGAAACTGAGCTGCAAAACAAATGATCAGCTGATTGGATAATTAGTGAGGTGTAAAGCTAGGAATTCCTTGCAAACACACAGTCTATGTAAGTGTTAAAAAAGAAGAAATTTAGTTTCCGTGTTGTAATGACTCACTAGTTTTCTAGTGAAGGTCATTTGAAAGGAGGGTGAGTGGTGAAAACTTTAGCTGAACACAGAATAATTAATTAGAAGTTATTAAAACCTGGCTTCACTTTGGGCTTATTGTGCATAAGCAAGTTTATATATGCACTTGAAGAAACTTGATACAAAAAGAGTGAATGAAAAAATGCAAAGACAAGGACATAAAATAGGTAGGAGAGCAAGATAGCTGCACTTAATGTTCTTGGCATTATATAACCTTGCCCATGAGGAAGTTGGCATGTGGTGAAAGGGATCTGGAAAAAAAGGAAGCCAAAAGGGTCCTTGACTGAGGGCATTTGGCCTGCAGTTTATTCATTTAATCAGAGAAATGGACAGAAAACCAGGCCCTCTTACTCGTACATCATGGGGCTGTTGAAGATACCTCATGAGAGAGAAGTACTTAGAGGGGCTCTGCAGTGGGCTATGTTTTGGGATACTGAAGTAGAGGTGTTTTCAATTGTTATAAAACTTGGTGTGTAGATTACAAGGTCAAAATGAATATGTGATCTATTGGCATGGAGGTAGCCTGAGTATTGCAAAGAGCACATATTTTGGAAACAAAGGGACCTGAGCTCAAATCTTGACTCTTCAGCTTGCCATCCATGTGATCCCAAGGCAAGTGATAGCCACTGAATTGTAACTCCTCTTATAAAATAAAGTAATGCTAACTGTTGAAGTGTGTTTCCTGTGAAGTTA
The DNA here is from genome assembly GCF_049354715.1 of Callithrix jacchus. Classification (NCBI taxonomy): domain Eukaryota; kingdom Metazoa; phylum Chordata; class Mammalia; order Primates; family Cebidae; genus Callithrix; species Callithrix jacchus. Next base: position 118,816,747 of record NC_133507.1, read on the forward strand.
AGGAGGCTTAGTGAATGCAGCCCTCGAAGGGCCTGAGCCATGTATTCACACGGCTATCTGTTTTTATTAAGCCTGTGGTCTCCATTCTGATTTCTCCTCTATCCCTTTTCCCTTATGTGGGGTGGAACTGAAGTGGCCATGGGTATTTTTGGGTTTATAATTATATGTTTACTTCCTTTGTATGTAAATTTGTATTATTTTCCTACTTTTATATTATGTGTACTATTTTGCCTAATGAAAGCTTCCCAAATTGTATAAATTTCATGCCTCACAACCCCTGGGTTTGCCATGTTTATCTCATAACTTTATTATTACAATTGAGTAAAATAACCATGTAAAGCACGTTATCAGTTATTTATTGCCAAATAACAGCCCATCCCCAAACTTAGTAGCTTAGAACAGTAACTATTTTATTTGTTCACAATTCTGTGGATCAGCACTTCAGCCTGGGCTCTGCTTGGTGGTTCTTCTGCTTGTCTGGCCTGGGCTCACTCTTGTGGTAGCAGTCAGTTGGCAAAGAGACTGGATGGTCTAGGATGGCATCAGTCAACTGTCTGGCAGTTGTCAGGCTATCAGCTGGTTACCTTGTTTCTCCTCCATGGGGGCTCTATAGTGGACTAGCTCAGAAGTGTTCACATAGCCTTTAAAGAGGGAGAGGGAGAAAGCTGCAAGACCTTTTGAAGTCTATGCTTAGAATTCCCACAGTGCCACTTGTGCTGGATTCTATTTATCAAAGCAAGGCATAAGATTAGCCCAGATTTAAGGAGTCAAAAGTAGATTCCATTGCCTGATAGAATGAGCTGCAAAGAAATGTGGCTGTTTATAATCTACCACAAGCTCTGTGCCTGAAATAGGAGATCCTGAAATATGTTAGCTTTCTTGTCTCCCTCTTCCTACCTTGCTTCTTATTTCTGCTGAGGTTAAATAAACAAGAATTGAAGAGAAGCTTCCATGAAGAAGAGAAGAACTAGACATAAATAAGGCTCCCTTAGATGTGTCTGATACTCAATTTTATAAATTATTAATCTGTTGTTTAAATTAGATTGAATTTTAAACCTGCTTATACCTTTTAAAAACAAAATGCTTAAAATTTTTATGGTATTTTCTTTTAAAAAGTTTATAGATGAGACATTAAAATGTCTGGCCTTTTTTCAGTTTATATCTGTGAAATTGTGAAATGTATACAGTGATGTACCACATAACAACATTAGGGTCAACTATGGACCATACATACAACAGTGTTCCCATAAGAGTATAATGGAGCTGAAAAATTTCTATGGTCTGGTGAGTTGTAGTGGTCATAAAGTTGTAATGATATATATTACCTTTCCTACATTTAGATACACACTTACTATTGTGTTACAATTGCTATGGTACTCAGTACAGTAACATGCAGTACAGGTTTATAGCCTAGGAGCAGTAGGCCTAGGTGTATAGTAGGCTATACCATCAGTTTTGGATAAACACATTCTATGCTGTAAGCACAATGACAAAATTGCCTCACAATGAACTTTGCAGAACAGATCTCTTTTTAATTTTTTTTTAAGTTCAGGGGTGTATGTGCATGTTTGTTACGTAGGTAAACTTCGGTCGTGGGGTGGGGTTTGTTTTACAGATTATTTTGTTACCCAGGTGTTAAGCCTAGTACCCATTAATTATTTTCCTGATACTTTCCCTCCTCCCACTCTCCTCCACCCTCAGGTAGGCCCCAGTATCTGTTGTTTCCTCTGTGTGTCCATGTGTTCTCATCATTTAGCTCCCACTCACAAGTAAGAATATGTGGTATTTGGTTTTCTATTCCTGTGTTAGTTTGCTAAGGATAATGTCTTCTAGCTCCATTAATGTCCCTGCCAAGGACATGATATCATTCTGTTTTTTTATGGCTGCATAGTATTTCTTGGTGGATATGTACCACATTTTCTTTATCCAGTCTATAACTGATTATCATTTTGGTTAATTCCATGTCTTTGCTATTGTGAATAGTCCTGCAATGAACATATGTGTGCATGTGTCTTTACAGAAGAATAATTTATATTTCTTTGGGTGTATACCTAGTAATGGGATTGGTGGGTCAAATGGTAGTTCTGCTTTTAGTTCTTTGTGGAATTGCCACACTGTTTTCCACAATGGTTGAACTAATTTATACTCCCTCCAGCAGTATATAAGCATTCCCTTTTCTCTGCAACCTCATCAGGATCGGTCATTTTTTGACTTTTTAGTAATAGCCATTCTGACTGGTGTGAGATGGTATCTCATTCTGGTTTTTATTTGCATTTCTCTAATGATTAGTGATGTTGAGCTTTTTTTCATATGCTTGTTGGTGGCATGTATGCCTCTTTTGAAAAGTGTCTGTCCTTTGCTCAGGTTTTAATGGGATTGTTTTTCTTGTAAATTTGTTAAGTTTCTTATAGATGCTGAATATTAGACCTTTGTTAGATGCATAGTTTGCAAAATTTTTCTCCCATTCTGTAGGTTGTCTGCTTACTCTGTTGATAGTTTCTTTTGCTGTGCAAAAGCTCTTTAGTTTAATTGTATCTCATTTATCAATTTTTGCTTTTGTTGCAATTGCTTTTGGTGTCTTCATCATGAAATCTTTGTCCATTCCTATGTCCAGAATGGTATTGCCGAGATTGGGATCTCTGTCTTAAGTGACACATGACTGTATTTGGTCTTCACCCAGTTTCCTGGCATAAAACTCCTGAAATCCTTAAAATCTCCTAAGTGAGAAGTATCTTTTGTTTGCTAATGAGATGACTGCTGATTGGCAGCCCCTACGTAGCTTCGGATGGAGGCTAATCACAAGAAAGACATGCATATGTGGTTGGAATTTTTTTTTTTTTTTTTGAGGCGGAGTTTCGCTCTTGTTACCCAGGTTGGAGTGCAATGGCGTGATCTCGGCTCACCTCAACCTCTGCCTCCTGGGTTCAGGCAATTCTCCTGCCTCAGCCTCCTGAGTAGCTGGGATTACAGGCACGCGCCACCATGCCCAGCTAATATTTTTGTATTGTTAGTAGAGACGGGGTTTCACCATTTCGACCAGAATGGTCTCGATCTGTTGACCTCGTGATCCACCAGCCTTGGCCTCCCAAAGTGCTGGGATTACAGGCTTGAGCCACCGTGCCCGGCCCTGGTTGGAACTTTTAAAGCCCTATTTCCTAACCTCTGAGAAGGAGAGAGGGGATAAAGTTTAAGTTGATCACCAATAGCCAATATTTTAATCAATCATGCCTACATAATGAAGCCTCCATAAAAGCTTTGGATAAGCTTTCAGATAGCTGAACACATGAAGGTTTCCGGAAAGTGGAGCACCTAGAGAGGGCATGAAAGCTCTGTGTCAGTTCCCCCACACATTACCCTGTCCATCTCTTATCTGTTGTTCATTAGTATCCTTTGTAATAGCCTTTTAAATACTCTAGAAAATGTAAGTAAGTGTTTCCCTGAGTTCTGTGAGCCACTATAGCAAATTAGTCAAACTTGATGAGGGGAGTGTGGAAACCCTGAATATAGCCGATTGGTCAAAAGCACAGGTAAAATAACCTGGGGCTTGCCATTGGCGTCAGAATGGTGGTGGATGGAGGATAGGGAGGGGATGTTTTGGGGACTGTGACCTCAACCTGTGGGATCTGAACTACCTCCAGGTAGAGAGTGTCATGATTGACTTGAATTAGAGGACACCCAGCTGAAGTCTACTGCAGAACTGATTGCTTACTTGATGTATGGGGGGAACTCCTACCCCTACATTTGGTCACAGAATCTTTTGTGTTGACTGTTGAGTGAGAGTACAGGAGAAACTGACTTTGTTTTTTTCCTATATCCTCAATATCAAATAAGGAATTTGCTGAAGAAAGCTTGGTTTTGGAATGAAAATGAATAATTTAAAATACAGAAAAAGGAATGTATTTAGCAGTTTGACAAAGGCTCATGGCACTCTTCTCTTTCAGTTTAATGGAATTATATATATGTAATTAAGAAAACCAATAAAGCAAACTTCTAGCATTTTCCCTTTTAAGTGATAATTAATTGTCTGCTTGTTGAGTAATTAAATTAATCCAATGCTACAGATAGATGAGGTACATGCATGTTTAATAATTTAGATAGCATCTGCAACTTTTAAAAGCCTGTTAAATGATTGTGAGAATCAATCAGGTCCTCCTGGTGACATCATGATCATAATAATCAGCATCGCAACTAAAAACAATCATTTGGAGAATTAGTTTGAAACACTGTTCTTTATATAACTGACAATAATAAATATTTTCTAATGAATGCTAACTTGATTTGATGATTATTGGAGAACTAAGAATAATGAGTGAAAAGAAATACAGAAGTAAAAAGAAAAGGAATTACAAGCTACTACTTGTCTTTAGTTTATTTCTAGTAAAATCAGATCTATTAAGCAAGACATTTAGTTGGAAAGGACAGAAAATGTAAAATGGGAAATTATTGGTCATATAAAGGGAGGATTAAGAGGAATACATTCCAGTAGGGGCCTGAGGAGGTAATGAAGACCCAGTTTTTCTTTCTCCATGTTTTTAGTCTTTTTCTTTTGTGTTGGTGCCAGTCTCAGGGTTGATGTGGGAACAGTTTAGTTGTAATAGTTTAAACCCTGTATTCTTTTGGTTTAAGTACAGTAGAAAAGAATGGCTCCTCAGGAAAATGCCTGAGATTAGCTCTGTTTAGGACTGCTTGATCTGGTGTGAGTCATGTGTCTGTCCATCCCCAGATGAACTAGGAGGATGGAATACATTGATTGTCTCAGGCCTCTCTCCTGTTCATTTGTTCTTCTGGAACAAAGTCAGGGACCCTCATCCTAACCCTATAGACTGAGACTGGGGAAGAGTAGATTCTAGACAACAACAGGAGGCTTTAGAAGTAGAGTAAAGCCAAAATGGCAAGCCAAACACAACTAGGGCCTATTATAAATGTAACATGTACATTCCTGTAATATAGTAGATGCTGAATAATATGTCTTGAATTAGAGATGATAGTTAGAAAAGGATATTTTAGGTACTTTTTCTATGGAGGCTTTTGAGCTTTTGTGTATTTTGCTCTCAGAACTCTAGTGGGTAAATATAGATAAGAGTTTGTACTCTTTGATCATTTCTCAAAGTGTTTTTTTTAAATGTTTATGTTCCCTTCACACAGTTAGTTAGCAATAATAATGTTCTGATTTTACAGACAGAAGACACTGAATATGATGAAAAGACTTGATGTTGTTTATAAAATTCAGTGTTGAACAAACTTAAAATGTTTTCTCCATTAAAAATTTTTAAGTTGTGTTTAAAAGTACTCAAAACAGATAGTTATGTTTGCATCCATCAGTTATATAAAATAGTCTTGTGACTATTAGTCTGATAACAGATAGATAAATGTGATCAATTATTGCATGTTTCTGGTAGCTGGTCATATCATAACCATTTCTAGAATTCTTGGACACATTTAATGTATTCCTTTAAAAAAAGAAGACATTGATGAGGCCAACAAACACATGAAAAAATCCTCATTATCACTGGTCATTAGAGAAATGCAAATCAAAACCTAACATTAAGATACTATCTCACACCAGTTAGAATGGCAATCATTAAAAAATCTGGAGACAACAGATGCTGGAGAGGATGTGGAGAAATAGGAACACTTTTACACTGTTAGTGGGAGTGTAAATTAGTTCAACCATTGTGGAAGACAGTGTGGCAATTTCTCAAGGATCTAGAAATAGAAATATTATGCAGCAATCAAAAACGATGAGTTCGTGTCCTTTATAGGGACATGGATGAACCTGGAGAACATCATTCTCAGCAAACTGACACAAGAACAGAAAATGAAACACCGCATGTTCTCACTAATAGGCGGGTGTTGAACAATGAGAACACATGGACACAGAGAGGGGAGCACTACACGCTGGGGTCTGTTGGTGGGAATAGGGGAGGGACAGCGGGGGGTGGGGAGTTGGGGAGAGATAGCATAGGGAGAAATGCCAGATACAGGTGAAGGGGAGGAAGGCAGCAAATCACACTGCCACATGTGTACCTAAGCAACTGTCTTGCATGTTCTTCACATGTACCCCAAAACCTAAAATGCAATTAAAAAAAAAGAAATTTCATTTGACCCAGCAATCTCATTACTGGGTATATATCCAAAGAATTATAAATTGTTCTATAATAAAGACACATGCACACATGTGTTCATTGCGACAATGTTTACAATAGCAAAGAGCTGGAAGCAACCCAAATGTCTATCATTGATAGACTGGATAAAGAAAATGTGGCACATATACGCCATGGAATACTACACAGCTATAAAAAACAATGAGTTAGTGTCCTTCATAGGGACATGGATGTATCTAGAAACCATCATTCTCAGCCAACTGACACAAGAACAGAAAACCAAACACCGTATGTTATCACTCATAGGCCAGTGTTGAACAATTAGAACACATGGATACAGGGAGGGGAGCATCACACACTGCAGTCAGTAGGGGGAGTCTAGGGGAGGGACAGCAGGGGTGGGGAGGGTGGGGAGGAATAATGAGGGGAGAAATACCAGATATAGGTGATAGAGGGATAAAGGCAGCAAATCACCTTGCCATGTATGTACATATACAACAATCCTGTATGATCTGCACATGTACCCCAGAACCTAAAGTACAATAAAAAAAAAATCAGGATGGATATTCTGATTTGTTCTGTCTGTTGGTAAAATTCAAGTCAAAACTGAATTAGCTCCTGCCAACTTGGCCTATTTAAGTAGTATAGGGGTTTTATATAATAAAATATCATAAAATTTCCTTTTATTATCATAGATTACTATATAAACAGGTGATCATCTAATCAATGGTCCAAACCAGGACATTGTTGAGAGTGACAGGGGAAAATTGGATTGAGATACCAGGCAGAATCTAGACAAATCAGGACTTGAAGTCACCCCATGTATAAACAATACAAATTTTATTGCCTGTGCACTTAATGTTAAATTCTCTGTATGAGGAACAATGTCAGAGGACTTTTTTAAACTGCAAAGCACTTTGATAAGATAGCTCTTGGTCATGTGACTTTTTTGGTATGGCCTATTTTTCCTTTAAGAAATAATATCATCTTAAATACTCATAGATGTGATGGCATTTGGAGAGTCCCACTGCTTCTTTCTGCATTTTTCTAGCAGAGTATTTAGTAGGAAGAATAATTAATTTTTCGAGTGACAGATTTAGCTCTCCAACCATGTCCCTTGTCACCTCTTAGACTAAAATAGATCATGCCAAGTAAACTATGAGAATAATGCCTGATAAAGATACCTTGATGGTATAATTAACAATACCTCAATAAGTCAGTGGAGGTTAGAAGAACAACGAGAGGTCTTCTACTGTCCCCTGCCTCTTTGGCTCTGCCAATTTCAGTATATCACATGGAAGTTATTTTTCTGTTATTCTCGCCCCTGTGGGTGGCATTTAATATTTGAGTATCATGGTAACAGAGGGCCAGAGAATGAAGGCAACAAATCTCATATCAACTCTTTCATTTTGTTTTTTTGTTTCTGTATGTATCTGTTTATTTTTTAAGGAATGGACTCTCTTTGTTAAGTATAACTTCTGTTCTATAATAGTAATTTAATAATTGAATTCATATTTCAATAGTATCTTTTTTTTAACACAGGGTCTCACTTTGTCACCTGGGCTGGCGTGAGTGACACAATCATAGCTCACTGTAGTCTCAACTTCTTGGGCTTAAGCAAACTTCCCACCTCAGCTTCCCGAGTAGCTGGGATTACAGGAGTGTGCCACTATGCCTGGCTAATTGTTTTGTAGAGATGGGGTTTTGCCATGTTGCCTAGGCTGGTCTTGAACTCTTGGGGTCAAGCATTCTGCCCTCCTCAGCCTCCGAAAGTACTGGGATTACAGGCATGAGCCACTGTGCCTGGCTAATTTTACTCTTTTAAAAAATCTTATTTCAACTGAACACATTTTTATAAACCATAAAAACATATTAAAACCCAGCAGTTTCAGAAACAGTTAAGAATTTCCTTGTGAAAGCACTGTTCTCTCAGTCTTTATCTTCCAAGTGACTTGAATGCTCTTAATACTAATTGCACCTTGGTGTAAGCTACTTGATATCAAACCTTTTTATTTAAAGTTAGTTGCTTTTGAGCCCGCTGCATAGAGACCCTCTAATTCTGTGTAGTGACCTGTACCCTAGTGCACAATTAGTGTGTGAATCAAGGTAATTAGCAACAAATCATCTTTTTATAATTGAAGAATCTAAGGTAGTGCAAGATAAGGGACCTACTGAGAGACAGAGTTCAGAATAAAGGAGAAGGTTTCAGTCATTTAATGAAGTGCTCTGCTGGGAGGATTCCCCTAGTCTGGGGACCTTTAGTGAAATATGGGGAAACCATCAGGCGAGGCAGGTCAGATAGTTTATAATGGCGAGTTATAGGCTGTATGTTATAAGGAGCATTTCTTAGCACTGGAGAAATTTCACTAGATTCCAGTTCACCTTTCCAAACTACTAAAAGCAAAACAGGACTGTTTTTAAAAATTGGAAAGTAAACCTGACTTCTTGTGGAAAATTTGGAAAATATTGAGAAATTTTAGATCTAGTCCCTTTAACTTTAAGGAGCTCACAGGCAAAGGGGCAGGGGAAATCAGCACAGAAAACAACTGATATGGCCATTAAGAGCATGAAAGCTTAGGGTTAGTAAGTTCTTGAATTCACCTTTTTACAAATCTGTAAAAACAAATATGACTTTAAAAAAGCACAAATATAAATTGGGAATGCCAATTAGCTCATTAAATTAGATGAAACATATCAGTGGAATCAAATTTCATGGTTCAAATGATATATTTTAATATTTTAAACATTATATTTTAAGCTGGGTATAGTGACTCACACCTGTAATCCCAGCACTTAATGGAAGGCCAAGGTGGGCAGATCACTTGAGCTCAGGAGTTGAAGACTAGTCTGGACAACACGGCGAAACCCTGTATGTATAAAAAATACAAAAATTAGCTGGGTGTGGTGGTGCATAACTGTACTCCCAGCTACTCAGGAGGCTGAGGTGGGGGCATAGCTGGAGCCGAGAAGGTTAAAGGCGGCAGTGAGCCATGATTGCATCACTGCACTCCAGCCTGAATAACAGAGTGAGACCCTCTCTCAGAAAAAATTATAGTTTAAGAAATGAGCAAAAATGAATAGCTAGGCAGAAATTGATGATAGCTTTTCTTAGATTAAACACCAAAAATATCTTGAACATTTGCGTTGGCTGAAAATGTTCTTCGTAAACAATGAGAAAAAAGCTACAGTTTTATTTTTAAAAAGAATTAGTTATTTTCCTAGTACTTTCACATTGAATTAATTTGTCACTTATTCTAGTGGATAAACAAGAATAGAGCTAATTACCTGAATGTTTATGTGACAGATGCTATCAGAGCCAACCCTTAACCCCAGGACCTTTCACATTGCTCTTATGAACTTTCTACTGTCAGCGCTTGCGTCTCTGTGTCTGAGGGCTGCCCCTCAAATGCTGATTTGCCCGTGGACAGCAGTTCATTCTAGGGAATTAATATGCCCGCTTATCCAGCAGGCTTCATCTAATAACTCTCTAAAGGTGACATATAAAATACCCCAGCTCCCTCACCCTCAGATGCGATAATTCTGAAGCTATGTTTTGCACTAGTTCTCAAAGCTTCCCCAGAGAATTCAGCTCCAAGCACCCACTCTGGTAGCTGACTTCTTAGATGCTTTTCTTTCTTTGTCTCCCTTCCCCACTTCCCTACCACTGTTCCCTACTTGGGGTGCTTCTGGAGAATCCATACTAAATCTTAAAATTAAGCATTATTGTTATTACACTTCTATGCACTACCTGGATTAACCCCATGCTGATCATGGTTTAGGAATTCTCAAGTGTTTTACATAAAAGGCATCGTTCATAAAGCTAAAGAAGGACCAGTATGATCAATAGTGCACACTAATGGATTGAAAGAGTTATCTAGCATGACCTGAGATGCATTAGCAAACACAGAAAATCTGACCTTGGGAGAAAGCCCCTGATCTGAGCCTGGAGAGTAAGACTGAAGTCAGAATGATGAGCCTTCCTTGTGCTATGTCATATTGCTTTGGATTTGCTGTGAAGCTGGAGGTTCAGGGAGGGGCATTACTGCAATGCCCCCTTTTACTTTTGCATGTCTTTCCTGGCCTGACTGATGCTGGCAGTGATCTCATTTTATTCTTTCTCCCTAAATCTTCTGTAGCACTACACACATAGATAGTGAATAATTCTTGATTAATGGGCCACTGTGCTGTGCTGTCAGGTGCTATATTAAATTGTGTTATATCAGTTACTTCTGAAATCTGTAGGTATTTTTTTTTTTTGTACCATAAGCCTCCTGGTCTTTGTTGCTATTACATTATGAAACCCTGTCAAATATTTCATTTTGTCTTCAAAAAGTCCTTGGCAAAATTAGCGTCTTATGATTTGTTTTTGAAAATTAGTGATAAAATATCAATGAAATAGATACAATTTCTTATCTTTTGTTTCAAGTCTCATTTAGTTCTGTGCATTATCTTGTGAATGGGAACTTTCGTATGCTAAGGAAATCTTTCAGCCTTAATGGATGGCCATCAAGTCAGTTGCTGCTGACACATCCCTGCTATACCTCCCTTCTCTGGCTGTGGTTTGTTTCTCCAGGGTGGTAGTTAGATGAATACTGCCATCATCTTCCCTACTCTGCTCAAGGATTCCTAGCATGGCTCACTGTTCCCAACCAGGTGTCCTTATCAGCAATTCCTTAGAGATGTCACTCTGACTCTTGTGTGATCTCACAGAATTACTCATTAAAAAATCGAGTATGCTGCTGTGTGCTGTAAATTGTCTTTCTCAACTTGAAGTCATATCACTTTAACCACGCTTCATCATTGCTGTGACAACTGTATGAGTATACTGTATATTTTAAACATGACAGTGATGGATCCTATAGGTAAAATACCAAATGACTGAAAACAAGTGGCAAGGCAAGTATTTTTATAATCAAAATATAATGCAATTCATTAGAAATAGGTATTATCTTAGCTATTATAACTTCTGGAAGTTTTGTGAACCTTTGTGTTCAGTCAAAACTGCAAACTCAGCATATGCTTGCTTATGAATATTGCTTCTAGCTAAACAAGTGTTCATATATTCTTTTCCATTTAAATACATGACTAGGTATTTACTAAAAAGTGAGCTACTTACTAATGGTAGATTACTGCGATGTCTTTCATATCAGCTGTTGCTTATCTGACAATCTCATATTAGGTGAAACCTAGGCAAGAAATAGGTAGGAAGCTGAATTGGCTTGTGAGATAACCTAAGCGATATCCCAGTGTCTGTGCAGTACCTATTCCTGTGTACTTTATTCACTGGCAAACCCTTCTACAACCCCATGCAAAATGTTTTTTCTTTTTAAATTTTACACATTATTATTATTTTTTAAATACAGGGTTTTGCTTTCTCACCCAGGCTGGAGTACAGTGGCATGATCATAGCTGACTGCAGCCTCATCTCCTGGGCTCAAGTGATTTTCCCACCTTAGCCTCCCAAGTAGCTGGGACTAGAGGTGTGGGCTACCATGCCTGGCTGATTAATTTTTTTTTTTAGTAGAGATAAGGTCTTGCTACATTGTCCAGGCTGGTCTTAAACTCCTAGACTCAAGTGATCCACCTACCTCAGCCTCCCAAAGAGCTGGGATTACAGGTGTGAGCCACCATGCCTGGCCTTTACACATGATTTCAACAGGTTTGGTTCAGTTATATGATTTCCCGTTAGTAGCAAGCAAGAATGGTGAAAAGAATAGATTACCAGAGAAAAATACTAAGAAAATATACTATATTAATACTTAAATGATTAAGGTTAGTGAAAGAGTTTTAGTCATATTTTAACTTAAAAACTGATAATTGTGTTAGAAGGCTTCAGACAGTTTATTGAGTGCCTGTTATGCACTGGGCAATGTATGCAATGTTTACCAGCATCCTCTCTAGCTCTTACATCTCGTCTGTGAGATAGACATTATTATTTCCATTCTAAAAATTAGAGAACAACTGGGGCTCTGATGAGTGAAATGATTTGCACAAGGCCAAGTAGTAAGTAACTGATTTAGAATTAAAACCAGGACCGTCAGATTTAAAGGCCCTGTTGTTTCTGTCATATTGAATTGCTTCCACATGGGCCATTCCACAATGTACTTAGTGAAATTATTATCTTAAGAGCAATACATTTCATAGAGAAACTTAATAATAACCTCCTCTGACTCCCCTGATTTTACATATCTTTTTTTGCCTAAGTGAGGATATAAACCAAAATCATGATTATTTTGATTTATATTTACATAATAACTTTCACTTTGTATAGATTCAGTTTGTCACTCTAATAATACTATTTCTGGCCTCAGGCCTGTTGATATTCGACTGGTACCCTCAACATACTTGTTCTTTAAATGGTTGTGGTGTGGATCATTTGAAGGAAGGAACAGCCAGAAAAGTATCAAGATAATTGTGACAACTGCCACTGGTGGTATAGTAATTAAAGAGAACAGATAGTTATGTAAAAGTAATTTCTTTGCTGAGCCATCACTGGTGCAGAGAGCAAAATAATAGGGACAGATGTGACTGAAAGAAGTTTTGATGTTATCCTGGTGTTTGGTTTTAATCTCTCCCCACCTCTTGATACCATCGATTTTCATCTGTCATGTAAAAACAGCAGCAACAGCTCATGGTAAATTTCATGGTGAGAGTTCTTACATAATTCAAGGATCACATGAAAGAAAACCACAGCATTATCTTCTAGCTTCTTACCTGATTTTGTAAAAAGGTTTTGAGCATACTGTTTTTTTTATGAGTGGTTATCAGAAATCTTAAATGGTAGAAACCAAACGTTGTCAAACAGGAAGGGTAATAAAAATTCCAGTGTATCTGGGAGTCCATGAAGCGTCATGGAGTTTTATTTTGTTTCTCTGTGGAGTTAACTGGTTTTTAGCAGTTCTACTGAACTTTAGCTAAAATGAATTACACGAAAAACTGATTAGAATTGGTTCATGCTATTATTAGAATTACTAAACATGCAGAAATTAAAGTAAATGCTAAGGGGATGTCTTGCTGCTTTTAGGGTGTTTGATTCTGATCTGGTCGCTTACTATCTTCAATCTATTTGATACTATAGTACAAGGGACACTCAAGTACATACAGGCTCCAAACCCCTGTCTAGTCATATCTTTGTAAGCCACACTGATGTTTTTAGCATAGAATGTAGGTTGGAGGCCTATGGTTCTATTTTGTGGAGTTAGAGTCCCACCCACCCCAGATCTATTGAATGAGAATCTCTTGGTGACAGGCATTTTAAATATTCTTCTTGAGTGAGTCTGATATATATTTGGAAACCTCTGCACAGGCCTCCTAAATATGATAACCCCTTCTAAATATGTGTCATCTCGACCCTCAGAGAGTGTTACCATATTTGCTAGGAGAAAGGGAAGAGAGAAAAGTGTCAGCCTTGAACAGAGGAGAACATTGAACATCTATTCAAAGAGTAGAAAACTTTGAACCTCTTCATTCTACTATCCATACCTCCAAGTCTAGCTGCCTTGGTCTAATTATGTTTCTTGAGGTGCAGTTTTCCTTTGCGCTCTAATAGAAGTGCTTCTCCTTGGATGTGGAATTGAGGTGAGGTAGATGGGAGTGATGCTCTTCCTAGAGCCAAGATTCTTACTACTTGGGGGGAAAAAAGACCAGGCTGCCCCTATTTCTCATCACACTCCCTTATCCTGATTATTCCAATTCACTCTATCTCATATCTGTGATTCAGATGCTCATACCTGGGGAGACGCTGTTTTTCTGGATATTAGACTATGTGACCAAGAGTGAACATTTTGTATTTCTGTAAAATTCCATGTTTGGGATGGTGTTAGAGGCAGAGATACTTCCGGGGCCTAATGTCACATAGAAAGGCTTGATACTTACCCTTCAGCAGGAATGAGAGGTACATTTAAATTACTAGACTGATTAGACTCCTGAATTTAGACTCCTAATTTAAATTCTTAAAGAGTTAGCTAAGGGATGTGAGGGGTAAATGATACATCTGTTTTACCCCAAACAGATCCTGCGCTGTCTGGGGAGAAACCCCTAGTCTTCCCTGCATCCCTGGCTTTAATGTTTGAGGGCCTGTTCTTTATAATGAGGTTCATAAGGGAAAGGACAGTGTGGCCCTCCTGAGACCAGAGGGAATAGGATAGGGCAGAGGTTCTCAGGTATTGATGAGCAACAGAAACACCTGAGGCTCTTGGTAAAATGCAGATTCCCAGACCCCCACCTGGATCCACTGAGGGGAGTACATTAGTTTCCTAGGGCTGCTGTAACAAATTACCACACTCTTGGTGGCTTAAAATGGAAATTCATTTTCTCATGGTTTTGGAGGTCAGAAATCTGAAATCAGGGTGTCAGTAGGGGTGGTTATTTCTGGAGGCTCTGAGGGAGAATTCGTTCCACCCCTATCTTGTAGCTTTTGGTGACTGGGAAATTCTTGGCTTATAGAAGCATCATGCCCCAAACAATACAAAACAAAAATAAGAAAATAGAACTTAAATTAAGTTAGGTGCACTCCTTAGTGGCCCCCTCCCAGTGCTTTGCCTAAATCTCTAATTTAGCACTGATTGCTGTGGCTAACACCCAACCCATAAGACACAACCAGCACTGCAACGCTCACCTATCTGATAAGGACACTTGTGCTTTCCCCTCTACACCCTCTGGAAAGGGATTTGGAGGCTCTTTAATCAACCCAATGACATGCTTTCAGTGGGAAAGAAGCTGGGGCAGGTACTTAGCCCCGGGGACTCCTGGTTAATGTTTAGTTTGTTCAGCTGTGCTGTCACCTTATTGCTGTAGACACTAAATTCCAATCTGGATTACAAACGTTTTGTGAACAACTTAGACTAATATTTATAGTGCTGGAAGAGGTAAAATTTAAAAAGCCAGTTGATCTGAAATAATTTGTGAGTTTTTTTCCTCTGGCCTAATCCAAGAGCTTTCTGCTTGGTTTATCAGGTCCTCTGGTGACCTTAGTTTATGTTTAGGTAGCAAAATTCCTGTTCCATGCAAGTAGCAGAAGCTCTCGAATGAAATATAGCCAAATCAGCACAGCACCAATCACCTATCCTATTAATTTCTTTATACTAAGTCTGGAAGGCATTTGGGTCTTGAATCTCTTTGCCTGCCTGTGTCCTCCCTCCTTCTCATTTGTAATCTGTCTCTGTTTTTCCCATTCAACTGTAGACATCAATGCAAACCATACGTTTTATACCAAACATATAATTGGCATCCCTTGCTGGGAGACACTGTGCTCTAATGGTTAAGGGTTATGGCACAAGATCCAGGATTGTATTCTCTACAATTTACTAGCTTGTGATCATGGGCAAGTTACTGAACTGCTCTAAGCTTCATTTTCCCCATCTGACAAATGGGGGTAATGATGGCAATGATCATGATATCCACTTTATTGGATGATTGAGAGAATTAGATTAGGTAAGCTTTATAAAGGGCTTGATATATAATAAATGATTAGCTATTTTTGTGATTACAATTATAGTTATTTTATTATTATTTGTTTAAAATGCCAGCAAGATAAGCTCGAGTAAAAGATTTTTTTATACTAGGGAAGAAGCCATTAACTACAGGATGACAGGCTGAGTACAATTATTTGCATAATAACCAACATTGTTAGGCCCTTAATAGGCATTACCACAATCCAAAGTTCTCACATCTGTGATCTCATTTAATCATCATGGCATGTTAAGAGCCTTTACTATTACCTCATTTTTCTGATGACAAAACTGAAGCACAGAGAAATTAAGTATCTTGTTCAAAATTTGTCAGAGTTAACAGGGGTCTAAGATCTACCTCACATTACATTATAGTCACTTCACTGGCTTCCAAAGATTAATGGAGGGAAGGTTTTCACATTGCTCATTTTTATCATATAATTATTCAACATGACATTTAGGTTTGTTTAATACAAAGTGTTTACTATAACATTATTCAAAAAACTATCTATTTATACACATATCACAAACACATGTTCCTTTGGGGTAGGAGTAAAAAGTCCCAGTATCTTAACTTCTAGAGGGGTGGCTGTAGGCATGGAGCGCTATTTTTCTCTCTGGTGTTTGCATAGGTTACAGAGCCAGCAGGAAGCCCAGTGCCTGATGCAAGTAGAGAAACAGCATGGACCCTGCAGAGAGACTGTCATCAAGCTGTGCTGGGCAGGTTCTTACACTTTGTGGTGGGGAACTTTCTTGCTGGGAGAGGTTCTTCTGGGCTATAACTGCTCACAGCCATTCTGTAATTGGCTTCTGCAAAGTAGCAAGCATGTTGGCTTTGCTACCCGCATCCATCTGGCTGAGTTTTATGCACATGCAAATAATGGAACCCTTATTTGTGGCTATCTCTGGGACTTATGAGTCACAATGGAGTCATTGCATCCATACGGTCTACAATGTCATACAGCCAAAGCTGGGGGTGGGGGATTAGAACATTTATATTCAGGCAGTCTGACTTTATCATCTCTGTGCCTCACCAATGCATCAGGCCACCTTCCTGCAATAGGAAAATCTTTAAAAAAAGTCCTGACATTGGTGTATCAATCTTTGCCAGATTTTTGGCACATCACAATCTGAGCTTAAATTGTGATGCAAAACATTTTGGACAAGGCTCAGCATTGCTAGTTGTTTGTTTGCTTATTTCTTGTTGATGACCCAGTGTAGTTAATTTCATCTCCACACTCAGCTGTTCACTGATAGCTTTTCTTCTTAAAGGAAATAATTTTAGTACTTATTGATGTTGACTTGAGTAACACAATATTATTAATAATATTTAGAATGGTTCTTTAACCAAAGTGTAAGTATAATTTCAAAGCAAGCTTATGAAATTTTACTTATAAATTTTTCATTTTATAACACTTGCTCTGAAATGGCTGCTTATCAAAATAATGACTGATTCAAATCTCAATGGCATGTATCACATTTCCATAGTAAATATGCAGCCACAAGTCCTTTCTGGTATTTCAAATTTTCCCACTTTGTTAACATCAACTTACTTGACATAAATTCTGTCTTCTTTAAATTATTTTTGACTATTACAATTTGAAGGCTGATGAAATTATTTTCGTTAAAGAGTAACTTTAAAAATTATAATCATTATAGTTTAGAAGGCTTGGAATATGTAGATAAAGAAAAAGAAAATAAAAATAATTAATAATCTCATCATCCAGAGATAGCCATTGTTAAAATTTGGTTTTTATAATGAAAAGATTTTTTAAAAATTTACTGCTTATTGCAGGAAAATATACTAACAGAAAATTAAATTGTCTGTTTACACTAACCTTGGTAGCTTTTTTTTTAAAAAAGAAGCTCAAGTCCTCCAAACTATTTAAAAGCAAGCAAATAAACACTTTATTTGAAATTTTAAAAGGCAAAAAAGCACAAATGAAATATTGTTTCATACACAGATGTTTTAGATTTAGATGGTTTATGATTTAATAGTTAGATTGTTGTGTTATGTAGCACAATTTTGTGTTGGGATTCAATTTGCATATGGTACACTAAGGTTTCTTATGCATTGATAGCATATCATATATTTGTGCTTGTTTTCTGGGGTTTGGAATGTAATTTTATGAATTTAAATTTATAATAGTCAAAACAAACAAAATGTTCTTTAATAGTAGGATAGATAAATAATAGTTTATGTAATGAAATACTCTGCAGTGATGAAAATGAACCACAGCCATGTTCAACAACATGGATAAATCTCACAGCCGTAATATTGAATGAAAGAAACCAGATAAAAAATAACACATATACTCAGGCCAGGTGCAATGGCTTATGCCTGTAATCCCAGCACTTTAGGAGGCTGAGGTGGGCGGATCATTTGAGGTCAAGAGTTAGAGACCAGCCTGTCCAGCATGGTGAAACCCCATCTCCACTAAAAATACAAAAAATAGCTGGTGTGGTGGTGTGTGCCTGTAGTCCCAGCAAGTCAGGAGGCTGAGGCAGGAGGATCAGTTGAACCCAGGAGATGAAGTTTGTAGTGAGCCAAGATCTCACCATTGTACTCCAGCCTGGGAGACAGAGGGAGACTTCATCTCAGAAAAAAAAAAAAAAAAAGGGTACTGTATAAGTGTATTTATATGAAGTTTAAATATAGATATAACTAAACTATAGATGGGATAATAAGGACAGTTAGAAAATTATAATACCATTAGGAATTCAGGATACTTGTTGCTTTTGAAAGGAGAAAAAGCATAGTGATTGGGAAAGGCATGAGGGAACATCTAGTGTACTCAAAATAATCCATTTGTTGACCTGGTTGATGGCTAGTAAGGTGTACTCACTTTTAAAAAGACTGCATTGAGCTTCCTTTATATTTTGTGTACTTTGCTGTGTATATGATATACTTCAATATAAAAAGCTAAATAATTACTACATAAGTCACATTTACTTGATATCTACTGTTTGCTCCCGACATAATCTTCCTATTATTTCCTCAGGGAAATAGGATCTGCTTTACTATCATGGTTTCCAAGAATGCATTAGGCTTTTTTAAAAAAAGGGAGAACTGCTACCATTTCTTTTATCTCCATTGTGATAAAATTTTCAAGTCATTTAAATATTTTCTAGATGATTGATATATTTTATTAGTTCTTGTGCACAGCAGATGTGTGAGACAGGCTGGTATTGCGGTCTCCATTGTTCAGATAAGGAAAGTAGACACAGGGAGAGTAAATGTTTGGCTGAGCCTGGAATTGAAATGCAGTTCTTTTGACATTCTTCTGTGCTGTCTGACTACAGAACACTGCTACAGTCATAGATAACTCAGAATTTCCCAAAATCTTGGACTCCTAGAGAAAAAAGATTTCCATGAACACAAATAGGCACTAACTATAAAAACATTTTTGTAGATGAAATTTACATTTATATCTAAGAAGTATGGTTAAGCACATTGAGGGGAGTTACTCACTGATTCAACAAACATTTCTGAGCATTGGGTATTGTGCCAGCCTCTGCAGGAGATGGAGCTAGGAATATTACTATAATACAATGTGATAAGTGAAAGAATAGAGAATCCTACATATTGGCCTAGAGGAGGGGCTGGTAAACAGCTTCTTAGGAAAGAAGCATTTGGAAGGTCTTTTGAAAGAGGGGATGCCTGAATTGGATCTGAAATGTACAGGGATGCATTTTGTTTTATATAAAACTAGATAGGTAGGTAGATTTCTTACATTTTTTCCCCATGACATTTTGACCTCCTAATTTTAAGAAACTTTAGATTCTTAGAGATCGTTGTTTTTTTTTTAAAAAATGTAAAGAACAGATTGAATTTCCAGAGATGGCAGCTGGATGGTAAACTCCTTGAAGACAGGACATCTTATGCTACCTTGTTTTTTTTACAAGGTCCAGCAGCATAGTAGCCTCTTCACTAAGATCGTTGTGGAATTGCTTTTGCATGGGGCTATTTTTGGTAGAAGTGAGTTCTTCACTTTAAACTACGCTTGCCTTCTTTGTCAGTGAATCTAAAGTGTTGAGCTGTTAGATTTGAGGGTGTTCAGATATTTTATTTCAGCTGAATTCTAACATCAAGTCATGCATATAAAAATCCAGTTACAAAAAAATTCAATTGAGTTGCATACAGCCTGTTGATGGTATTAATTTTTAAAAGTAGTTATGCTATAGATTTGTTTTATAGGCATTTAGATGAGTGCAAAGCTCTAAGGAAGCAAAATCTCATGTACAATACCACATAGGCCACTTTTCAAGGTTGACATTTTTGTTTTTCAGATGTGATCTCTGCATCATCTTATTCTTTGTGCAAGTTTCAGTAGATGACTCCTTATTTGTAAACAGAAGTCAGGCCTAACCAAATTTCAGCAATGAAATTCAGCTACAGAAAGAGAAAATAATAGCGTCAAAACCTTTATCCAGAACGCTATTTTGCATTTCCTGATAGACATATCCTGGCATCTCTAATGACATCCACTAAGGTAGTTCTCTAAAATATTTTATAGTTGCTGATAAGTCATTAGGTAATATGGAGAAAATGCCTTAGATCCTTTCTCTTCTTTATAGGAGGAATGCCTGGGAAAATAAATGAAAGTTCAAGTGAGAGACAGCAGAACATTAGTGATAAAGGAAGAAGCATGAGGGGCTGGTGTTTGTATATTGGCTTTTAAAGTTAATGATACCATTTAAAAATTTTATAAAATATAAACTATTGGCCCATCTTATAGGGTGGTTGTGGGAAATATCTACTGGAAGTGATACTCTCACACTCTGCCACTTTTCCACATCATCTTAATATTTGTAACAACTTAACAATGGGACATTTATGATCCAGAAATAAAAAAAAGTCATATATTTTACCAAGTAAATGGTAACCTATTCCTAGCTAATCTGTAGCCTAATGATCTGTCCAGGCCTAACTGGTTTAAACAATGGTAATTCTTTTTTTTTTTCTTTGAGATGGAGTTTCACTCTTGTTGCCCAGGCTAGAGAGCAGTGGCGCGATCTGGGCTTACTGCAATCTCTGCCTCTGCCTCTCAGGTGTTAATTCTAAAACATAAACTACTACTTAGATATACGTCAAAAAGAAAGGAAAGAAATGCCAAGTCCACTGCCTTAATTTCTTAGAGCAAATCCTAAACTAAATGTTTTGGGAGGATAGAGTAAATGAAATAAAAACAAAATTACAGTAGTTTTGTAACAGAGTTACAAAACTTACACACACAAAGGCCCTTAAATGAGGGCCTTTGGATGGACTTCATCAGGGGGTCCTTGAACCTCTTAAAATTGTGTGCAAAATGTAGTAAATCACAGCCTTTTTTCAGGAGTAAGTAGTTCCTACACTTTTATCAGATTCGCAAAAGAGTTAAGAACCACTGATTAAACCAATTACTAGTGTGTGTTAGTTATAGATAGATAGTGAGTAAATAGTTGGGAAATATAACAAATCTATAAAATATGCCTATGTATATGGTAACAAAGATGAAAGGAGCCTGTATTTCTGGGAATGCAATAAAATGATATCTATGTTATTAAAATGTTTGCATAGAGAATTTTATTCTTTTGTTGAGATGCAAAACTTTTAATTCCCTCTGTGCTAGGTCGCCTTGCCCAGCAAACAGACAATGAGAAATAACATTCTCCACGATTAGAGCTGGCTGTTTAAACACTCTGTTTATTTTTCTTCAGTTACCACACTTTGCTTGTACCATATCACAGATTGAATAATGAATAAAGCAAGGGGGACCTGGTAGCAGCAAGCATTTGACTTGTCACTGAAAATGAGCTTACTGGATTTTGAATTGGTTACTTTATATCCCCAAGAACAATTTGCTTTCCCAAGAACAAAATGCTTTGTACATTTTACTTTTTGTGTGATTAAAGTCAGCCTATCTTTTGGAATATAAATATATTTTAAATGGATTTCCATTTTCTAGGATACACAAGCAAGATATTCCTCAAGTCTATGAGGGATGGAAGTGATCCAGAAATGATATGTAATCATGGATCTGTGACAAACTAAACTGTGTGTGTGTGTGTGTGTGTGTGCGTGTGTGTGTGTGCATGCATGTGTGTGTGTGTACATGCGTGTGTGTGTGCATGCATGTGTGTGTGTGTACAAAGTTCATTGAATAAAGTATGATAGGAAAGTAGTGACTAACTTAGGATCAAACTGAAGTTTCCACACCATTATTCCACCCTTGTTTGATTAGACTCTCACAATAATCTCAAAGATTGTGCATTATTAGGTTGGGGGAGGAAATGTCAAGAAAATATTTTACTCTGTTCTTTCTCCATAGTTTCCCTGATATCTCAAACTGGCAGCCAGCTGGCTGAAGCCTGCACACAGACACGTTTTATTTGGCCCATGCAGTGCTTTTACAATGTTTGTGCCAACATTTTAATAGGAAGATTTCACATATGAATCTGCATTTCTGCATTATCTTGAGAAATCAGAAGACATGGGAATAACTGGCTGGAGCTGAGGGTCAGTTGTCTCCCTACCCCTGACCACAGCTTCCTTCTGCAGCTCCATCCATGACTTCAGGCACTCATGACCAGCCTAAGTAGTTATTTACCTGCTTGACTGCTGGAGGCGGCTGAGTTTGAGACTGGCTTAAGGCTGCCTTTGAGATTGCCTTAGTCTTCTGATTAATAACCAGGTTTGTATAAAGCTATCTTCTTGATCCTGGAGAGCCTTATTACTTAATATTACATAGATATCTGACCATCAAATCTAATCATTTTCAGGTTCAAAAGATTTAGAATTTCTAATTTGGGCTCGGGTTGGCAACGAGTGCAAATAAAAATAGAACATAAATGCCTAAAATGCTTATCTTTCCTTACAAGCATTCAATTTCTGTTGTTGTCCATCAAAGCTGGTCAGAAGCTGTAATTACAGTGGTGCTGTAACTAACTTGTGCTTACTGGTTCTGGAATTTGATGATAAAAAAATGGATTTTTTTTGGCTTTAAGACAAAGAGTTGATTGATTAAAAAGGGATTATGGTATATGTAGACTTCTAGGATGTTATGATTTCTTTATGCTTTGGACAAAACCCTGAGGAAAATTTAATAGATTTGGGTTGTCTCTTTAATTCAGGAGGCTGTAAATTTTTAATTTTAAATGTTCAATTATTTTGATCAGGATAAAGTGTTGTGCAAATTCAGGTAGTCTCCCTTTCCAGTTGTTCCTAACAACCCTTTCTGGTTATGGATAAATCTCCTTGCCAAAACTCATATTCAACTCGTTGGAGGGCTAGCCTTTATCTTGCCACCTAAGGTCTTTGGAAGCCATTTTAATCCCACTAAATTCCGCAGTTTAGTTAAGATAGAGTGGCTGAAACATAAGGTATTTAGTAATATCATGAATCTGAAGGTAATTAGTATTTAATGTCTAAAAGAAAAAAGTAAAAGCTTGCCAGTGTTCTAACTTGGAACAATTATATTTCTTTCCAAACAATTTTGTTTTTACATACTGCTAGCCTAGCAATGCATTAGAATGCATAAAAGCTCAGGAGATTTGAATGTGGGAATGGATAAATGTTTTGTAATGAGGTAGAGAATTATTGTTGACACTTAGAAATAAAAGCTTCACAAAATTATGAATGTCCAGATCAATAGCATTTTTTAATATTATAAATCACTTTGGCAATGCTTATGTATGTATGAACAGAGAAGTGATCTAATGATTATGAAATTAGATTTTTTTCTCTCTCTTTTTTTCTTTCTATTTTCTTCCTCATAGAGGCAGCCAAAGGACTTTGAGTAAACCACCATAACTTGCTAAATTTCCCCAACAGTGAAATTTTTAGAAGTATGTTTGAATGTTCTGAGTACAGATTATATTATTTCTGTGATTTTTTTTAGGCTGACCAGAGGTGACATCTATTTTTATGTGAAAAGTAAAAATGAAATGTTCTGAAAGAGTTAATTTTGATAACTGCTTTTTTACTTTTTAAGTAATTTTATTGTTTTACTTGTCTTCAGATGTTCTAAGATCTAATGGAAAACACAAGAAAAAAAATGAATTTCCTTTGCTAGATTATAATGAAAAAGACAATCTACTCCAAAAGAACTGGAGGTGAGAATATGCTTGGTTAGGGTTTTATCTAGCACATCGAGAGTTTAGAATGAAGAACATTATGTATAGAAGAAAAGTGGAATATTTATAGCTTCTTTGTTTTTTTAAAGAGATGAAATCTCATGGAAAGTTCTTTATATAGCTCCATTATGGGAAGAATCACCTGAAAAGATATTCAGAATAAAGGTATCATGGTCAAAAGCAAACATTTACCAATGCCTGACAGTTTTTGTCTTCTTTTAGGCAGTTGCCTTTCCTTTATTAGTGCCTGACAATTTGCTGGTTAGAATAGAACCGTAACTTATGCTTGTTTATTGCTTTAAAATTATGCCCACCTGAAAATGTCTAAAAGTGCAGAAATGTACCTTTTACAGGTTAGTCAATCTGAACTTAGAGCTGTAGGAAATTTAGGTTGCTAGGGGACTCTGTGGTCCTCCTTCAGAATTGTTTAAAAATTCTTGGCCAGTCCGTGAGCTCTCTGAGGGCAGGCACTGTGGTTATCTCTGCAATGTCTCCAACTCCTAACCCAGTTCTTGGCATGTAGTATATGCTCACTTTTCTTATCTAACTAACAAGTGAAGGATGGTGTAATCAGCTGCTACAGCTGCTAATGTTTCTGTTGCTAATATGTGATGCTCTCAGCACCCTGCGAGGCAAGTGTGAGACTTTGGGAGAAACAGCAGTTAACCAAACCATCATGCAAATAAATGTAAAATTCTTGCTTCACTAATGAGATTTTCATCTCTGTTATAGGAGAACAGCCCTCTTAGGTTTGTGAGCAGAACACAGTTTGTGAAAGAGCCCATAGTTTTCAGGCCCAGGTGGTGTTTTGAAATCTAATGCATCTAGTTTGGACTAGCTTCATGGTTTTTGCCATATACTGCTCTGTATTGGAGCAGTCTGTCTGGAAGAAGAAACAGTGCCTCGTGTGTGTGTGTGTGTGTGTGTGTGTGTGTAAGTGAGCTAGTTTTTAGTATCACCTCTGCTACCACCCATGTGACCTTGGCAACTCACTTAACCTCTAGGCCTTAGAGTTACTTCTTTCATGCTAAGGTTGGGATTCATAACTGCTATGGTCCCTTTAAACTTCACTACGCTCTTTGAATGCATGTTTTAGCACTTTTATTAGTCTGTATGTTCTTGGCGGTCAGAGGCTGTCATATGCATTTTTTTGTGTGTTTAAAAAAATTTTATTATAGATAACTTTGAACACACATGAAAGCACATAAATCAATAATATGAACCCTCAAGGATTTATCATCCAGCTCAACAATCAGTCCATCAACTCATGGCCAATTCTGTCCCATTCTGTTTTATCCTTTTACTTTCCTTATTAGCTGGAAGCAAATTTTAGATACTTGTTATTTAATCTGTAAATATTTTATACTTAGATATGTTCTCACCTCTCAAGCACATAACACAGAACCTTGTATACATTAGGTAACAAGAAGATAGATTTTGTGATGAGTTTGTGTCGTTTGTAGGGACATGGATGAATCTGGAGAACATCATCCTCAGCAAACTGACACAAGAGCAGAAAATGAAACACCGCATATTCTCATTCATAGGCGGGTGATGAAAAATGAGAACACATGGACACAGAAAGGGGAGTACTAAACACAGGGATCTATTGGGGGGAAAAGGGGAGGGCCAGTGGGAGGGGGAGGTGGGGAGGGATAGCCTGGGGAGAAATGCCAAATGTGGGTGAAGGGGAGAAGAAAAGCAAAGCACACTGCCATGTGTGTATCTACGCAACTGTCTTGCATGCTCTGTTCATGTACCCCAAAACCTAAAATCCAATAAAAAATTAAAAAAAAAAAACAAGAAGATAGATTTTGAATAAATGAATGAGAGTGGGTTGGGAAAGGTAAGAGATGAGGCACCTGAACCCCCACCCAACTGAAAAAATTGTTAACATTTAATTTCTCAGGGTAGTGGAGGAGGGGGAGCCAAGGCTTCCAGTTACTGGGAATCCTAATGTGGTATGGAATATTAAGGGTGACTTTATCTATTACATGTAATCACTGTATCGCTAGGGAGCCCCAGTATGTTCCAAGAAGTTAAGGTACATGCCAAAGATAAGCAAAAAATGGCACACAACCCTATGGGAGCATCTTGAGGAAATGTATTAGTATTAGGAGATACTAATAGGAGATAGCACAACCTGAAGGCCAGTCTGTGGTCATTTAACTTAATGGGAATTAAAAAATTTATGGTAAGGACTTGACACTTGATACTTCTCTTTATTTTAAATTTTCTATTACCTGTTTTCTAAACTTTCTTTATCCTTCACAGTAGTCTCATATCCTTTTTTTTCATTATTTCCCTAACAATACTAAAGCACTCAAGGGAGTTTTGCTGAGCATTGAATTAGGCATAATATATTTTAGCCAAAGTATGCATGCTTACTCTGGATGTATTACTTCCAAATGTGTAGACAATATAGTCTGTATACCACAAATAAAATAAAAACAAGAATTAAAAATTCTAAGTGAAAAACTTTCCTTTATGCACTAAAAGTATTGGGTAAGAATGTTAAAAGCAGCATTATATATAGTAAATACAAAACTGCAAATATATACTATATGTATACCTACTATGTATAGCAAATATAAAACTTCAACTAATCTAAACATCCTTTAACAACAGAATGGATAAGTGGAATGCTATTCAGTAATTAAAAAGCATAACCGATGGCTACCTGCAACAATATGGATATATTTTACAGACATAATGTTAAGTAAGAGATTATATGTTGCACTATGCCATTTATATCAGGTTCCAAAATAAGCAAAATAAGTCTGTGGAATCAGAAGTCAGGAGAGTGGTTAACGTGGGAGTAGGTGATGACTGGACAGGGTTTGAGAGAGGATTCTAGATACTGCAGGTGTTCTATATCTTGAGTTGGGTGGTGGCTTCACAGGTGTGCTCATTTTGTAAAATTTTATCAAGCTGTTCATTTATGATATGTACTTCAGTATGTAATTATATTTAAATGGAAAAGTAAAAGGAAACAATTTTTCCTTTTGATTACTTAGGAACACCTAAAGTTTAAACCTGTTATCATCCTGACCATATAAAAAATAAGACTGGCCTTACCAGTCAGATTTTCTCTGTGTCATAGGAGATAGATCTGATAGATTGAGGAAGAAGTTTTGGACATAAAAGATTTTTAACTGTACAAAGTATTTGTTTCTCTGCCTCATGGGATAATAACATCAATAAATTGTGAAATGATTGTTATAATTAAATACTAGTTGGATCCATCAGTGTTGGGAGCTATGGAAAACTTATCATTATTTTCTTACAGGGTGCATAATTAATGGGTCATATAAGGGAAGGTCCTGACTCAGGGTCGGAGTATGTATTATATTTGCCAAAGTAGTATGACAAGAGGACTTCAGAAGGTAGTTCAGCATATATTTAGTTGCAAGAGCAACTCTAAATATAAGTAGCATTTTAATACAATGGAAATAAACCTAGGGCTGAATTGATAGGTGAATATAGTAAAAAATGTATTGCTTTTAGAAAAGGGTAAAGCAACATGATACAACATGATACATGATATAAATAGTAGCACTTCTAGATAAGAGATCATTCTTCCTTATATCAAGTTGAGTAGGGCTATTTTTGGTATCATATGCAGAACTGGTCCTAGATATGATTTTGCTACTGGGAACATTTGGTTCTGGTGCCTTCTTTTCTTCTTTTTGTTTTATGTATAGGATGGTATCATATGAAAACAAAGCATTAACTTTGGAGTGAGACTGCTATTAGTTCAAATCTTGTCTCTATCTTAAGTTGCTTAACTTTGGTAAGTAACTTCTCTGACACTATTTTTTTATGTTTAAAATGAGGGTTCTCCAGGTGGCGGAGGTTGCGGTGAGCCGAGATCACGCCATTGCACTCCAGCCTGGGTAACAAGAGTGAAACTCCGTCTCAAAAAAAAAAAAAAAAATGAGGGTTCTACCTAACTGGGATATTTAATAGATATATCAATCAATCTTTAAATCTTTGTATCAGTTAGGACTTAGTTTGTCTGCATGAATCGGAAAACTCAAAATAACTGTAAACACACAATAATTTATTCCACTTATAAGAAGTCCAGAGAAGGCCGGGCGAGGTGGCTCATGCATGTAATCCCAGCACTTTGGGAGGCCGAGGTGGGTGGATCATTGAGGTCGAGAGATTGAGACCATCCTGGCCAACATGGTGAAACCCTGTCTCTACTGAAAATACAAAAATTAGCCGGCATGGTCGCAGGTGCCTGTAGTCTCAGCTACTTGGGAGGCTGAGCAGGAGAATCGTTTGAACCCAGGAGGTGAAGGTTTCAGTGAGCCGAGATCGTGCCATTGCACCCCAGCCTGGGTGACAGAGTGAGACTCCATCTCAAAAAAAAAAAGAAGTCCAGAGATAGACAGTCTAGCACTGGTACATCTGCTCCCTGAAACGACCAGCAACTTAGGCTCCATTTAAACTCCTTAATCTGACATTCTTAGCACATGAGTTCTATACTTAAAGCGGATGTTGGAGCTCCAAGCCATCTTCCTCATTTCAGACAACAGGAAGGAAGATGGTGCATCGGGCAAAAAGTTTAGCTTCCAGCTGAGTTCTCTCTCTTTTAGTTGTCCTAGAAGTCTTGTACAATACTTCTATTTTGTTTCTTATTGGCTAGAACTTAGCAACAAAAGCTCAGTTAGTAACAAAACCTCAGTTAGCAACAGAAGGAGGCTGGGAGATGTAGTCTTTTAGCTGGAAGAAAAATGGGGATTGGTTACTAAGGAAGAAGTGGAAAGTGATTTTGGGTGTCAAGTAGGAATCTCAGCCATGATATTCTTAACAAAACTCTTCAGGGCCCGCCTCCTCATCTTAGCAAATTCTATCACTATCCACCAGATAGCTCACTCTGAAAATTTGAGATTCATTCAGCAATCCTTTTTTCCCCTCATTCTCCATATCCAAATTAGCGGCAATCCCACAGTTCTAAAATACATCCTGAAAGGGAAAACTTCTGTTGCCCCTGCTAAACCCACAATTCAAATCACCATCAGCTCTCATCTGGATTCTTTCAGTTGCCTCCTGATTGACTCCCTGCTTCTTGTGTTGCTTTCCACAGATCATTGCTTGCATAGCAAACAGAATGATTTCCTCAAAAAATAATTGAGATGGTATTGTTCTCTTGCTTAAAGCCCTCCAACAGCTTCCCATTGCAATAAAAATAAATGTCACCTTATTTGGCTTATAAGGCCTGACGTGGTTTGGCTCCTGCCTCTGTAAACTCAGCATCTACCCCTTGTCCCCAGGTTCTCATGCTCCATCCATAGTGGCTACCTTCCTGTCCTGTGAATGTGCTAAGTATCTGCTACCTCAGAGTTTTGCTCTGGAATATTCTTCCTCCTTTTTGTATGACTATAACCGCTTATATATTAGTCAGGATTCTCCATAGAAACAGAACCAATTTTTAAAAATATTTTAAAGGAGATTTTATTATGGAGAATTAGCATATGCAAATATGGAGGCCACAATGTGCCATCTACAAGCTGGAGACCCAAGTCAGCTGGTGGTGTAATTCAGTTTGAGTCCGAAGGCTGAGAGCCAGAGGAGCTGATGGTATGAATCCCAGTCCAAAGGCAAGAGAAGATGAGGTGAGATTTCCCAGCTCAAGCAGTGAAACAAGAAACAGGGAAGGGGGAACAAATTCTTCTTTCTTCCATGTTTTATTCTATTCAAAATAAATGGGCTGCTGCCCACAGTGGGGAGGGCAATATGCTGTACTGAGTCCATTGATTCCAATGCTAATCTCATCTGGAAACCTTCACAAACATGCCCAGAAACAATGTTTAATCTCGACACCCCATGCATGGTCCCATCAAGTTGACACGAAATTTAACCATCATACTTTCCTACAGTTTAGGTTTCAGCTCAGACATTTTCCCCTCAGATAGGCCTTCTCTAGCCATCTTTCTAACTTCATGGCCAAGACCTCCTTTGTCTTGCTATTTAATTATATTTGATTCAGGGCTTGACATGTGCTTCCGCTCTGCTCCTCTAACTAGACAAAACATTTGGCCATGTGCTGAATTGACTGCAGTGTGGAGAAAGATGTATTCTGCATCATCAGTGGGGAATGAATGCATTGGCTAAAACCTCTTTGGAGGGTACCTGTACAGTATCAGTTAGAACTAAAAACTGTAGCTTCATGAGGGAAAGAGACTATGGCCATAGTAGGAGTTCAGTTAACTTGTTGAAATAATGGTGATTTTGAAGATTAAATCACAGAGTATCTGATTCAAGTTCTGTTTAACTTCCTTTTTTTCTCCATATCTTTCATCCCATATTTAAAGTGTCCTCTGCTAAGATGCCAACAAATATCCTTTAAAATAAAATTCCTGGCTGGATGCAGTGGCTCACATCTGTAATTTAAACACTTTGGAAGGCCGAGGCAGGCAGATCATTTGAGGTCAGGAGCTCGAGACCAACCTGGCCAACATAGTGAAACCTCGTCTCTAAGAAAAATACAAAAATTAGCCGGGTGTGGTGGTGTGTGCCTGTAGTCCTAGCTACTCAGGAGGCTGAGACAGGAGAATTGCTTGAACTGGGGAGGTGGAGGTTGCAGTGAGCCGAGCTCACACCACTGCACTCCAGCCTGGGCGACAGAGTGAGACTCAGTTTCAAAAAAAGAAAAAACAAAAGTAAAATTCTTCAAACGGGTGCATCCAGTTCCTGGGGGTAAGGTCTCAGAATAAACCTAGTGTCACTTTCTGGATTGTCAGTTTATTTGAAGGTTTGTGAAAAACAATTTATCAGAAAGAGTATGGACATATTAAAAATGTGAGGGCCTTTGGTATACTTTCTAGGTCCCTGGGGGAACAAGCTCAGTGTCTTTGACACTAGGGGCTATTTGATGAAATTTGAAAAGTACTATTTAAAGGTATTAGCTCTTGGGTGAATATTTGCATTTTTGATAGTTCTTCAATCCATCATGAAGTATTTTCTGAGGAATTATGCTTACTGGGTATAGCTCAGGGCAGTAGGTGCTAAATCAGTAAAAAGTCTTCCTGAAATGCTAGTGATAAAGCAATATCCAGGAAGCTTTAGGTTTGTATATTCTCTTCAGTTTGCAAAATGCTTTAACATACATTAGTTTATCTAATTGACTCCTCACATCAACCAAGTTGAGTATAGGCATGCAAAGAATTAAACACTTGAGCAGGGCGTGGTGGCTCATGTCTGTAATCCCAGCACTTTGGAAGGCCAAGGTGGGCGGATCACGAGGTCAAGAATCAAGACCATCCTGGTCAACATAGTGAAACCCTGTCTCTACTAAAAATACAAAACAATTAGCTGGGTGTGGTGGTGCACGCCTGTAGTCCCAGCTACTTGGGAGGCTGAGGCAGGAGAATTGCTTGAACCCGGGAGGCGGAGGTTTCAATGAGCTGAGATCATGCCACTGCACTCCAGCCTGGCACCTGGTGACAGAGCAAAACTCTGTTTCAAAAAAAAAAAAGAATTAAACACTTCAAACAATATTACATTTAAAAATAACTTAAATGTTAATTCCCCAGAGTCCTGCATCCTTAGTTCCATTCTCTTAGGGGGAATTTCTTGGGATCTTTCCAGACATATTTTAATAAGCACATACCATCTCAGATCTTTGGGTGTGATCTCCATGTATATTTTTCATAGGCAAATGAAGGGTAAACTACAATATATTCTGCTTTTTATAAAAAGTATACTGTTTTACATTGGAGTGTAGTGCTTTATTGTATGAAGTACCCAAAATTCAGTTACTTCTGATGGGGGGACATTTGAGTTGTCTTCAGTATTTTGCTGTATTAGCTGATACTCTTAGGAACATCTTTTACATGATGATCATTTTTTTCTTTGCCCACATAAATAAAATAAATAACAAGTTCCAAGGAGAGGAATTGCTGTAAAATTGCCCTCAAAAAAATTTTAACCATACATCCTCCACTGATGGTATATGGGAGTAACTTTTTCCTACACCATGGTCAATTTGGTACATGAAAAATTTTAATTTTATTTTAAAACATTGCTTTTTTTGTATAAATTTAAGAGGTACAGGCACAGTTATTTTACATGGATATATTGGGGCTTGGTGAAATCTGGGCTTTTAGTATAGCTGTAACCCCTATAATGTACATTGTACCCATTAAGTAATTTCTCATCACTCATTCCCTCCTACCACTCCGAGTCTCCAGTGTCTATTATTTCGCACTCTATGTACTAGCACATGAAAAATTTAAAAAGTTTTGTTAATAAGGTAGGGGAGAGGCTTGGCTCAGTGGCTAACACCTGTAATCCCAGCACTTTGGGAGGCTGAGGATCACGTGAGTCCAGGAGTTCAAGACCAGCCTGGGCAACATAATGAGACCCTGTCTCTACCAAAAACTAAGTGCAGTGGTGTGTGGCTGTGGTCCCAGGTACCTGGGAGGCTGAAGTAGGAGGGTCATTTGAGACTGGAAGGTTGAAGCTGCAATGAGACTCTCTCTCTAAAAAAAAACAAAAAAAAACAAAAAAAGCTTATTTTTACTTGCAGTTATTTAATTGAGATTGAGCATTTTATTTTTTCCCCCACGTGTTTCAAAGCTATTAATAATAAATTTCTGTGTAAACTCTCTGGTTGTATTTCTCATCTAACTTCATTGAGTTGTTGGTCTTTTTCTTTTTTTTAATTTGTAACTATTCCTCATATGTTAAAGATAGGTAATTAACCCTTTCTGTTTACACGTGTTTCAAATATTTGTTCCCAGTTGTTTATGGTGTTTATGAGCAACCGTCTACATTAAGTTACGTGAAAGTGGGCTTAATCACAAACATTAACGGTTTATGAACTGGCAGAACAGCATGAAGAGAGAGCAAGAAATTGAGAGAAAAGGTCAGAGGTTGAGTCATGGGGCTGGTGCTTTCTAGCTTTATGATCTTGGACAACCACTTAATGTCAGGGGATCTCAGTTTCCTCAAGTTCAGAGTGGGGATAATGACAATACTTCCTCATAGAGTCATTAAGATTTAGTGACATTATGCATGTTAAAGTGCTCTATAAATAAGACTATATGAATATTAGTTTTTATTACTGATTTGATAACTGAACTATCTTGCATATTGGAGTACAGTACTTTGGGAAGCTGAAATTTCTGTCTTCAATTATCTTTTGAAAGACAAAATTAAGTTTTATACCTCAGATATTTTTCTGCTTTTAGCATATATCATGATTCCTGCTGATTCCGTAATTAAGGAAGACAAATTTCTTTCTAATATTGAAACTAGAAATAAAAGATATGGTTATTAAATGCTAATGAATAATAAATGATGATATGATACTAGTATTGAAAAGTAAATTAATTATATTAAAATGGTAAGGCTATATCTTATTTCCTTTTTTAAAATGTCAGTGGAAAAATTTGCTAAAATGCAGTTCTTTCATTTGCAGTTTTTTTAGACTATAAAAATAGGATGTTTTCAGTTTTGTGTGTGTGTGTGTAGAAAGAATGTGTAGAATTAGAGCTTTAAAAATTTTTGATCTGGAAACAACCTAGACATCATCTAGCCTTGGGCTTGTGTTTACCGATGAGGAAGTGAGAAATTCTGAGAAGCAAAGTGACTAGCAAGTCATGTGACCATTGCAGAACAAAAGGGAAGAAATCTGTCTCCTGTCTCCTGGCCTAGGGCCACTTTCACCGTCCTATTCATTTTGGATGCATAGGTTGCATGTCTGCTACATGTTCAGGGTTTATGACACCAGCTATACTCCTTAAACTTGTTAAATGAACAGCCATGGTTTTTGAGCCTAGAAGGTAATAAGTTATACTCAAATTTTGCTCTTTTGGAGATATGATTTTGAGCTGCTTTAACAAAAAAAAATAGGCTTTAAAAACTCTTCTATATGTCTGCTTACGCTGAGTTTTAATATTCTATTAAAACTTTCAAAGGTTTTTTTCCTATTTACTTCAGGTTTTCATAGAGTAAGCACATTTTAGAAGAACCCAAGAAGCAAATTTGTTAAAGTTTTTAAGCTATAACAACACACATTTTCTGTTGATATTCAAGCATAATATGCATTTAAAGCATTCAAAGTTGATTTAAACTGTAATAAAATCCTAGCATGACTAACAAATTTTGTTTCCAATTTTTTTCCTTGCAAATCTTAGTTTTGTTTGTGTTTTAGGCTAAATGTTAAAATTAAGGAAATAAATACCAATAAATTGACATGTTCTTCCTGTGGTTGGTGTGATTTTAATTTTAATTTATTTTTCTTATTTTTCTCCAAACTATCTTGAGTTCATGTGCAACATTAATTGAAATGAAAGTTGTTTGTAGGTTTCTTGTATAGTATAAGAAAAAAGGCTGGAGATATCCCTCCACCTCCCCATTCATCCTTCTCTTAGCAGAAGCAATGCCCCAATTTGGTGATAATAAAAGAAAGTCATTGACAGCTTGCATGTGCAGCATTGGTATCATGCTAAATAGAATAAAACAATATTTAACAAATTCATCTTCCACAGGGAAGGATCACTCTGAAAGGCGAGAGAAGGCCAACAGGGAAGGTGAAATGAGGTTGGAAGCTGATTTTCACAACTGAAACAATTGACAACCGATAGTGTCTTTATGCGTTATGACTAATTGGTACTGTCAAAATTGAGCTATATCATTTCCACTGGAAGCCACAGTTCTTATTAGAAAAGTGTTATGAGAGAAGATATCTAAGGCTATTTAAGTATTTTTCTGAATCCCAGACAATAGGAGGAACAGTTGTGAGAGCCAGTTGCTAAGGACAACCCATTTCCTACTTTCTCCTTCTCCCTCTTAGCAACAACACCAACCTTTGGATCACTGCCAACCTTTGGAAATCCCTATCCTTGGAAGGAGAATAAGTAAAGCCATAATTTACTGTAACAGCATTTATTCCCTAAGCATTTAAAATGAGAACAGCTTTAAAATGTAAAAAAGATATACATACTCATTATAAAAAATTCAAATAAAGAAATAAAGAAATAAATGTTACTCATAAACCTCCCACCCAGAGATAACCACTGTTAATATTTTGGTGTATAATCTCCAGGATCATTATAGACTTAAGTTGTAATTTGCTTTTTTATATTTTTACTATATGTATCCTGGCTATCCTTCCAATCAATACATAATTAATGTCATTTTTAATGGATACCTATTCCACTGGATGGTTGTACTATAACTAATTTAGGTAGCTTCCAAATGATAGAGTTTTGGCTTGCTTCAATTTTGATTTTTTACTTAGTATAAGTAATGCTGCAGTAAATCAGCAAATATTAAACATCTATCTGTAAAGGATGTGCTGGATGTTGGAGATACAGAGATACATAGTATGCATCTCTTACATTTAGATACTTAAAGAGGAAACAAGCATGGAAACATGTAATTGCAATACTGTGTGAGGGACAACAACAGAGCCACATATAGGCCCATGCTGACACTTAGGATGGAGTGACCCCTTCTGTGCCATTACGTTGAGAAACTTGACCATGGATTAGACAGGCTTAAAGCATGAGCAGCTGTTTTCCAAGAATCACCTGGGAGAGTGATTAAGATTGCTCCATCCCAGTTCTGTCTCCCAGAGAGCATGATTCAGAAGGTCAACGGTGGGGCCTCAGGTGGTCCTGTTGTTGCAGGTGATCTGCTCTTGACATATTGAGAAATAGCACTGGGCATGTGAGGGGACTAAGGTGAAATTGGAAAGGGGATTGCTGCCAGATGAAGAGCTTGACTGTCATACTGAGGGCTTTAGATTTTTTTTTTTTGATAGGTGAAAGGAAGTCATTGAAGGTTTTGAATGTCATGATTAGAACTGTGTTTGAGATAAGCTAATCTGGCATGGAGAATATTATGGAAATGTTTTCCCAGCTTCTTGTGTAGAGGTAATAAATTCTTGGTTTGCTGGTTATTTTTATCAACAATAAATCAAAACTAAATGCTGGCTGGGCAGGGATCAGTGCTTCTCAACCTTGAATGTGCTTATGAATTACCTGGAATCTTGTGAAAATACACATTCCTATTTGATAGGTCAGGGTTAGGATGTGAGATCTGGTCTTTCTAAGAAGCCCCTAGGTGATGTTGAGGCCCTGATCTGTGCACTACACAGACGTAGATGTGCCAAAAGAGGATTTTGATTAAATGAGAATTTCCACTTTATTCTTTACATGTGAATGTACTTATGATCTTAGGACTTCAGGAAGCCCACTTTACGATCTGTTATGATAATATCCCTAGCAAAGTTCTACTTCCGTTGACCCCTTTCTCTGTGCAAATAACATCCTGTTTACTCACGATTTACTATGTGAAAGCTTCAATGCAGAGCCAATCAATATATATGTAATTCAGTCAGTTCTCTAGTTAAGTCTTAAGTGTTTTCAAAAAACTGAAAAACACTATTGAGTAGGAGGAACTTTCACAGAATAAGAGGTTTGAAGTTAGTTAACTGTATTGAGTTACAAAGCCACCATTGCTTATTTCTTGGTATAGTTGTTCCTTAATCAAATTTCTTAATCAAATATAACCATCAGATGAATTATAAAGTAGAACTTAGAACTTACAACATCTGTAACTTTAGAGAACCTCTTTTGTTTGCTTTCACTACACATTTGAACCCTTTTTGGTTCAAAATCAATTCTGTGTGTTGGATAGAAAGCATAAATATCCTTTAGGGAAGAATAATTTAAAAATTCGTATCTTGTCTGAGTTCTTGAGTAAACTCAGTGCCGTAGTATATTTGTTGTCAGATTTGGGAGTGAGATAGGTGGCAACTAAATATATACAGGGAACATAATGCATGCAAGGAGTATACACCTTTTACATTCTTATAGCACGTTAGGGTTTATTCAAAGTCAGCTCCTTCATCTGACCCTCAGAACAGTCGTACGAGATAGGCAGCACAGGCATCATTATCTAACGCTTTGCAAATTCAAGAAGGGTGAGGCTCAGAGAGGTAAAATGATTTGGCTAAGGTCAAAAGCAAGTCACTGTCAATGATTGGTCTAGAGTTCAGTGTGTTTTTCATTTCAGCATGCAAATTTAAACCCAAAGAAAGTTAGATACTTAAATGCTGTATGTTAGCTTGGCTTTAAGTGGCTATTTACCACAGTGTTGTTGTTGTTGTTGTTTTTTTGAGATGGAGTCTGGGTCTGTTGCCCAGGCTAGACTGTAGTGGTGTGATCTCCACTGCAACCTCCACCTCCCTGGTTCAAGTGATTTTCCTGCCTCAGCCTCCCAAGTAGCTGGGATTATAGGCGCCCGCCACCATGCCCAGCTAATTTTTGCATTTTTAGTAGAGACGGGATTTCACTGTTTTGGCCAGCCTGGTCTTGAACTCCTGACCTTGTGATCTGCCCTCCTCCACCTCCCAAAGTGCTGGGATTACAAGGGTGAGCCACTGTGCCTGACCAACAGTGTTTATTTGAATCTGTTAGAGAAAAAGCTTCAGGCAACATAAAGCTTGACTTAAAGTGGTTTAAATAAATAGGGATTTAATGTTTTTGAATAACTAGAAGCTGGAGGTAGGCAGTTGCTAGTGCTGGTTCTGCTATTCAGTGACCCAGGCTCTTTGACTTTTTGCTCTGCCATTCTTGCATACATTGACTTTCATTCTCAGGCTTGTCTCCTCCTACTTGCAAGATGGCTGCCCTAGTTCTGGGAGAAGGGTGATGGAGTGTGTGTACAGTCAGGGGTGGGGGTAGTGCCAGCTTCATTCTGTCTCTCTTGTCAGGAAAAGAAAAAGCTGCTCAGAAATTCCACCAGTTGGCTTCTATTTAAGTCATATTGGCCAGAGAGTTGGTTCATTTCCTCTATTCTATCCCCTGTCCATGGCCTGCTCTCACCTTATGAAAAGGCAGGGAAAATGAATATTTAGCTTTGTTAACCTTAAAAGTAGAGGTAGGCAAGAGAGACAGGTAGTTGGCAACAGGTGTTGAGTGAGCCAGCCTGCAGTGCCTGTCACAGACTTACTGTAATTCTATTTGGAGCAAACGGCATTGGATAAACATTGAGTGAACCTCATAGTTTGCTGCCACTGATGAATTTTGTGATGATTGCTTCTGAGTGTTAGGCAGCTCTTTTCTGCTCACTTCTGGTGAAAGTCAAATTTAAATAACTATAATTACATGAGGGGGAAGGGAAGGGATGTTGGATTGTTTTTTTGCTTAATAGTCCTTTGCCAGTATAACTAGCTCATGATTTTTAAAAATTTTTAGTGCAATAGTTACACATCTACCTTATTATCCTTTGTAAATGTTTATTTTATGCCTGCGTGTGAATTAGTTAAGAATAGGAATTAAGCTGTGGCCGCTTGTCTTAAGAATTGTGTAGGATCAGCAGGCCTTGGATTGTGTGTTTGCCCAGAGATGAGTGTTTTTATGAAGAAGCAAAGACCTACTTATTAGGCTATTTAAAGCTGCAGCCAAGTGATGATGTATATTCTGTTTCTCAGGTTAGTGGAATGGGAAGAGAAGTTTTGGAGTCAGATGGACTTGTGCTATAATCCTGGGTCACCTCCTGAACCATGGTCCCTCCTTTTTCAAGTGAGGATAAGGGATTCATGGCATGGCACATGACTGGCAGCACCACAGAGCTAGGCTAACTAAAAAAGGTGTTCACTGCGTTTTAGCTCCCCTTTCTCTTTCTAGATATTTGTTTTCCATACAACACCACGGCTTGTTGAACTTGGAAGATGTTTATCTATTTCCTTTGATAAAAAAATTTAGTTTTTGTTTCTTACAGAAAGAGGAAGTAATTT
The DNA here is from genome assembly GCF_049354715.1 of Callithrix jacchus. Lineage (NCBI taxonomy): Eukaryota > Metazoa > Chordata > Mammalia > Primates > Cebidae > Callithrix > Callithrix jacchus. The sequence continues at coordinate 118,855,179 of NC_133507.1, forward strand.
AAAAATTTTGGCCCAGTGGACTTCCCTTCTGATTAAATACACAGCAATCATGTTTAATAGAAGGAACACAAGTGCTAGATCAAATTATTGTAAGTTATCACTTTGGAGAGAGCATACACTCTGCCAAGAATAAAAGTGATCCCTCAAAATGGAATCCATTGACATCTCTCCCCACCCTCCTTTCATCTCCATTTTACTTCACTAAGCTGTCTCAAGTAAGAGAAAAGAAAAAAGTGCCATTCTAGGGCCATTTTGAAAGGAAAATATTAATTAATATTTAAATATTAATCCTAATTAAAATGTTAATTAGGATCTAAGACAAGAATATAGGTAAATAAAATAATCATTTTTATTTTTCTTTTTGTTACGTATTATATACACACACACACACACACATATATATATACATACAGCAAATTTCCATATGTAGAAATTTATATATTTCTTAATGAAATCAAGGAGTGCTACTTTCCTGACATAGTTGCTTTTGTGATAGTTATAAAGCAGGTTGTAAAATAAAATTAAATACTACTATCACTTTGGGTTGTTAGTTATAATGAAAAATTCAGAACATTTTAATGTACTTTAAATAGTGTGCTCTGGAAACATTTTTTTTTGCACACATTTGGTAAATAATCAAGAAGCATTTCCATAATAAGTTGGATCTCACCATACAAGGGCCATTTGTGTTTATTAGAAGCAAAATCTGGAACTTCACAATTTAATGTTATAGAATGATCATGAGAACCAACATTAACATCTGAAATGTGGGCTTTGAGTTAGAAGTCTTGAGGGAGTAGGTAACACATCAGTGAAGCTCTAAGGACTGTTCGTTTTGAAGTTTATTGGAACCATAGCTTCAATTCCTACTGAATTGATCATCTTTTGATAGTACTGTCACATATAATGAAGTGGTTTTTTTTTTGGTAATTGCTCTCCTCATTCAACATCATATATTATTCTGTGTTTTAGGGGCAGCAGTTCTCAACTCATGGTTTCCCTTGTTTCACCTGCTCCTCCTTCCACTCTCTGCTTTTTCCAATCTGGAATACTTTGAAGCATGTCATATCATTTTATCCATAAATATCTCAGCATATGACTCTGAAAGATAAAGACTAATCCCCAGTATTAAACAGTTAGAAATGGCTATTATACATGGTAGATGTGTAAAATGTGAGACAGGTGCTGCTTAACATCAGGCATAATAAAATGCAGACCGACATGGTTTTGGCAAATCTGTCTGCGTTCAAGCTCATTTTCTATAAGCCAAGACTTTTGCTGCTTAAAGTTTCATGGTCTTCGTTTACATGCAATTTAGTTAAAATGATAAAAGAGTTTTGCATTTGTTTTCCTTTCATTGGTGGCTTTTTTCCAGATAGAATTTGTATGTGTGTGTCCACAGAATAATTGGTCTCTGTTTTACATGAAAATGTTATCTCTAAGAATGGCTCCATGTGATCACTGATGATTCTCCAGTTGTGGTTTTCTGTCTTAAAATTACCCTCTGTATTTTAGAGCAGTTGGAAAGAAGATAAAAACCTCTAAATTTGAGATATGGGGCTTATGACAGACATGTCATTTTCATTAGAAAACTATATACTGCTTTTAGTATTTTGTGATTAAGCCAAGCAGTATAGTTGAACATTTTCATAATGATACTTTTGGGGATAGAAGTATGACTACTTTCTTCTTCTCCTCCTCCTCCTCCTCCTCCTCCTCCTCCTCCTCCTCCTCCTCCTCCTCCTCCTCCTCCTCCTCCTCCTCCTCCTTCTCCTCCTCCTCTTCCCCCCCATCTTGTTTAACTTGTTATATATATGTTTTATCTAGTTGTGCTGAAATAGAGGATTTAATTTGCAGATTAATATGTAAGGATGTACATTATAATGAATTTGCATTTTTGTAGAAGAGAATGGAGGCAATACGGAGTGTTTGTGGTTCATAGTGTGGCTTCTGAGGCCATACCTTCAGGGTTTGGGTACCTGCTCTATCAACTAATAGTCATAGGGTCTTGGCTAAGTCACAGAACTTCTAAAATCTTGTTTCCTTATCTAAAATATCAGAATAATAAGGGTACCTAACATATTTTTGATATGCATTAAATGAGATAAAAACAAACAAAAATTATCATTATCGTTGGCTTTAAGAAGATAATTATTTGTTAATGAACATTTTTAATGCTGTAATTACCTGTTTAGTGACCAAAAACATAAAGATTGTGGCTTCTGGATGTCAGGTGAATATGCATTAAAGGATTATGAGTGTTAAAGTATTAAGAGGCAAATTTGTTATTCTGAGGTCTGGTAGCTACTAAATGTTTTATATGAGAATTTTCATATATGTGAGACTTGTGATCCATTCAACTCTAGTATTACATATCCAATGTTGCCTCAAGAAGCATGTGACAGGAGCTGAAGCTGATTTTTTGTTATGTCAGTAGCAGCCCTAGTTTATCTGAAATCCTGTTTAGACTAATGATAATGAATTCATTTAAAAGTTCTTAAACCAGTTTGTATTTTCAATTTGTGCCATGTATTATAGTAATAAGTTCAACAGGCTCAACATCTTTGTGTAGAGCAGCCAGGCATTTTGGCTAAAAGGCATCTGTCCAGTTTGAGACGGTACAGCTGAGTTGTAGTGTTCTGGCATTTGTTCCCTTGCAGACTGGGACTTGCTAGATCTTTCTGATCAGCAGGGCTGAACATCCTGATCTGAACACCAAATGTAGTTAGCTCAAATTTCAGATCTTGGCTGGCTCTTTGAGTTCTTGGGGACCTTCTTGTCTTAACTATGCCATGAGGTAGGTTACTGGGCTCAAGGGTCTTCATAGATCAGAGGATGGCGGAATGCTCTGTACCAGGAAAGCAAGTATTGAAATGGAAATTGGAGAGAAACCTACCTGCTTCATGAAGTTGCCAGATCCCATTCTTGGGCTCTGTGAACTTATAGCTTGTCATTCTCTAAGTGTACTTTGTTTTATTTTTATCAAGTTGGCATTTCACACCCCAGAGATGCTTAATGTGTCATTTGCAAAATTTGAAACATCAGATTACTCAGTCTCTTCTAGTCCATTTATAAAATGTACTGCAAGGCTGAGCTTGGCATCATGCCCAAGAGAACCCTTATGTTTTGCCCTTCTTCTATCTGAGAAGTACCTGTTCATCCTCAGCTTTGTGCTCTGTTCCTAGTTTTATCTTCCTGATAGAACATTTCTTATAATACTTATAATTTATTCATATAAAATTGTGTGTATATGTATTTCTTTGTTTTCTTAGTCCTTGACTCAAATACTCTCTGTTCATACCTGAACTCTGATACTTGGAAATTGATTATACTCACCTTTTCAGCCTCTGTTTCCTCAACTGTAGCGTAAGGATAATCATAGTATTTACTTTGAAAAGTCGTTGTATACACAGCAGGCTGCACTGCAGAGCATTCAGCACAGTGCCTGCTATTCTATAAAGACTCACACAATATTAGTGGTTTCCTTATAGCCATCACCTCAACAACATAGGCTTTCTGTAACCAAAATAACAGCATATTTCTGTCTGCTTTTTGGCCCATTCCTATTTGATCTTCAGTATTCATTGATTTTCTAGTACACAGCTCAAGTGCTATTTCCCAGACACTGGAAACAGTGTTAAGCTAAACAGAGTCTGTGCTCTCATGTAACTTACAATCCAGTGGAGGAGAAAGAGAGTACGTAAGTAAGAATAATAACACTAGTGATTAAGTATCATGAAGAATTTTTAGACATATATCTCATAATTTATATATATTTAGGTTGTCATTTCATTTGCTTAGACTAAGGATAAGAATAAGACTTTGGAGGAGCTGAATTACTGTCACACAAAGTTATTTTCACATCTAGGATGCTTTAGCGCCAGGAATTGGTTTTGTCCATCTGGCACCGTCTGAATACCTACTGATACTCAGCAATAATTAATTCAAGAGGACAGTGCAGTTTAGATTATTTTGTGTTTCATATGAAAATTTCTATTTGGAATGTAATTTAAAAAATAGAATGTTTATGAACCTTAATTAAATGAAGTCTTCAGCTAGTATAATCTGATTGTCTATAGAGTTTTCTAACTATCCATTGCTATTCCTTAATCAGACGAAGAAGGATTTGGCCTCAGGGCCTTGGCACATGAGTTCTTTCTACAAGGAATGTTCTTCTGGTAGACTTCTGTAAAGTTTGCTACCCCACTTTGCCCTTCTCCATGGTACCTAAGCTAGTACTCTCCTCACAGCATGTTCTAGTCCCATGCTTGTCTCTCTTATCTTTATAGCACTTAATACCTCCTGACGTGTGTGTTTATTGTTTATCCTCACCACTAAAATTTAAGCTCTTCGAGAGCACACATTTGTGTGTTTCGATCACTACTGTATTTCCAGCACTTAGAAGAGTGAGTGCATATAGTAAGTGGTCAATAAATATTCATTAATTGAATAAATTTATGCAAGATAGCTTACCAACTTTATAGAGAAAATGTTTTAGAATCTATTGAGTGGGACAGAGTAAATTTTAAGTTTAGGTGAAATGGAGCTAAAGATCATGACTGTTTTCATAAGAGGAGTAAGAAATAATGATTAAGATTGAATGGAATGGACTCAGAGGAAATAAAGGAAGTCTTGGGAAAATTGAGAAAAGAATAAGAAAACAGAATGAGGCAGGCAATTTAGTGTTGTGTATTTAAATATATTGTCCAAGAGTATAAATATTCAGAAATATTTGGGTGCAGAAGATGCTGTGGGTCTCACTAATGTGTGAAAGAACAGTCCTTGGACTTTGGGATCATTGTCTAACTTAGCCCTGGTACAAAATCCCTGAAGAATCTGGGAAAAATAAACTGAACAACTGACTTCTCATTTCGGTTTTTATTACTAACTCTTAGTCTTTTGTGCTCTTACTGGTAACTTGTTTTTCACTCAACTAATTATTTATTGTATGTTTCAAAGTTAAAGGGTTTTTATAAATAATATTTTTTCAAAACAAGATAAAAATGTTAACTTTTGACAAGCAGTAAAACCTAAGGGCTCTTCTGGAGGGTTTTTCTTGGAAGATGCAAGAGTAAATTGGTTGGAGTGGAGGTCCCATCCTTACCTCAAGGCTCCCCTTCTACAGCGATTTTTCTTCAAAGATTGTAAGCATTTTGTTTAAGCCCTTGTTGCCAGTCTCTCTCTTAATCAACTTTAATTTCTGGGATTTTGAAAAAAATCTCTAAACTAGAGAAACAGAAAAATGGATTAGGTACACACACATTGAGAAGTGATATCTTTTGGGATTGAATTTGTAACTACCTGGTAATTTACTCCATAATAAAGATATGTGTTTATAAAGTGTACCCCTTTCATGATAAGGACTACAGAGAGTAGAAGTGAAGCTTTTTTGAATCTGAATCCAGAACCAATATATGAGGAGACTTTCAGTATACTTTATCATTACTCAGTACAGGTTGAGTGCTTATTTTGTGTAAGACATTACAAGGCAAAATAAGTTAACTAAGTAATGAGGAGTTTATGATCTAGAAGAACGCAAAAGTAACAATCTTTTTGATACAGGTCGGTACTCTAATAAATAAATAAAATAAAAGCTGGTGAGATGCGCAAGACAAAGGGATCACTACCAGTAGAGATTTAGAAACAGCAAAAGGTAGTAAGTGGCATTTTTGTTGGATCTTGCATGAGATTTTCTGATGAAGTAGGATGACAATCTAGCATGAGCAGAAGCATCGAGATAGAATATTATGGGTCACATTCAGGCAACAGCAATGTTCCAGAAGAGACAGAAGGGAAGCAAGTCAAGAGCCAGGGTGGAAAATATACCTTAAGAAGGAAGGATATTTCCAACTGAGAGAGAGAAAGCGAGAGAGAGAGAGAGAGAGAGAGAGAGAGAGAGAGAGAGAGAGAGAGAGAGAGAGAGAGAGAGAAACAGAGAGAGAAACAGAGACCAAGAGGGTAAAGATTCAGAGCAATTTGAAGTGAAGACATCCAGGAGATTCTTTCAAACTTTCAAGCTCATTAGATTTGGGGGAATGTTATTGGTTGAAAGGATGTGGATGAGAGTTATCTTCAGGCCACTTATTCCAAGAAGTTTACTTTAAAAAAATATGTCTTGAGAGCTTAGGTGTCTTTCCAGTTTGATACAAGAAACTACAACCCAGGTCCTCTCATTTCAACTCCAAGTGTTCTTTCTTGCCAAAAGTCAAAATTCCCTAAAGACCTATATACCAAAATAATTTTCTATGTTAAGCACTTCTTATCAAACAAGTAACTATGCACATGAAATGCAGGCTGGAAAAGAAATCATATGAACCCTCATAAACATTTGACTTTTAGAGGGAAAAAAGGAGATTTGTTGCTTTCAATTAAAAGAAAATAACAGAAGCACTATATATCAAACAAGGATGGCATACTGGCTGTGGCTCCAGAGACTGTTGGGGCACCGAACAGCCAATTTTCTTCATTACCACCCCTTTTGTGGGCCTGGTACCCAGCTATCCTATGACAGCCAAGAAAGGGAATTCTGGGCTTGCTGCTCTTGTAAATCTATAGACCCTGGAATGGATACAGTTCCAACCAATGACTTAGTTTTAGTTAGTTTCATGGGTTTCACAGAACCAGAAGTTAGGTACTCAAAGTGGTTTCTGGTCATTCATGCCACTTGGTCATCCAAGTAATTTTTGGACTTGAGGCAGCTTGACAAGTTTGGTTTTGGCAGCTGTCAGTCTCAAGTGTGAACATGACATTGGATCATTAGTGTCACAGAAGGACATCAAGGAGATCAAAGAGCTATGGCTATACAGGAACAAGTTTGAGGAGACAAGGAGACAATATTTTCCTGTTCTTTATCTCTGGAACAGGCAGCTCCCCAGTAGTTTTGTAGGCTAATGGATTGTTTGCCTAGATATAAAAGTGGACATACTGGTATGAAGAACAGGATGAACTTACCACTCTTGGCGTTTTAAAGTGGCAAATGCCAGGCTTTTCCATGTGCATGCATGTGTATGCTAAGAGACTAAAACTCTCCTTTAGAAAACCCTTGGCCAGCATATGGGGTGTCCTGGGAATGAACTTCTCTGATTCTAAGTGAGCTGAGAGTCTTCACAAGAGCTGGGGTGTCTTAGGCTTCAGAGATTTCCCAGCCAGGTTTTCAGTTACAAGCTTAGTTTCAGAGACAGATCTCAGCACCCAGGGCAGGAGAATGCTGATTCTGCACTTATGTTACTATTGATAACACAGCACAAAATATATGTCTAAGATCTGTTGATACAGTTCATGAGATTTTATAGCTATGGGTATTTAACCTAAACAAAACATTTATGGAAAGTATCAAAAAGAAATTTTGGTCCATCAGTGAGACAACAGGTGTTAGCATGTTTTGATACTACCATTTTCCCTTTGTTAGGAGAAACCACAACAATTCCCTAGCCCAAGAGTGGGAACTTTTCTTAATGGATCATATAATAAATATTTTAGGATTTTCAGAACATATGGTCTCTATTTCTATGACTTACTACTAGTCACTGTTGTAAAAGCAGCCACCGATGCTATGCAAATGCATGGATTTGCTTGTTTCAATAAAACTTTATTTACAAAAGCAGGTGATGAGCCCCAGTTTGCTGACTCCTGCTCTAGTCCAATGCCTGTATTTTACTAAATCTCAGAGAAATATCTGGCTAAAGGTTACACAGTCCCAGGCTTAAGACAAAAATCTAGATAACTTCCTTTTTACTCCATTTAAAATTAATCTTTAAATTTTTAAATTATTAAATAATTACAAAAATATTCATTAGCTATGTGAAAGGTCTAAAGAATAACAATAAAACAAACATCTGGCATGAACATCAGTCAGTTTAGGAAGCAGAACATTACTGTTTCCTTTGGAGCTCCGCGTGTTCCCCACCCTAGGCTCTTCCCTTTCTCTCCACCTCAGAGGAGAGAACCCTTACCTGAATTTTGGGTTCTTTATTCCTTTGTTTTTCTTCATGGTCTCATCTCATCTACTTGTATTCTTCTTGTAGGGTTTAAAAAGTCATTCTCTTAGATGGTTTTATTTAATTTCTCTTGTACTAGAAAGTTTAGAGAAAAATAGTCAAATTTGGCTTAGTGGGTAGTTGCAGGTTTCCTTTATTGGTTTTTTTCTTGGCAATACACTGAGCAGACCCAGGAAGCCAGAGTAGGGTGTCTACAGTATATGACTTTAACTCGTTTCATGGTCTATACTTGGGTTTCTCATGCCATCGCAGAGTGTCATGGGCTGACAGATAAGTGTAGGAGTTTAGTGGCTTTCTTGGCTTTCTACTCCCACCCGCTTCCTGAGGAAATAGTTGTGGTAAGTCAGGGTTGTTTCTAGGACTGGAAAGGTATATTGGTCTGACAGTGATTTTGTCTTTGAATTAAATGTATATGATAATATAAGCATAATTCTAAGGTATATTAATTGGGAATTTTTTTAAAGAAAAATTTTGTTTGTTGCCTATTAAAAACAAAAAGTCAATCTCAAGAATAATATTTAGTCAATAATAAAAACATAATTAGCTCTAATATTTATGAATATCACATAGGCAAATATTTATCTTAGAATGTGACTTAGACGCATTTCTTGCTTTGTAGGTAACCAAACTTTTTTAGCATCTAATTTTTCAGGGCATGCCATAGGTGACTCAGAGACATTTTGTTATCTACTTGCACAAGTGCTTCATTGTTTTTCTTTTTTTAATTTTTAATTTTTAAAATTAAACATTAAGTTTTAGGATACATGTGCAGAATGTGCAGGTTTGTTACATAGGTATATATGTGCCATGGTGGTTTGCTGCACCCATCAACCCATCATCTAGGTTTTAAGCCCCACATGCATTAGGTATTTCTCCTAATGCTATCCCTCCCCTTGTCCCCCACCCTCCAATGTGTGATGTTCCCTCCCTGTGTCCCTGTGTTCTCATTGTTCAACTCACACTTGTGAGTGAGAACATGTGATATTTGGTTTTTTGTTCCTGTGTTAGTTTGCTGAGAATTATGGTTTCCAGCTTCATCCATGTCCCTGCAAATACATGAATTCATTCTATTTTACAGCTGCCTAGTATTCCATGATGTATATACACCACCTTTTCTTTATCCAGTCTGTCATTGATGGGCATTTGGATTGGTTCCAATTCTTTGCTATTGTAAATAGTGCTGCAGTAAACATACATGTGCATGTGTCTTTATGGCAGAATGATTTATAATCCTTTGGGTATATACCCAGTAATGGGATTTCTGGGTCAAATGGTATTTCTAGTTCTATATCTTTGAGGAATCTCCAGACTGTCTTCTTCAATGGTTGAACTAATTTACACTTTCATCAAAAGTGTAAAAGCATTTTTATTTCTCCACATCCTCTCTAGCATCTGCTGTTTCCTGACCTTTTAATGATTATCATTTTAACTGGCATGAGATGGTATCCTATTGCGGTTTTGATTTGTATTTCTCTAATGACTAGTGATGATGAGCATTTTTCATAAGTTTGTTGGCCATGTAAATGTCTTCTCTTGAGAAGTGTCTGTTCATATCCTTCACCTACTTTTTAATGGGGTTGTGTTTTTCTTGTACATTGTTTAAGTTCCTTGTAGATTCTAGATATTAGCCCTTCATCAGACGGGTAGATTGCAAAAATTTTCTCCCATTCTGTGGGTTGCCTGTTCACTCTGATGATAGTTTCTTTTGTTGTACAGAAGCTCTTTAGTTCAATTAGATTCCATTTGTCCATTTTGGCTTTTGTTGCAATTGCTTTTGATGTTTTAGTCATAAAGCCTTTGCCCATGCCTATGTCCTGAATGGTATCGCCTGCCTAAGTTTTCTTTTAGGGTTTTTGTGGTTTTAGGTCTTATATTTAAGTGTGTAATTGGTTTTGAGTTAATTTTTGTATGAGGTGTAAGGAAGAGGTCTGCTTTCAGTTTTCTGCTTATGGCTAGCCAGTTTTCCCAACACCATTTATCAAACAGGGAATCCTTTCTTCATTGCTTGTTTTTGTCAGGTTTGTCAAAGATCAGATGGTTGTAGATGTGTGGTGTTATTTCTGAGATATCTCTTTTGTTCCATTGGTCTGTATATCTGTTTTGGTACTAGTACCATGCTGTTTTGGTTACTGTAGTTTTGTAGTATAGTTTGAAGTCAGGTAGTGTGATGCCTCCAGCTTTGTTCTTTTTGCTTAGGATTATCTTGGCTATACAAGCTCTTGTTTGGTTCCATATGAAATTTAAAGTAGTTTTTTCTAATTCTGTGAAGAAAGTCAGTGGTAGCTTGTTGGGAATAGCATTGAATGCATAAATTACTTTGGGCAATATGGCCATTTTCATGATATTGATTCCTCCTATCCATGTGCATGGAATGTTTTCCATTTGTTTGTGTCTTTTCTTATTTCCTTGAGCAGTGGTTTGTAGGTCTCCTTGAAGAGGTCCTTCACATCCTTTGTTAGTTGTATTCCTAGGTATTTTATTCTCTTTGTAGCAATTATGAATGTGAGTTCACTCATGATTTGGCTCTCTGTTTGTCTGTTATTGGTGTATAGGAATGCTTGTGATTTTTGCACATTGATTTTGTATCCTGAGGCTTTGCTAAAGTTGCTTATTAGCTTAAGGAGTTTTTGGGCTAAGATGACGGGGTTTTCTAAATATACAATAATGTTATCTGCAAACAGAGACATGGAACATGTCTCAAAATAGTAATAGGTATTTAAGACAAACCCACAGCCAATATCATACTGAATGGCAAAAGCTGGAAGCATTCCCTTTGAAAACTGGCACAAGGCAAGCATGCCCTCTCTCACCACCCCTATTCAATCTAGTATTGAAAGTTCAGGCCAGGACAATCAGACAAGAGAAAGAAATAAAAGATATTCAAATCGTCATTTTTTTTTTTTGAGACAGAGTCTTGCTCTGCCACCCGGGTTGAGGTGCAGTGGTGTGATCTCAGCTCACTGCAGCCTCCACCTCCTGGGTTCAAACAATTCTCCTGCCTCAGCCTCCTGAGTATCTGGGACTACAGTTGCATGCTACCATGGCTGGCTAACTTTTGCATTTTTAGTTGAGATGGGGTTTTACATGTTGGCCAGGCTGGTCTTGAACTCCTAATCTCAAGTGATCCACTTGCCTAACTCAGTGTAGGCTGCTCCTCAGGGATAGTGAAAAGTTTTAGCTGATCCATTCAGATGCCTTCACCTTCAGTTACTTCGGGAAGTAAATGGTTGGTGGGTTATTTCTGACCATGGCATGGGATGAAAAGAACTGCCATGAGAGGTTGGCACTATGCTCCAATGGCTGGCTCAATTATCTCAAAATATTTTTCAAATTTCAATTCCAATTGTAACTACCCTAGTGCATAATATCATAATTTGATTACTTCAATTCAGTACCTTCTTATCTGGCCTTCTTGCCTCTTTTTTTAATGGTTCTCGGTTCTGGCTGCACATTGAAATCACCTGAGAGCTAAAATACGAATGCTGGTCTATCTCACAGAGATTTGTATTTAATTAGTCTGGGGCACAACTTGAGCATATTAAAATCATCTTACAGTTCTAAAAACTCTCCAGATGATTCTAATGAGCGGCTAAGTATGAGGGCCACTGCTCTTGTACAAGAGGGTCATCTTTTTTAACCTATCACCTGATGTAAGTGATATTTGAGAGGGAGAATGGATAAGACTTGGGAAGTGATCACATTTTTGGCATGAGAAAGAGGATGAGTATAAGATGTTGCATAGGTTTGGGCTTGTACAATGGATGGATCAAGGTGCCATTTACTGAGAGAGCAAAAATAGACATGATGCTTAAGAGAGAAAATAATAATTTAGTTTTGAACAAGAGAATCTGAGCAACCCATGGGGACATCCCTTTGAAAATAAGAATTGTTAGGAAATATTAGAGCTGAAGAAATAAAATAGGAATGTACTCGCTATTGCTGCTGAAAATAGTAAAGAATCCCTGCCAGGTGCTTAACGACTTTTTGCTTACATATTTCTAGCGAAAGAGAATGAATTACTCATGCTATCTTTGGGCAGCTAAAATAGTTTGCAGGTTCTTCCTTATATTGACCCCCAGTCTGCCTTGCTCCTAAGTTCTGTCCAGTGATCCTTTTTATGCCTTTGGAGCTATTCACAACAAGTCTACTTTCTCTTCCACGAGATGGTCCTCAAGCCTCAGAAGAAATTTACTCTCAATGTTTTCTTCCTTGGGCCCATGGTCACCAGGTCCTCATTTAATATGCTTGAAATAGCCATACTTTCTAACTTATCTTCTTACCAAATCAGCTAAACATAAACGTTAATGAAATACCTTAGACCTGATTAAGGAAATAAGCATTTCCTAATCATGTCTTTATTTATTTATTTTTTTATTGCATTTTAGGTTTTGGGGTACATGTGCAGAGCATGCAATACAGTTGCATAGGTACACACATGGCAGTGTGCTTTGTTTGCTTTCTCCCCTTCACCCACATTTGGCATTTCTCCCCAGGCAATCCCTCCCCACCTCCCCCTCCCACTGGCCCTCCCCTTTTCCCCCCTATAGACCCCAGTGTTTGGTACTCCCCTCTCTGTGTCCATGTGTTCCCATTTTTCATCACCCGCCTATGAGTGAGAATATGCGGTGTTTCATTTTCTGTTCTTGTGTCAGTTTGCTGAGAATGATGTTCTCCAGATTCATCCATGTCCCTACAAACGACACGAACTCATCATTTCTGATTGCTGCATAATATTCCATGGTGTACATGTGCCACATTTTTCCAATCCAGTCTATCATCGATGGGCATTTGGGTTTTATTTAATGACATTTAATACCCTAACTTAAAAAAACCTCTTGATATATTTGCATATAGAAGAGGTGATATTATTCTATGAAATAATGTTCTTCTTTTTTCTTTACTCCATTATATTTTTTAAAAAACTAGATTTAAAAATAGAATATGTATGTAAAAATACTTTATATTTTGTTGAATAAAGCATTTTTAAAATTGTTTTAAGAATTATCTCAATGTGGACAAGTACTTGATTGTTTTGTTTCAAGATTGATGATAATGGTCATTTGAGAGTCTTTAAAGTTTTAGAGGAGAGGAGTCACTCAAGGCTCAAGGACCAACATGAGACTTGTGCTATTTCTCTTGTAGAAGATTTAATCTTCCAGGATAAATGTGGCATTCAGTTTCCCACTGTTGCTATTCCAGAAGGTATGCACACATTTGGATAACTCAGCTCCCTTTTCTCCCCTTGGAAACTGTTTTGAGCTTGGAATTTGTTGTTTAGATCATGATTCATACGTCAGAGAAGGATTGGAGAGTCTTCTTTAGGTACTTGGCAGAGACAGGACATTTTTCCACATATAGCCGGAAAAACCTTTGTTGCCCATTCTGGTTTGAAAGAATGTTATTAAAAGTTCATTCCTGCATTTTTTTTTTTTTTTTAGCTAGGGAACAGAAGTGGGCCCTAAAAATTCGTTCCTGGAAGAGCTAAGACTTGCTCCAACCTAGACTGGCTGCGTGTTCTGAGCCCCTCTCCTCGGTGTTCTCCGTCACTCCCTTTGTAGCACTCACAGGCACATCTGTGGGTGGCAATTATTGATTCCTTTCTGGCCTACTTCCTACTGGTGGCTCTGGGAAGCCCGACAGGCTGCCTTTGCAGAGATGAATCAAGGCAGTGCCTAATCTCCTGAGTCATGACCGGAGGCTCTTTGGTTACTCTCAGAAGATGGGATCTGTTTACCTCAGAGTTCCCTCTCAGAGGGTATTTGAAATTTTGGATGGTGGCCTGGAATTCTGGAGAGTGGAGTTCTCTAGGGAAAAGTTGTGCTGGTAGCAGTCGGCTTATAAAGTTTATACTGTCTGCCCTTTGATAAGAGTCATAGGATGTAGTAAATATTCTTTGGGAAAATAAAAAGTCCAGTGGACCCTCAATTCTGGCTTTGTATGTACTGTGACCTCCAGGCATCAGTGTAGGGAAATGGGAAGTGAGCTCTCTTTGAATCTTTTCTTCATCTCCACCTATTGCAGTTCTCAGATTTTAAACTCATCTTCAAGTGAGAGTGAGACAGATTTGTGTTTGAATCTTGGACTATGCTCAAAGTGTGGCGCTTTGCTCAAGTTAACTTGCTTATTGACGTGTTTTCTTCATCTGTAAAATGCGGTTAACAATGTCTATTGCACAGGAAGTTAGGTGGGGATTCAATGAGATTAGGTGGGTTAATGTATACAAGATGGTTAGCATATCTTCTCAGGAAAGTAAGTGTTTTTAGTCAAAAGGAGATGGATTTTGGAACCATTCACATTTGGGTTCCCTGGTGGATCTCTTCTTTCCTAGCTGCACAATTGGTCACTGAAGATGCCCAAGCATTTTGTTCTGTAACCTTTGGTTTCATCTTCTATAAAACTGTACCATTCTCAGATGACTGTTTTAGGATTTAAGTGGACCATCTTGTCCTGCTTGGGTAGGAATTAGTAGGCACTCAACAAGTGTTAGCTCATCTTCTCCAAGGGCTTTACCCAAGCCCTCCTTCCACCCCAGCACCATCTCAGAGACAATTGCTCCTTTTCTTGCCCTTTCAAATTTTTAATTTTTAAAATTTTGTTTATCACCTGATGTCACTATCTGGGTGAGAAACTCCATTTCTTACTGCACATCAGTCTCTTCTCTAATTGATGTTCAATTGCTTTGAAGCAGAGTCTTCATCCTATTCATCTCTGTTCTCATAGGCCTCTGATGTCAAACCATATTCCTTTATTCCTGGCAACCTGAAAATATCCCCTTTCCCCTCAGTTCCCTTAAACTTGACTCCAGGTTGATCAGAGTTAATTTCTTAACCTTTTCTGTCCAACTCAAATACTCTGCAATAAATGATTTGAGAAGTAGTTTTGTTTTTAATGTAATGCATATTACATTTAGTATTTACTTCAAAGTAAAATAACTTGGTGTTTCTAATATTGTTCTGCAAAATTATAAGAGGGAGCTAGAATAAAGATTATCTAGAAGTGGAAGCTTTATATTTTGATTTAAAATTAATGGACATGGTGTTCATTAAAGTAAACTAAGCCTGAAAACATTGTTAAATAAATCACAATCCAGAATGTTGATATTTTGGGTATAATACACCTTATTCAAAAGCACCAAAAGCACACAGTTGTGGTATTGATTCAATAGTCTTTTAATAATATTTCAGTTATGGGAGGCTGAGGTGGGCAGATCACTTGAGCTCATGAGTTTGAGACCAGCCTGGGCTACATGAGGAAATCCCATCTCTACAAAAGCACAAAAATTATCTGGGTATGGTTTCTTGTCCCTTTAGTCCCAGCTACTCTGGAGGGTGAGATGGGAGGATCACCTGAGCCTGGGTATGCTGAGGGTGCAGTGAGCTGTGATAGTATCACTGTGCTCCAGCCTGGGTGACAGAGTGTGACCCTGTCTCAAAAATAAAATAAAGGTTTAGCAATTTAGAGAAGAAAAGCATTTGAGAGAATATCCAAAAATCAAGTTTTTTCAAGAACAGAAAAAATAATCAGGTTTGCTTCAGAAAATATGGTTTAAATATTAATTAGAACTGCATAAAATATTGTACTTTATTTATCTTTGGAAGCTCATCCTTTGCTTCCAGGCATTAAGAGCATTAAGTAGGCCAGGATTTGGGAGTTGCTAATACTTTTAATTATTCCCCTCTTTTCCTTCTCTTCTTTCTTTAGCATCCTGCTCAATTTGTGAGGAATTCCTAATATCCTGAGTCTGGGACCTGAACACTTTTAGCATATAATATTCACTGGGAAAATAGATCAAGAGTTTTCAGTGTAACATTGGGCATTTGCTCAATGACCTGCAACAAAGCCAGTGCTTTTTGTCCCGAGTTCCAGTCTATGCTGCCCTTGAGTCCCTGTCAGAACACAGGGAGAAACATTCTCGGCCACCTGGAATGCATTCCTTGCATGCATAGGAATTTCTGGAAAGTTATACTTTTGAAGAAAATGGTAGAGTTGCTACCACTTCATACATCTTAATGCTTCCAGGGTTATTTTCTCATGCCAGTCCCCTTAGACCTCCTTAAAAGTACATTTGAGTCACAGCATTGGACGCTTCCACAAGGAGCACTGGAGCTATATTAACTGCCTTAGCTATCACACAAAGTGATGGCTGGGAAGAGAGTGCTGTCTGGCATCTGTCAACTTGGTTTTCTGAGTAGGGAAGAAAAATTAAAAGCTTTCTTTTTCTTTTTCTTTTTTTTTTGAGACAGAGTTTCGCTCTTGTTACCCAGGCTGGAGTGCGATGGAGCGATCTCAGCTCACCGCAACCTCCGCCTCCTGGGTTCAGGCAATTCTCCTGCCTCAGCCTCCTGAGTAGCTGGGATTACAGGCATGCGCCGCCATGCCCAGCTAATTTTTTGTATTTTTAGTAGAGACGGGGTTTCACCATGTTGACCAGGATGGTCTCGATCTCTTGACCTGGTGATCCACCCACCTCGGCCTCCCATAGTGCTGGGATTATAGGCGTGAGCCACTGCGCCCGGCAAAAGCTTTCTTTTATTCTGAATCTTCAAATTTTGGTTTGGAAAAGGTCTTTTGACTTCAACAATGTAAGCTGAAATACATAGAGATAAAATGATGGGAGCAAAGTTGAAAGTCTACATTTTGGCTTAATGAGTAGGAAATGAATAATTTTTCCTGTCAAGACTTCATGGGTGTTCCCTCTGGAGGCAGAAGCTGCTTTTAGTTACTAGGAAAAAAAGAAAGCCAATGTGAAAACACTTGGAAGATATCCATGTATACGTTAAACATATGCGGACTCCAAGGGCCAGTTTGCCAAGTTAGAGTCCCGTATGGTAATGAAGTTGCTAATTCTATTCTCCATCAATGATATTCAGCTGTGGGAAAAGGCTGCTTCATCACTAAAAAAAAATTTTTTTTTAGCATAAAGTACAAGTAAAATAAAAGCAGCAACAAAAAGCAAACAGTTTACAGGGGTGTTGCAAGCCGACCTAAGCCAATTAAATGCTTAGGACAAAGGATGGGTTTCAACATCTCCAAGTCACAGCACAGATATGACCACAAGCAACCACAGACGTATGCCTACCAGGCTCTTTAACAGGTGTAGCAACTAAAGCTGGTATATTGTCTGATGCTAACTTAGCCATTTCTCCAATTGTCCTCTGAAAAATCTTATGCTAATTCTAGAAATAATAACAACTGAGATACCTAAAGAAGTGTCATTAGTCATGTGGAACAATTAGGTTCTTTCAATAAATCACATTTACCCATAGTTAGAGGTGGGGAGAGGTTAGCTATTCCACAACACATTCCCCTATCAGGTTACAATAAAAGCAAGACTTGATCAAATTTCATCATACATACAATGTTTACATGTTTTTAAGTAAACATTTATTAGACAACTTGTTTTATAAACTTGAGGAAGTCTCAAATGGATTAGGGAAGAAATGCTTTGTCTACATATTGCATGAAAGATTTACTCAAGGCAGATAAGAATACTCAAGGGGAAGAACTCAATTAACTTTTTACCAGAATCCTCCAAACCTATGGCTGTACATAAACTGTGGTTGTTTAGGCATCAGTGTTGGAGCCCATGGTAGTGGCAAAGTTTTCTATTTCCTCTTCATAAACGGGTAGGGAATGTCTTGGTAATTTTTTTAACCAGTTTACCTGGTTTGAATACATTAATTTTGCTGGTGACAATCCATTTTTAATATGCATTATACTAATTAATATGTCATTATTTTAACCAAGGAAAACTCATTTCTAACATTCATTGTGTTAATTAGTAAAGCCTTTGGTCATGACTAGAAATAGAGAGAGTTGAAGCATCTGTAGTAACCATTGATAGTGTGGCCTTTCTTATTAAATGCTAGCTAACCATCCCAGGAGTATGGATCCCCAATTAGGGTAACTGAAACACTTTCGGGTAGATTAAATTAATTTACACATTCATAATGTTGGAGCACTTAAGAGTAAATTACAGACATTGTGACATGGGTGTAAAGAAAAAGCAAAAAGTGAATATCTGATTTATGTTGTAGTGAAAATACATAGGTCCTATTTGCTTTCACATTATATTTTTGTGTTTGTTTTTGTTTTTGAGACTGAGTTTTCCCCTTGTAGCCCTGGCTGGAGTGCACTGGACTGATCTCAGCTCACCGCAACCTCCACCTCTTGGGTTCAAGTGATTCTCCTGCCTCAGCCTTCCGAGTAGCTGGAACTACAGGTGTGCACCACCACACCCTTCTAGTTTTTTGTATTTTTAGTAGAGTTGGGGTTTCACTCTGTTGGCCAGGCTGGTCTTGAACTCCTGACATCAGGTGATCTGCCTGCCTCGGCCTCTCAAAGTGCTGGGATTACAGGTGTGAGCCACTGCGCCTGGCCATATTTTTATGTTAAAATACTCAGCACATGAAAGAGATACTACTAAACAGCTTTGTCAAATAGCAGTCCTGTGTCTCAGGGTGATTTATTAAATCAGTTAAGTCAATAAACATTTATTGAATACCTACTGTGGGTGGGGTTACAGATACGAAAGGACACAGGTCTTGTCTTCTATTCACTTTAACTGACATAAGTAGGATCACAACATAAGGCAATTGCTGCACAATGGAAAAGCACACCATTTATTACAGGTGAACAGCAGGCCCTGCAGTAGTGGCCTGGAAGGAGCAACACTCTGGCCGAGCATGGCATGTTGTTTCCTCATAAAGTAGCCTGGAACATGACTCATCCTGTTGGAATTAAGAGTTGGATAAACAAGCATTTATTTAAAACATTGTCAGGGACATGGAGCTCTTCCCAAGGAGCCAAAATACCACTTAGAGTTCTAGAGATCCTACTCTTGTTTTGACTGCATGCCCTAGATAGTCTGCCGTTCAGGTAAGAACAATTCCATCTTCCAGATGAGATTAAAGTAGTGAATAAACTTAGAGCCTAGAAGGGGTTTAATCTTCAAATCAGCTGCTAACTTCACAAAGTTTGGAAACAGTAATGATTCACCTGATTAAAGCTGATCTCAAGGATCAACTAGTAAAAGAAGTGATAGCAGTGTCAACGATACCACGTAAAGTGGCAGGATTTATATGTTAGCAGTCCCATTTTTCAAGATGCCAACTCTAAACGTATTTCCTACCCATATTTAAATGAGGAGCGAGTTTGGGAGGAATTTTACTGTCAAGTGTGAAAGACAGAAAGAGTCAGAAGACACTCTTTCCAAGAATTCTGTGAATAAAAGGAGGGTTTTTTTTTTTTTTTAACTAACCCTCAAACTTTTACTCTTCAGAAGATTTTTTTTAAGTCCAATGACAGCAGGAGATGAAGTTCCCAGTTTAGTCGTTCTGGGAGTTAAGCAGAAGAAGGTGGAGATCTTTCTTCTTTACAGTATGTGCTCCTTTCACAGAAGCAGCTTGTTAATCCTCAGAAAGGATTTCAGACAACCTAGTAATGATTTCCAGCCCAATTGCTTCCCTTCCATGAGGCACTGACACCCTACTTGTGTCTGATAAGGTGGTGATTTCCCTTTCATCTCAAAGTTCTGACTCAAGTGGCTGGAGGGGCTTGGTGATGGGAAGGCTGAGAGAGATACAGAGATGAAGGGTCATTTCTTTACCAATGACACTTCCTTAGGTATCTCAGTTGTTATTATTTCTAGAATTAGCATAAGATTTTTCAGAGGACAATTGGAGAAATGGCTAAGTTAGCATCAGACAATATACCAGCTTTAGTTGCTACACCTGCTAGAGAGCCTGGTAGGCATACGTCTGTGGTTGCTTGTGGTCATATCTGTGCTGTGACTTGGAGATGTTGAAACCCATCCTTTGTCCTAAGCATGTAATTCTTGAGGCAAAGACTGCCTAATTCTTCTCTGTGTTTTACTTGATAGCAGTACATTTTCAGCATTCAGATAACATTATTTTGACTACTTATCAGTAATTTGTTTCATTCCTTTTTCACAGATAATGATTTTTTTTTGAAGTTTCCAAAAATGACTAATTTGGTGTTTCAAGTATTTTTAAGCACTTGGAAAGAATATTAGTTGTTTTTAGCTTTTCATCTTTCTAGTTTCTAGGAAGTATGGATATTCCATAGTGGTTAAGACTGTAGGCTCTGGACTTAAACTCTCTGGATTCAGTAGTGGCTCATTTACTTATTAACTGTAAACATGGGCAAGTTTCTTAATGTTCTCTAGGTTTCAGTTTTCTCATTTATAAAGCAGGCATATTGACAGTATTTACATTTAGGGTTGGGTTATGAGGAGGAAATAGAATAATCTATGCCAAACACTTATAATTATACATGTACAATGCAGTCCATACAATGGCACATAGTTAGCATTCAATATGTATCATCATCATCATCATCATCATCATCACCAGCAACCAGCAGCTGCAGCAGCTTAGAGAACAGGATAGAGTCACAGTTAAGAGAGCAGGTTTTTAGAGATGGTCAATTCAAACTGCATACCAGATACTGCCTGAAAATAAAAGTGAAGGGAAAATCAAGGATGGACTTTGATGCCCAGTGCCCAGCAAAATGATGTAGGCTAAAAAGTTATTATATGCTCAAATAAACAATGGGCAAAAGAACTGAACAGAAACCGCACTAAAAAAGATACATGATGACATGTATGAAAAGATGCCATTGGGGAACTGCAAATTAGACAAGTTCAGGCATGTTCAGGGTGGTATGGCCATAGATGTGAATTGCAAATTAAAACAGCGATAAGATACTAGTATACATCTATTAGAATGGCAAAAATCCAAAAAAACCCAACAATACCAGTTGCTGGCAAGGATGCAGAGCAAAAGGAACCCTTATTCATTGCTTCTGGGGAAACAAAATGGAAAAGCCACTTTAAAAGAAAGTTTGGCAGTATCCTACAAAGCTAAATATAGTCTTATCACGCCAAAAATTAAACTTCTAGGTGTTGACCAAATGGATTTGAAAACTTGTCTACACAAAAACCTACATGTGAATGTTTTGACAGTTTTATTTATAATTTCTGAAAACTAGAATCAACAAAGATGTCCTTTACTAGGTGATTAGATAAACAGTGGTATATTCAGAAAATAAAATATTATTCAGTGATAAAAAGGAATAAGTTATTAAGCCACAAAAAGAAATGGATGAATCTTGAATGCATATTGCTAAGTGAAAGGCTACATACTCTATGATTCTGATTATATGATATTCTGGAAAGGTGACTAGTAATAGTAAAACTATGAATGGTTGCTGGCAAAGGGAAGCAGGGTTGAGTAGATGAAGTACAGGGAATTTTTTAGGGTGGTGACACTATTTTGTATGATATTGTAATTATGGATATATCATACTATGTATTTGTTAGCATCCATAGAACTTTATAGTACACAGAGTGAAACTTAATGTATATTAACAAAAATAATTTTAGTGGTTAAAGGATCCTAGGATTGAATGCAGAATGTGACAAGACAATTTAACTGCAGAGTTCCCTGTTATTCTTGGAAGACATGTTTCAAGGCCTCTAGTGGACTCCTGAAACAATGGATAATACTGATCCCTATAGGTACTATGTTTTTTCATCTGGTAACAGAGATGGCTACTAAGTGACTAATGGGCAGGTAGCATATATAGCATGGACACCTGAACAAAGGGATGATTCCTGTGCTGGGCATGGGGAGTGGGATGGTGTGAGATTTTATCCTACTACTCAGAATGGGGTTCAATTTAAAACTTTTGAATTGTTTATTTGTGGAATTTTCTATTTAATATTTTCAGACTGCAGTTGCCTATGGGTAACTGAAACCTAGGAAAGTGAAACCAAGGATACAGGAAGACTTCTGTATATTACAAATGTATGAACAATCTTACTGAAGGGAGTGGGGAAAATATGTTGACCTCTATAACTTTGGAAATTTGTGGGATCTGTAAGAATGAAGGCAAAAGAAGAAACTGCACATAAGCCCTGTAATCTAGTTGTAAACGTTGTTTCCCATGGGAGTATGGGTTAACAATTCTGATACCACTATGCATATATACTGGAATTGAACAATGAATGACACAAATGATGGAAGATGGAAGCCAGATTTCTTACTGTTGGAGTGAGAGTTTATAGATAATCAAGGGGAGGAGGTTAGAATGATCCAAGTAGTAATGGATTAGATTTGGAGACACCAATAGGAACACATATTTAGCATAATATAACTAAAGACGGATACACATAGAAATATTTATAGATACATAGGGAATATTTATATTAAATATGTATATTTATATACATATAAATGGGTTAATGTACACATATATATTTCCTTGTTCCATCAACGAAAGGACCTAGAAATAGTGACTTTCTAGTAACAATAAGCACACTTAGTGCCTCGATCTCGGTTTCTAATACCATTCTCCAGTAAAAGGAAGCAAGGGTTATTAGGTAAGTGGATGATTCTAGGACTGCGCAGGAAATATACAAGATGAGTCTGTAGTATTTTGTAATGCCATGAAGTAAGGAAGAGCTTAAAATAAAACAATAACAACAAACACATCCACAAGAATGGGTTATGTGAAAGGGACCCAGGAACCAACTGAAAGAGCTCCCAGTGGCCAACACTGGAACTGTTTGAGCCACAACATAAAGTAGTACTGGAACCTGCCCCCACTGCCACCCCAAATAAAATATATCCGTGAGTCCATACTGATATAAAGAGTACAGTGTGGAAAGACGGGTTAAAGTAACTTTATAGTGGAGACACCTGACAAAACTAGTCAGGTGAGCAAGGTTAACTTCAACAGTGAGAAATCATGTGATAGTCTGTATTCTCTACATATACATATTTATTACTTGATAAAATAAAAATGGCACCTTACCTCTGTTGTCTTCCTCCTCCAAACCCATAAGCCCAGTCTGATCATGAGAAAAACATCAGATAAATCCCAGTTGAGGGACATTTTATATAATACTTGACCAGGACTCAAAACCAGTAAGGTCATCAAAAACAAGGAAAGAATGAGAAACTATCACAGCCAAGAGGAGCCTAAGTAGGAGACATGTGAGCGAACTGCAGTGTGGTTTCCTGGGTGATAGCCTGGAATAGAAAAAGGACATTAGGTAAAAACTAAGGAAATTAGAAGAAAATACAGATTTTAGTTAATAATAATATATAAATAATAGTTCATTAACCATAAAAACATGTACCCTTATATGTAAGATATAAGTAGGAGAAACTGACTGTGGATTATATAGGAACTGTCTGTACTATATTATTTTTCTATAGTCTGATACTGTTCTAAAAATGAAAGTTTATTATAAAAACAATGGTCCAGTTAAAAGAAGATTTTTAAAAAAGGTAAAGTTGGCCAGGTATGGTGGCTCATGACTGTAATCCTAGCACTTGGGGAGCTAAGGCAAGTGGATAGCTTGAGCCCAGAAGTTTGAGACCAGTCTGGGCAACATGGCGAAACTCAATCTCTGCCAAAAAAAAAAAAAAATACAAAACATTAGCCAGACTAGGTTGCGTGCACCTCTAGTTCCAAATACTTGGAGAGCCTGAGGTGGGAGGTTCACTTGAGCTTGGGAGATTGAGGCTGTGGTGAGCTGTAATTGTGCCATTGCCCTCCAGCCTGGGCAACAGAGGGAGACGCTGTCTCACACACACACACACACACACACACACACACGCAAATAATGACTCATACAGATATAACAGTTATTATAGTGTTAAAGGTTTTACTAAACTCATAATGAAGGAAACAAGCATATGCTGTAACTAGTTTAAAGACTAATTCAAAGATCAGATATATTTATAGATTGAAAATATTGAAATGAATGTGCAAATGGAGGCAAAACTAGCTTCTTTTGCTGTGAGGAAAGCAAGTCAATTTAACCTCCGCTGGACAAGGCAGAATGTGCATGTCTATAGACAAGAATTATTTTGTATTGCAATCAGTTTTCTATAATTTATAGAGTTGTAAAACAACCCCCATAGGATCAGAATCAGATAGCCAGAGGGATGTTTTCTAGACAATGTATAGTTTTCTACTGAAGCACAAAGCTTTCTTTATAGGGTATTTACCCACATGTGGTTTACTATCATGACATTTTAGTATAACTAAAAAATATTAAGGTAGTTCTTGGAAGCTCCACCTCCTTGGCAATTCTAATGATGTTCCTGTGTCTTCAAAACTCCCATTCATTGACTTCCTTTGTGGTTGTCATTAGTTCTGTTCCAAAATATTTTGGCTGTCTGCCTTCCTGACACAGAGTAAGACTGTATTTCCTAGGCTCTTTGAAGTTAGGCATATGACTTGTAATGACCAATGATACAAGAGAGGGAGAGGCTTATATTCCTTCCAAGAGGAAATTTTAAGGGCTGGTACAAGGTTTGCTACATTTCATTTTCCTGCCTGCAGGAATGGGGAAATTTACGTCCAAATGGAGCTTCTGTATGCCTGATTCTCTGAGTGACTAAGGAGAGCAGAGAACATTCTCCTGATGACTTGTGTTGGCCTTGAAGCGTGAATGAGAAATAAACTAATTGTGTTTAGTCGCTGGAAGAAAATGACAGGTTCTTAGATTGTCTGGGTTTGAATCTGGCTACACACCATTTACCAGTTATGTGATCTTGGGCAAGTTCCCTAACCCCTTTGTGCTTTGATTTCCTTATTTGGAAAATGAGGGTAACAATAATGCCTAGCCATAGGGTGGTTGTGAAAATGAAATAAGATCATATATATCCTCTTCTGGCACAAAGTCAATAACAATTGGGTTCTTCTTTACCTGTTTTTTGTTTTTTGACTCTGCAACTCAAAATTTATCAGTGGTCCCTTAAATTAAACTTTTGAGTATGAAACATTAATCGCAATGCTGTTCAGAAGAGCACAGCTATTTCTACAGGGGAGAGTGAAAGGGACAGCTGTTCCACAGACTGTCTCAGAATGCTCATTGGAAGACTTGTATGTATCATCTTTCTCTCTAATGCTTTTGAGGTTGAGTGGTTTGTGAAACATGAAGAAACTGGACACTACCACGTAGCATGAGATGCTACATCAGTGATAAGCAGAGGACTGAGTGCCTGAGGAAGACTGAGATTTCTTTCTTAGAATTGGAAATTATTACTATTTTTCTAGCTCCTTTGAAATGCTAATTTCATCTTTAAAAAAATCATTAACCAAATGGCTACTTAATTTATTATAACATTCTGCTAAGTGAAACAATTAAAATTCATACAATAATTGCAAAATAGAATAAGTATACAATAATATATGAAAAAGTACCTAAGGTTGCTCACATAGGTTTATGCTGCTCAAACAATTATAGTTCTTACAGACAGTATGTAGTGTAAAAAGATACACCTGCTGTGGTCTTGTGCCCTCTGAAGAATATATATAGAACTAAGGGTGGAATGAGTTGGCATATTTTCTATAAATTTGTTGTAGCTGTTTTCCAAAAGTGGCCAAATATACAGCATTATTTGCAAGCCAATTTAATGTTCTTTCCAAACCAGGAAAGCCTTTCATATTTTGATTTGTGAGCAGTTAAATTTACCAGCTCAATGAAAAATTAATGCATGGAGATGAAATTGAATGTATACTTATGCCTTTAGTATCTAGTGATTGTACAGTCATGTGTTGCTAATGACAGAGCATTGTTAGGTGATTTTGTTGTGATGCAAACATTCTAGAGTATACTCACATTGACAAAATTAGGTGGTATAGCCTACTACACAACTAGGTGCATGATACAACCTATTGCTCCTAGGCTACAAAGAGTGCAGCATGTTACTGTACTAAATACCATAGGCAATTATAAACAATGGTATTTGTGTATCTAAACATGTCTACAAATAGAAAAGGGACAGTAAAAAATACTGTATTATAATCTGTCATCTATGTGGTTGGTTGTTGACCAAAGCATTATGTGGTGTATGTCTTCTGAAAATTTGGTTTATATTGAATGATAGCAAACCAGCATCTATCAGTTGCTGAGGGTTACTTATAATGGCATGGAACCTATGAAATAGGAAAACAAGAGGCACCTCTATTAATTGGGATCCTTTTCAAAGTCTGCGGGTGAAAAATTGCTAGTTGTGGTAAGAATGTATGCCTTGATTATAAATACTGGAATGCAAAAATGTACTCATACTTAATTCAGACAGATATAAGCATTTATAGCTGAATTAAATATATGTATAAAAGTTCAAAAATATAAATAACATTTAAATAAATAAATAAATAAGCATTTATTTACCTTATGCTTGGAGAAACAAACCCACTAAGATCTCTGTTTTCATTACTTAATTTTTTTCTTTTCTTTTTTTTCTGAGATGGAGTCGTGCTCTGTCACCAGGCTGGAGTGCAGTGGCATGATCTTGGCTCACTGTAATCTCTGCCTCCCAAGTTCAAGTGTTTCCACTGCCTCAGCCTCCCAAGTAGCTGGGACTACAGGCATGCACCACCATGCCCAAGTAATTTTTTAATATTTTGCTAGAGATGAGGTTTCACCATGTTGGCCAGGATGGTCTCCATCTTCTGACCTCGTGATCCACCCGCCTCAGCCTCCCAAAGTGCTGGGATTACAGGCGTGAGCCACTGTGCCTGGTCTCATGACTTAATTTTTATGCATACTCCAATCTTGTCCCACCTCTGTACCTTTGACCACACTGTCTCTCTCACCTAACATACACTTCTTTGGGTTTAAGATCCAACAGAAATTGTTTATCTTATTCAAAATATCAGTTGATTTCTCTAGTTCACACTGATATTTCTCTGATCAGAATTTTTGCAACTCTTGTAGTGGGTATTTACACTATACCAGTCATGCAAACTCATGTTATCTTTAGATTTCGTGTTTGTATATTTTCTCCCTTTGTATTTGGGCTGTGTTAGAGAAGGAAAGTGCCCTATGTAGCAGAATTCTAGGTACAGATAGAGACAAATGCAGGTTGATGGATGAATTTTTAATTGAGAGCAGTCATATCACACATACATAAACATCTTTTCAGGTGAACCCTCCACTGGTATTGACAATGGAGGAAGCTCTCAGAAATTCACCTTTAGATATGAGTCAATTGAGTTGTGGTAAATCTTAGGAACAACAACAACAGTAACAGCTAAAATGTATGTAGATGCATTAGATTAAGTATTTTATGTGTATCAATCTATTCAATCTTTACAACAACCCCACGAGCAATACTATTATTATTGATACAGCACTTTACAGACCAGGGAACTGAAGCACAGAGGGCTAAACTGATTTAACTAAGCGCCCACAGAGCCAGGACTGGCTCCAGCTTGCTGTCGAGCACTGCACAGGCCTGACTGTCAGCACAGGGTGAGCAACAGTTGAACTTAGCATCCGTCTCACCTGAGGAGTCATGAGTAGAAAAGTATTCATTATATTCTGAGGACTTAAGTGGTTGGCTGAAAACCCAGAGCATTTCAGATATCACATCTAGGGTTTTTTACATTACATTTACGTATTACATTTAGGGTTTCTGTATAATTGGGAATGATCTAGAACTGATCATAGAATAAAGTGAAAGGAATGCAAATTTCTTGCTGATTCCCTACCCATTTGTTGAGTAAATTAGGGACATTAAACAATTCTGAAATGTAACATAATATGGCTTTGGTTTTTAAGATGGAAAAAGTGGTTTATAAATGGAAAAAATTAAGAATCTTTCTTTATTTTCCTGATAAGCTTTTGTAAACACTGTTGTAGTTCTTAATAATCTTGAATTTATGAATGTGCTGGCTAGGAAATTATCAACACCACATGCTGTTTTCCACACTGAAAAATTTTAAGTATTGAAGAAAAAAATCTGTATTTGTATAGATGATAAAGTGAAAAAATATAAAATAAAATTTTCAGAGTTGTGGGGGATTTGTTTATATGATATAGAAGCATATTGGGGGAAGTTTTAAAAATTGGTTAGTTAAAAAAATTCAGCTTGAATTTTGAGTGGGGTGGTTCAGTTCTAGCCAGTGAATTGCTTAATCAGTCATCAACCTTTAGCTTCTGGGAAGAAATTTCTTCCCAAGTGAATATGGTAGACTCTTGGCTTTCCCAGATTTAACATTCTCAGTTTCTATTATTTGGGAATGAACTTTAAGCTCTTCAATGTGGTGATTTGTAATTCTGTCAAATCATAAATATGAAAGTGAGAATGCAAGACTAATTTGTTAGAGCCACTCACAGCCAAGGAGAAAGCCTGTACCCACATCTTCTCAAGTGTGTATTTTATGGAAGAAATCATATGTTATAGTGGTATTTATAAAAGCCTGAGGATATCCATCACAAATGTTAATAGTCTACTAGTTGTACTTAAATTACAACTTTTCTCCATGTACTCAGTAATGCTCCCTCCTTCCCTTCCTCCCTCCCTTAGACCTCCTTTATACCAGAGCCTCCTGCCAAATATTCCCACACCTTTGACATTAACCCTTCTCATTTTGATCTCTCTTTTAACTGAAGGCCTGATTTTTCTACTCAGTTTTAAATGCTCTTAAGTATATTTTGTCACTCCATGTATAGCACCTCTGTCTTTTCATCTGGATCTTAAACACATTCTGAATGAAATTCAGTCTTGTTTTAAAGGTCAGCTTTCCTTCTATTCAAACCATGTTTGTCAGTTACGGCTTTTGGTTTGTCTTTGAAGGGGTCCTGTTTTCTCTCTCATCTTTATGAATCCTTACTTGCTCCTTCTACATGTGTAAATTTCCTGTTCAGCATGTCAGCAAATAACTTGTCAAGCTTCAGTGGCTCACTGTGATTTTTTTCTACCTTCAAAGAGTGTATGAGTAGGTTCAGTAACCGGAGAGCCATGCTGCAGAGCCCCCAAACCACCCTTGTGGGAGAGGTCAGAGTTGCTCTCAGATTTTGTAGTAGAGACTCAGAAATAAGTAGTGACACATGGGCAGAAAGCATCAGAATGTGACAAGCAACGGCTCAACCCAATTGTGGATTTTGCACTGTCATTTTATCTCTTTCTGCGAAATAAGAGATTTCTGTTTCTGAGCCTAGTTTATTCTCTTAGAACCTTTCCACGTTACCCTTCATCTTTATGCAATGTTTCCCATATGTCAGCCATTTGTGACCATTTATAGTCTTATTTTTTGTTATAAGCTTTCAAACTCAAGTTATAATTTACTTGATGTTTAAAAAATTTGTCTCTTTAACTCTGTATTCATTTGATGTTTCTCTTTCTGTTACCATAAATAAAAACCCAATATCATGTGCCACAAACATAAGATCAAAAGTAGTCTTTTTATCATTTATCTACTATCGGCCTATGTATTTGCTGAATCTGTAGCCTATTCTTTCTTTCTTGAAAGTGGGGCACAGGAAGCTTTCTGGTTATCGGTTGCTGCAAAACAAGCCACCCAAAACTTAGTGGCTTAAAATAACATTTTATTACTATCACTCAGGTTTCTGTGGGTTGGCGTGGCTATCCTGTGGTTCTTGCTTGGGGTCTAGCATGAGGTTTCATTTGACAGCTGTGGTAGGGATTACCTGAAGGCTTGATTGGGCTGGATGTCCATGGTGGTTGTCTTATTTGGCTAGGCAAGGGCTGCTGCCTGTTAGCTGGGACCACTTGAAGCTGTTTCCTATAGTACCTACATGATGCTTCTTCATATGGTTTGTTATCACATGTGGCAGCTAAGTTCCAAGAGGGAGTGCTCAAAGAAGTCTCTGTGGACACTGAGGTTTCTTAGGACCTAGGATCTGAAGTCCTGAAACATCCTAACCACTTTCTGTTGATTAAGTCTAGTTCAGATTCAAGGAAAATAGTAGGGAAGAATTTGTGGCCATCTTTTATATATCAGTTATTGTCAGAGGGGTGTTAAAGATTAGCAAACTTAAATGTTCTTTGTTTTGTAATCAGAGGGATTGAAAGAGAACTGAAAGGGGAATGGCTTTCTACCATGCAATTTAATGTTGTTTAATTCTGTCTCCATTCATTACTTTAACTCATCTTGGCACCTCCAACGTCAGTGAGCCCCTCTTCAATGTATACACCCTCTTCTGTGACACTTCATGTCTCTTTCCTTGAGGATTTCAAGAAGAATTTGGTTGATAAGTTCTTACATCATTTTGAGGGTTACTGTCTGCCTTTTCCTAATGCTAAAAATACAAAGAAGAGAGGTAGAAAGGCAAAAGTAGCATTGTAATGAACAAAATTAGTGTTTTCAAGGCAAACAGCCAACTATTACATAAGTCAACTCACAGGGCATTTTTGCAAAAGTTCTGGAGAAATGGCTATGCTGGTTTCCAGATGTAGAAACCTCTCTGGCTCCCTTGAAAGGACTATTTGGGAGGAAAGATTCTATCACTGGACATCTTCCTTCATGGGTCAAACTTTTGATTCAAGTGTGCCAGGGTGAGATACTAGTATTTTTCCTAAGAGGAAATAATTTGAGTATAAAAATCTATATTTTGGCCAGGCGTGGTGGCTCACGCCTATAATCCCAACACTTTGGGAGGCCAAGGCGGGTGGATCACGAGGTCAAGAGATCGAGACCATCCTGGTCAACAAGTTGAAACCCTGTCTCTACTAAAAATACAAAAATTAGGTGGTGCGCGCCTGTAATCCCAGCTACTCGGGAGGCTTAGGCAGGAGAATTGCTTGAACCCAGTAGGCGGAGGTTGTGGTGAGCCGAGATCGTGCCATTGCACTCCAGCCTGGGTAACAAGAACAAAACTCCCTCTCAAAAAAAAAAAAAAAATCTATATTTTTTACAGAAAATTTTAAGATTATGTGGTTTCTCAGGAATAACCTAAACAGATACTGATAATTAGCGCTAGTGAAGTTATGGCCAGATTATGTGAAAATTGATAAGCAAATATGGTGTAGTTTTTTCTCTCTTTTAGGAAAAGCACAAAGAAGGACCTCTTTTGTGAGAAATGTACAAACTCTTCATCTTAAATTTAGAACCAAGGGTTATTTTTAAATAAAATTTGATGGTGTGATTTTTTTGATTGGTATATTGCTTTATATTTGCATCTAGTCATTATGTGCATATATTTCAACCGAAGGTATACAGTTTTAGAAACTTCCTCTAATCAAATATCATTTATTTATTGAGCATTTATTGCTCAATACATTATTAGTAGTGAGCATCCAGAATTAAATTTGTATTAGTTCTCCACTTTGGAGAAGAAATTTCTTCTAATTTATATGATCAGTCAACATGACTTAATCGTCATGGTAGAATCTCCTTGACTATGTACTCAGTGGCATTAAGCAAGCAAGTATTGCTTATTTTTCACTAAGTACTAACTATGAAGAGCTATAAGGACCCTCCAGGAAGTTAACTTACACAAAAATTCTCTCTTGACCCCATTATATTTTTTGAAGAAATATAGATAACTAGCCCGTGCTGGGAATATGTCTTAGATAAATATTCTAGATGCTCTGAATGGAATCTGTGCTAACATTATTACCACCAGTATAGTTTTTTGCTCTGAAGATTTATGAAATGAATTATTATTTTGAAAGCATTAAGGACTGTTAGGGACTTCTCTCTCTCTTTTTTTTTTAACTTGCAGTTGATCCCACAATTCTAAAGGTATTTATAAAAACAATATGATGAAATGTTAATGATGGAAGTCTATCTTTGAACTTTGATTTTAAGAAGGTGTTAAATCACTGATGAGTCCTTTTCTTCACCTTTGCTTAATTTCAAGATTAAACTCAGTCATAAACATCATATTTATGAAGAGTTCCTTATAACTTAGATGTTACAATAGTAAACAAAACAGAATTGCTTCACAATTATGTATACATCTCATCGCAACAATGCAAAAATAAATATGCCTAGAAAAAATCTGGAAAAATATGCCACCATGTCAATAGTCATTGCCTTATGTTTGGATGATATTTTTTCTCCCTTTGGTAATCTTTTTCTTTCTACTTTTCTTTAATTTTTTCAACTTTCCTATAATGAGAACATTTTAGCATGGGAATGTGTCACTTAACTAAATGAGATTCTGTGATTGCTAATGTATATGCTTTGGTGAATTGTTTTAAAACTTGTTAATGAATAAACAAACTTTCCATGTCAGTCATTTTCTAGCCATAGTGACATTTATTATACTGCACTGTACCATTTTATTAGTCAAGTCCCTTATAGGGACTTGACTATCCTTGAATTTGGTGTCCTTCTGGGGTCCTGGAACTAATCCCCCATGGATATGGAGGGGCTGACTGTAAACGCCTTCTCCTGATTTGGGTTTTATACATTTGTGTCAGCAGTCTTATAAACACTCCAGAAGGAAGTTCCACCTTCCAGAAGATGAGGCAGCATGCTCCTTAACTGGTTAATGAAGATTCTTTCCTGTTTCCACTCTTTGTTTGGTGGGCAGGAAGGCTCCTGCTCTTCACTTGAAAGTGGCTACAGCTCAGTTATTAGCAGATCAGCAGGAGTGGCCTGGCCATTTCTGTGACTCACAGTGACTCACTGGGATCATCATCAAAAATTCCTTCCATTTCTTGACAGTTTTCAGGTACTTCAGAAGGTTAGGTAGAAGGGATATGAGTGATTAAAATATATTTTATAGGAATAATCAAAAGCTTGGCATTTAATACGTTTTGATTTTAGAACAGAGTACTGGACAGCTTCACATTTGGATTATGGGCAGGTATGAATTTTAATGAGATACTTAAAAATAGTGTCAGGTAACTAGTAAAGTAGGTGACACAGAAGACTTTCCTTTAGTCTTTCTTCATCCATCTTTGTTTCTCATTCTTTTACTTGCATTGCCTCATCCTTTCTCTACTTGATCAGTGTGAGGTTATAAAATAATAGAAAGAAAAAGAAAACAAAAATAATATATTTAATATCAATTCACTTATTCAATCAAACATTATTTAAAGTTGTTCTTTTGACATTCTTTTTTCTTCTGTGATACACAGATGTCCCATTAAGAATCAAAGAGTGAGAGAGGAAACAATCATTCCCATAAGGTGAATCCGCATGCCTGGAAGAGTGTGCAGTGATCTGTGCAAATGACTACTACTCCTGGAACTTCTGAAGCAAAGAAAAATCCGTTACTACTGCTGTGTATAAATATCAACAACCTGAAAGTAACTTAAGTGATCTGTAATGGAATATGTACCATTTAGATCTTTTAACTACTTCACACTTTCATAAGACTTAGCATGTATCCTAACCTCCCACTTGAAATAGACATTTTTTAATATATCAGTCCAGGAGAATCTTTAATTACTACATTGCTTCAGGAAAACATATAATTTTGGTCATAAAAAACACTACTTCAACAGATCTGTTCTTTACAAAATAGAGTACATGCACATAATATGGCTGAACTCAACTTCAGATGTTTGGCAGTTGAGCTATTCAGTGAAATGTCTTGAGAGAAAGACGTTTGGATTCTTTTACACTTGATAAATTTACATATGTGAAAATTGAGGGGTTAAAATAAAATGAAATAACTGGGTCTTTTGTTTTTCTTCTTAATAGTTTATTGTGTAAAGAAGCCCCCTTTTCCTACTATGTCTTATATTTTGATGATTTCCATCTCCTTTTATGTTTTGGAAAAGTAATGTGTGTTCCTAGATCTCTAGGTTCCATACAGCCACCATTGGTCAGGCCTTCTGAGCTGCAACACGCTGCAGATGTTGAGGAAGAATTGTAATCAGTAGGTCATCTTCCTCCATAATTTTCAGGGAGCCATCTTCCTCCTACCAGGACATATATGGAGGGGCACGTTTGCAATTTTATTAATAACATTTTTAACTGACAGAAGTTCCCACATAAGGAGACCAGCACTGTCAAAGTTCTTCTTTCTATCTGGGAAGGGCTTATTTGGCTTATTGTGCCTTCTATGATCTTGTTTCCTATAAAGATAGGGTGCTGAAAGAGGAAGACAATTACTCTTTACTCTCTTTATACCATATTCTACATCAGTGCTGAATGAGAAGGGGCTATGGACAGAAGGTGATGAGGGAGGGGTCAGTTGGAGGATGGCAGGGCAGGTAAGTGAAGGGTTTGAGCTAAGTCACATTATGTGCTGACCTTCTTAAATTTCATATGGGTAAATTCCAGCTGAAATAAAAATTCTTAAATTTCATAAGGGTAAATTTCAGCTGGAATAAAACTAAGAGCCACCTTGATGGGAACAAGAAAGTGGGATGTGTCTCAGAAGGGAAGACAGAGCCTAAGAAGCAGCATCTATTGCTAGCCACCAAGTCTGGGCTCCCTTTGCCCCCAGAAAATTGTTTAGATCTGGTCGGTGAAAGTTAGACTTAAACTTTCCTCACCCATCTCAGAGCAGCATTCTGGAATAGTTGCTATCATTTATAGTGCGCTGAGGATATTTCAGGGTTTTGTTTTTTTCTTTAAAGGATAAAGTCGTTGATTGAACTATAATTACAAGGAAGCTCAGCTGTTGCCGTAGGAGGTAACAACTTATAAGGCAGTCTACACTGGCTGGTCTTCAATTAAGTTACTCATTTTTGCATCCAAATTCCACCCATTCTTTTCTTTTTTATGGCAGAAGCTACCAGTACCTTTATACAAATGGTCTTAGAGGAGTTTCTTTCTTCCTGTTCGGAGGTGGCCTTATTGAGTATGATTCAAGAGACATATAGAAGGACCTCTTGCCTTCCTCATATCAACCTACAACCATCCAACCAACCAACCATCCAACCAACCATCCAACAACCCACCCACCCACCCAACCAATGATCTGACCTTTTCACCATAAGACAGAGGCATTTATTCCCAGTTTTAAATTCAGTTGGAAGCATAAAAGACTATGATAAAATTATTTCTTGAATGTTTTATTACTACACAGATCAGTTGAACATGAAAGAGGAAGTGAAGAGGTTTAAATTTTTGAGGATAAATAAGCTTTGAATTGTCAAAATTGGAAGGCTGTGGTTATTTTACATAATTTACATATGTATACTCAATTTTGTTTAAGGTTAGATTGTAAAATATCCTGCATAGAGCAGAACTGGACTATTTTAAAGGAAATTCTTTTGAATGGGTAATGAGCAAGACATGGTATGACTAAATGACCTGAAAAACTGCCAATTTCTCAGTTTTAGGCTTCTGTAATCCTCCCCTTACTCCCTTTGTTGAGTCATTGCCACTCATATTGATTGCATGGCCTTCTGATCTCATTCATTTCACAATTACCATCTGATGGGATGTGGCTAGTTCAAGTGCTCTGATTCTGTAGAATGAGGTTATGCATGGGACTTGGGTATTTTCTTCAGCTTGTGATTTTTTAGGAATTGCTCTCTAGGACCTCTTTTTACACTGCACTGAACACAGTTATTTCCCATTGTGAGGCACTTATGCTTTTTTGATAACTACTCTTTAAAAATTTAATTTAAGTTCCTGGACACATGTGCAGGATGTGCAGGTTTGTCACATAGGTAAATATGTGCCATGGTGGTATGCTGCACCTGTCAACCCACTACCTAGGTATTAAGCTCTGCATGCATCGGCTATTTATCCTGATGCTCTCCTTCCCCTTACCCCCTGCACCCCAACAGGCCCCAGCGTGTGTTGTTCCCCTTTCTGTGACCATGTGTTCTATTGTTCAGCTCCCATTTATAAGTGAGAACATGGGGTGTTTGGTTTTCTGTTCCTGTTAACTCACTATTTTGCATGTGTGTAGAAAGATGTTTTTAACTTACTTCAACTCAAGATCGATTTCTTAGTCACCTACTATATGCAAGACACTATTCCAGGTATTCAAAGGTAAGTGAGACATGGACTGTGGTAGTAAATTGATATTAAAGTAGAGTTGGGGGATGGTATTCAGAATGCTGGAGAAATAGAAGAGCATTTTACATACTTCACTGTGAGTGTTAAAAGGAAAAAGAGATCACCTTAAATTGGGAGGTATCCTGACTTGCTTAGGTCTATTAGATTAGTTTTGATTAGGTTTAGGGCCAATCAACAAAACTTAATAAAATAAGTTAGAATTTCTTAAAGGAAATATTTTAAAGTATCTACTCCTAGAAACAAAGTATGTGTGAGAGAAGCAGTTATTGGCCCTCTGCTTTTTAAAATGCTTGCCCTTGACTTAAAGGAATGAAAAGAGAATTTTACAAAATTTCAGTGAGTGGGGTGGGCACCATATCCTAGCTGATTCTTAATTATTCAGGAACTAATATCAAGTTGGAGAATTATCTAAGTTGTTCTCTTTTTCTTCTTCTTTTCTTTCTGCCTCCCATCTGACCTTTGTGTTATTTCTACATACTAATTAGCCCAGAAATGGTAGAAAGGAAAAGAACAAGATTAATAGATTAATTGCAAATCTTTAGAAATATTAGTTAAGGAAAAAGCTGTGATATTTGGGCAAAATGAGGGTAATTGGTGAATTGATTATTTGTTCTGGTTCATTATCATCATGGGTAATTGAGAGCTAATGAAAGTCATTGGAACTGGGCCTGCCGGGTGATTTAAGATCAGGATTTTTCTTAAGGGTGGGAAGAAGGTTCTTGATATGATATAGTACAAAGCTCTTCTTTATTCTGTATTAAGTGTCCATTATGGTAGACTAGATAATTGTCCTGAGCTATGGCCTCTATTATATAATGATTTTGTAAAGTCTTACTTTCTGCCTTTCTATATATTTTTTTGGGTACAGTATTTAAATTTCTGAGCTTAAAATAAACTTCCTGGAAGAGTAATCTGGGTTAAAAATGGTTATAGCTGCAGAAATACATACTGTGAAATGCTCACAGAAATCTGTAAGGCAAATGTAAGAGCATTTTGGCTCAACACACTTAACTCTAATGCATCGCATCCAATTAGAGTTTATGGCAACTGTCATTCAATATTAGCAGCTATGGTTAAAATATGAGTCCTTTAAAATGAATGTGTTTATGGTTCCTTTCTTATCTCAGTAAAAACAGTTTGGTTTGCCAGCAAGTTTTTTTTGTTAGATACCTCCTAGACTGTAAATGGACAGGAAGCTGTCTTTCAAGAGATTTCTTTCTTCAGCTCTTTTAAAAGTAGTGTGAGCTGGGGATGATATATAATATGATAAAATGCCGAATGGATTCCTGAATCCACTTTCGTTGAGTTCATGGAAGTTTGTAAATATGCAGCTGTAGTGGCAGAGTGTTTATTAGTCCTGAGAAGATTACTGTTCATGCTTTTGACTTTGTGAAGTCAGCATATTCACAGCCACAACACCTTTCCTGTATCCATAGCAACTAAGACAGAAGGTTTCTTTTTTCCTCTCTCATATTCAAAGCACTGTTAAGATGATTGATTTTATTTGAATGAGATACCTGCAGATAAGAGAGGCATAAACAAATTCTGACCTCCGGATAAGTTTTTTTTTCTTTATTAAGAAAGAAAAAATATTTTATAGTTGACAAAAAATTTTTATAGTTGACAGATAAAAATTGTATATATTTATGGTATACTGAGTAATGTTTTCATATATGTATATGTTGTGAAATGATTTTTTTTTTGAAAGAAAGAGAAAGAGAAAGGGAGAGAGAGAACAGGAGTCTTGCTCTATTGCCCAGGCTGGAATGTAATCTAAAAATAGGTATTAAAAACCTCTTTTATGCCGGTAATTGTGCTTAACAGCAGAGACAGGAAGGAATAAGGGAAGAAAATAACAAACAAACAGTCAACCAATATTTCATTTAAGTCTGTGAAACGCTATGCAAATGCTGAAGAGTGATTTACTTCCAATTATGTGGTCACTTTCAAAATAGGTGTAATGTGATACTGAGCAAAATGTATGTTCTGTGGACCTGGGGTGAAGAATTCTATAAATATTCACTGAGTTTACTTGTTCCAGGTCTGAGTTCAAATCATAGATGTCCCTGTTAATTTTCTGTCTTGTTGATCCATCGAACATTAACAATGTGGTGTCAAAGTCTCCCGCTATGATTGTGCGGGAGTCCAAGTCTCTTTATAGGTCATTAAGAACTTGTCTTATGTATCTGGGTGTTCCTGTATTAGGTGCATATATATTTATGATCATTGACTCCTGTTGCTGCATTGATCCTTTTACCATTATGTAATGTCCTTCTTTGTTTCTTTTAGTCTTTGTTACTATTAAAGTCTATTTTGTCAGAGTCAAAAGTTACAACTCCTGTTTTTTTTTTGCTCTCCATTTGATTGGTAAGTCTTCCACCAACCCTTTGTTTTGAGTCTTTGTATGTCCTTGCTTATAAGATGGATCTGGATACAGCGAACCGATGGGTTTTGACTTTTTATTCAATTTGCCTGTGTCTTTGATTGGGGCATTTAATCCATTTAAATTTAGGATTAATACTGGTATTTGTGAGTTTAATATTGTTGTTTAATGCTAGCTGGCTATTTTGCCCATTAGTTGATACAGATGCTTCATTATGGAGATGCTCTTTACCTTTTGGTAAGTTTTTGGGATGACTGATACTGGTTGTTCCTTTCTGTGTGTAGTGCTTTTTTTAGAAGCTCTTGTAAAGCAGGCCTGGTGGTGATGAAATCTCTGAGTGCTTGCTTGTTCATGAAAAATTTTATTTTCCCTTCATTTATGAAGCTTAGTTTGTCTGGATGTGAGATTCTGGGTTGAAAATTCTTTTCTTTGAGGATATTGAATATTGACCCCCACTGTCTTCTAGTTTGTAGGGTTTCTGATGAGAGATCTGCTGTGAGTCTGATAGGCTTCCCTTTATGGGTAACCTGACCTTTCTCTCTAGCTGCCCTTAGAATTTTCTCCTTTATTTCGACCCTGGTGAATCTAATGATTATGTGTCTTGGGGTTGCTCTACTTGAGGAATATCTTTGTGGTGGTCTCTGTATTACCTGAAGTTGAGTATTGTCTTGCCTTACTGGGTTAGGAAAGTTTTCCTGAATAGTATCCTGAAGAATATTTTCCAGCTTGGATTCATTCTCTTCATGACATTCAGGTACACCTATTAAATGTAAATTAGGTCTTTTCACATAGTCCCATATTTCTTGGAGACTTTGCTCATTCCTTTTTACTCTTTCTTCTCTAATATTGTCTTCTCATTTCATTAAGTTGGTCTTCGACCTCTGATATCCTTTCTTCTGCTTGATCAATTCAACTGTTAAAACCTGTGCATACTTGGCAGAGTTCTCATATTGTATTCTTCAGTTCTATTAATTCACTTATATTCCTCTCCAGATTGTCTACTCTCATTAGGATTTCGTCAAACCTTTTTTCAAGGTTCTTAGTTTCTTTACATTGGGCTAGAACATGTTCTTTTAACTCACAGAAGTTTCTTATTTTCCACCTTCTGAAGCCTGATTCTGTTAATGGAACACACTCCTTCTCCATCAGGCTTTGTTCCCTTGTTGATGAGGAACTGTTATCCCCTGTAGAGGTAGAGGCATTCTGATTTTGGGTATTCTCAGCCTTTTTACGCTGGTTTCCTCCCATCATTGTAAATTTATCCACCTGTCATCTTTGTAATTACCGACTTTCAAATTAGGTCTCTGAGTGGACGTCCAAATTGTTGATTCTCAGCACCAGAATCTGAGCAACCCACTGAGCTGGCTAAAACAGTGGCATTAAGATTTGTGGTGCTTTTCTGCCCAGGAATCTCCAGCTGGCTTCCTTCTTGAGTCCCTTTTTCAATCAGATGAATAGGCGACTCTGCCTTCCCAGAGCTCCAAATGTCGACCAAAAGGGGAGGCAGTCCTGTTTACTCTGCACCAAGAACTGCCACGCTGGGGAACCAGCAAAACTCCCATGCCAGCCACAAGGGTTGTGCTGGTGACCCTTGTGGGGCTCCTCTGGTGGGAATCTCCTGGTCCGTGAGCAACAAAAATTCATCTGAAAGTGTGGCGTCATCTCATTCTCTGTGCTTTTACTGGGAGCTACAATCCTGAGCTGCTAGTAATCAGCCATATTGGATCTCTCTCCATGAAATGATTCAATCAAGCAAATTGACATTTCAGTTACCTCACATACATATCATTCTTTGTTGTGAGAACATTTAAGATCTCTTTTACTTCTGTACAACAAAAGAAACTATCAACAGAGTAAACAGACAACTTACAGAACAGCAGAAAATATTTGCAAACTCTGCATCTGACCAGTGTCTAATATTCAGAATCTAAAGGAACTTAAACAAATTAACAAACAAGAAACAAACAATCCCATTAGACAGTGGGCAAAGGACATGAATGGACACTTTTCAAAAGAAGACATACACCGGCCAATTAGCATATGAAAAAATGCTTAACATACTAGTAATTTGAGAGATGCAAATCAAAACCATGATGAGATACCATCTCACAGCAGACAGAATGGTTGTTATGAAAAAGTAAAGAAATAACAGATACTGGTGAGTTTGCAGAGAAAAGAGAACACTTACACACTGCTGGGGTGGGAGTGTAAATCAGTTCAGCCACTGTGAAAAGCAGTGTGGCAATTACTCAAAGAACTTAAAATGGAATTACCATTCAACCCAGCAATCCCATTATTGGGCATACACCCAAAGGAACCTAATTAATTCTACCCTAAAGACACGTGCACATGTATGCTCATGACAGCAATATTCATAATAGCAAAGACATGGAATCAACCTAGATATCTATCAATGGTAGACTGGATGAAGAAAATGTGGTACATAGACACCATAGAATACTATTATTAATATGTAACCATAAAAAAGAATGAGATCATGTTCTTTGCAGCAACATGATGGAGCCAGAGGCCATAATCCTAAGTGAACTAATGAAGGAGCAGAAAACCAAATACTGTATATTCTCACTTATAAGTGGGAGATAAATATTGAGAACACATGGATACAAAGGGGAACAACAGACACAGAAACCTATTTGAGGGTAGAGGTTGAAGGAGGGAGAGGATCGAAAAACTACCTGTCAGGTACTATACTTATTACCTGGGTGACAAAATAATCTGTATACCCAACCCCTATGACATGCAATTTACCTATACAACAATCTCGCATGTTTATTCCCTGAAACTAAAAGTTAAAAGAGAATCTCTGCTAGTGAATTTCAAGTATACCATACGTTATTATAGACTATAGTCACCATGCTATACAATGGATCTCCCAAACTTATTTATTCTATCTGACACTTTGTACCCTTTGACCAACATCTCCCACCTATGCCAATTCCCAGCTCCTGGCAGCTGTCATTCTATGTACTTCTATAAGTTCAGCTTTTTTTTTTAAGATTCCACATATAAGTGAGATCATGCAGTATTTGTCCTTCTGTTCCTGGCTTATTTCACTTAGCATAATTCCTCCAGGTTCATTCATGTTGTCACAAATGACGGGATCCCTTTTTTTCAGCTTAGTATTCCATTGCATATATGTAAACACATATTAAACACCCCCCCTACATTTTCTTTGTTCATTCATGCGTTAATGGATACTTAGGTTGATACTACATCTTAGCTATCATGAATAATGCTGCAGTACATGAAGTACAGATATCTCTTTGGCATACTGATTTTATTTCCTTTAGATGTACACAAAGAAGTGGGATTGCCGGATCATATGATAATTCTGTTTAATTTTTTTGATAAACCTTCATTGTTTTCCATAATGCCTGTA
Organism: Callithrix jacchus; assembly: GCF_049354715.1. Taxonomy (NCBI): domain Eukaryota; kingdom Metazoa; phylum Chordata; class Mammalia; order Primates; family Cebidae; genus Callithrix; species Callithrix jacchus. Next base: position 118,896,691 of record NC_133507.1, read on the forward strand.
TAAATTTATATTCCTACCAACAAAGTATAAGCCTTCCTTTTTTTTCTGCATATCTTTCCAACACTTATCTGTTGACAATAGCCATTCTAATAGGCATGAAGTAATATTTCATTGAGGTTTAATCTGCATTTCCTTGATGATTAGTGATGTTGAACATGTTTTCATACACCCGTTGGCCATTTGTAGGTCTTTTGAGAAATGTCTATTCAGGTCTTTTCTAGTTTTAAAATCAAGTTAATTTGTTTTCTTGCTATTGAGTTGCCCAAGTTCCTTATATATTTTGAGTATTAACTTCTTATCAGATGTACGGTCTGCAGATATTTCCTACCAGTCTGTGGGCTGTCTATTCACTCTGTTGATTGTTTCCTTTGCTGTGCTGGAAATTATTTTCACGTAATTCAATTTGTCTATTTTTGCTTTTGTTGCTTGTGATTTTAAGGTGCTTAAGGTTTTTGTTGCTTGTACTTTTAAGGTCATATGTAGAAAAAATAATAGCCTAGACCAGTGTCATGTAGCTTTCCCCCCATGTTTTCTGCTAGTAGTTTTATAGTTTCAGGTCCTATATTTAAGTCTTAAATCTGCTTTGAGTTCCTTTTTGTGTTTGGTGTGATATAGAGGTCCACTTTCATTCTTCTGCATATGGATATCCAGTTTTCCCAAATCTATTTATTGAAGAGACTGTCCTTTCTTCATTGTGTGTTCTTAGCACACTTGCCAAAGATCAATTGACCATAAATACATACATTTATTTCTGGGATGTCTATTCTGTTCTGTTCGTTTATATATGCTATTTTATGCCAGTATCACAGTGTCTCAACTACTATTGTTTTTAGGATGTTTTGAAATCAAGAGGTGGGCTTCCAACTCTGTTCATTTTCAAGATTGTTTTGGCTATTCGGGGTCTCGTGAGATCCTTTATGAATTTTAGAACTGCGTTTTCTGTGTCTGTGAAAAATGTCATTGAAATTTTGGTAGGGATTGCATTGAATGTGTACACTATTTGGTTAGGATGGACATTTTAACAATATTATTTTTTCCAATGTGTGAACATGGATAATCTTTCCATTTATTTATATCTTCTTCAATTTCTCTCGTTAATCTTTTGTAGTTTTCGTTGTACAGATCTTTCACCTCCTTGATTAAATTTATTCCTAAATATTTTGTTTCTTTGAAGTTATTGTAAATTGGTTGGATAAATTTTGTAAGGCCTCTTTGTCTCACCTCCCCCACCAACTACTTGTATTGATTTAGGTCACAAAGCACGTGATAATGTTTTCTGCCATATCATTCTTGAAAGTTTCAGAGATTGTTTGGACAAAGACATTTTACAAATAAATCTTAGACATAGAAACTTGAAAACAAACATAAACTATACACATCCACAATGAAAGATTAAATAGAAATCAATCAAGTGCTTTATAAAAAAATGAAAAGAACTTAAGGTCAGTTAGTGCCCAAGAAAAAAGGCTATAAAATAAAACCAAGAGAAAGATCAAAAGAATTATTATTTTTTTTTTCCAAATAGAGGAATGAATGACTTGGGGTCCCGTAATGTTTCCTAAATATTTAAAGTGGTATTTGTGCGGCCATCTTCGACATGTCCCTGTACATTCAGTGCATCATTGGTTTATGTCGACTGTTCTTCCAAAGTGTATGTTTACCAACTTCCACATTCACCTCCATTGTCACACTGTATTATTCCAAGCCACTGACTCTTGCATTTGAACTTCTATAGTAACCTCCTAATTACTTTTGTATCTTTCATACAAATATCTTCCAAATTTCTGGAAGAGTTTTCTCAAACTTGTCTCCACAGAAGAGAATATGTAGAATACGGTACAAGCTTTGCTGCTGTGGTGCAGTGTCCTGTAAATAGAGTGTTTCAGACAAGATAGACATTTATCCCTCAAGTAATATCTAAGCTAGGCAAAGGGTCTTTAGCTTCTTGGGTTGTCCTACCATTCTCAAAACACAGTTTTTATCTTGGGCCCAAATCTCCACTTGTTGCCATCTTCTACCAGTAGTTAGTGGGGAAAGGGCCAGGGGAACACATACCTAGTCCTTTCAAGGGGGATAGTGAGAAGCTTGGAGAATTTATGTAACGTCCTGAAGGTCACACCGCTGTTTAGTGGCAGGGCTGATTGGATCTGAGGTTTGTGTGATTCAGAAGTCATTAGACCTCTTTTATGGGGAAAGAAAGATAAGATATAGCTGTTGCATTCCAAGTGGACACTGAAGCTATTAACATCCATATTTTGAAATAATTGTGCAAAGTTTCATTAATCTCAATTAGTGACAAGAAAATGGCAATATTAAGAGTAAAAAGATAAATAGAAATAAGAACATTTGAGTTTGTGAACACAAATGTTTGGAATGATCCTGTTTATAGATTGTAAATTATATGAAACAGATATTAAATATTTCATAAGAAAAGAACATAACTTCCATTGACAGGGGCAGGAACAGAGGTGAGGAGAATCAATGGCACTATCTACCATGGGAGTTCTTAACTGGGATGAAGCAATGTTCTCGAATCTCTGTGTAACAATAGAAAAATTAATGTAGTTGTTATGGAAGCTCTTCAATGCAATTTATCAAATGAATCAGAGAGCTTCAACTACTTCTTTAGGAAAAGTATAATATTCTAAAAGGTTTTTTATAACTAATATTACCAGTATGCAATTCTGTGTAACTGATATTATCAGTTACACTTCTGTATAACTGATTAATTAGTAGGTAATTAACACCTACTTATTGGTGTCTGTAAATTAAATTTTATCTCATTTGTATCATCAAAAATACTTAATTTTCTATTTAGTTTCTTGATTACATCTATTGGTTTTAGTAGAGAGAAGTTGCTAAATGTAAGTAGCTGCTGCCTTCTTAAGTTAATATCAAGTAGAAAACAGGTGAAATCAGATTTTAGGATACTTAAGCAGTGTCTCTTAACCCTGGATGTACATTAGAATGACCCGGGAGCATTTAGAAAGCCCAGATCCAGGGTTGGATCTGCGATTACAAAATCAGAATTCTGAAGATGGGACCTGTATTCATTTGCCATGGCTGCCATAACAAAGTACCACAGTCTGGGTAACCTACACAGCAGAAGTTGATTTTTTTTCACAACTTTGGAGGGCAGAAGTCCAGGAGGTAGGTGTTGGCAGGTTTGGTTTCTTCTGAGGCTTCTCTTCTCTGTCATCTTCTCCTCCTGGTTTCTTCATGTGATCTTTCCTCTGTACCTATCTGTATCCTATTCTCCTTCCTTTATAGGAACAACAGTCTAATTAGAGTAGCACCACCCCAATGGCCTTTTTTCACATTTTAAAATAACCCATCTCCAAATACAGTCACATCCTGAAGTACTGGGGATTGGGACTTCAACATATTTTTATTTATTTATTTTTTGACAGAGGAGGAGACAAACAATTCAGCCCATAATAGGACCAAAGCATTGGTGTTTTTAACTTGCCACCCTCTGCCCTCAAGTGATTCTAATATGCAGCCAAATTTGAGAGTCAGTGCCCTAGTTGGGATTCTCAAACCTGTCTGCATTAAAATCAGTTGGTTCACTTAAACCAAGAAACAACACACACCAATAATTAGGCATCACTACCTCAGGGGTTTGATTTGCTCACTATGGGGTGGGATGTTGTTAGTTTACAAAGTCTCCCAGGTGATTTTAATGTGAACCAGGTTTGAATATCACCACACTAATATGTGTTTCTTAACTGTCTAAATGGAAGCATATTTCTTACCTTTCTCCAAATTGTTTTATTGAAAATTTTTAATAAATACAAGTTATTTTAATGAAAGATGTATATTTAATGATGTAGTATTCAGGTCTAAGAAAATGAATGAGGGCCGGGCGCGGTGGCTCGAGCCTGTAATCCCAGCACTTTGGGAGGCCGAGGCGGATGGATCACCAGGTCAAGAGATCGAGACCATCCTGGTCAACATGGTGAAACCCCGTCTCTACTAAAGATACAAAAAATTAGCTGGGCATGGTGGGCGCGTGCCTGTAATCCCAACTACGCAGGAGGCTGAGGCAGGAGAATTGCCTGAACCCAGGAGGCGGAGGTTGCGGTGAGCCGAGATCGCGCCATTGCGCTCCAGCCTGGGTAACAAGTGTGAAACTCCGTCTCAAAAAAAAAAAAAAAAAAAAAAAAGAAAATGAATGAAATACTTCTAAGGTGTTATGTGTTTCAAGTTAAACATGGGTTTTGTGATATAATTCTCTCTGCAACTTATAGTTTTTTCTTGCTTAATAAAAATAAAGGAACTTGGGCATAGGACTCAACAAATAAAGTGAAGAAACTGACACTTTAATGATTAAGTTGACTAAATTGTCATAGCTTTTAGTGAGGTAATTTCTTGATTAAAAAAATGATGTTTTTCAGCTTTCAGAAGAAGGCTAGACTTTCCTTTCCAGATGCTATCAAAATCTGATCAAAATTTATTGATTTAATCAGGCCACTTTCTGTGTTTTGAAGTAAAGCCACTTATCAGGCATTTTTCATTAAGGCTTGACAACAGCTGGCTGCTTCCCAGAATGCAGTGCGTGACAGAGATTATTTTATAAAGCCACGGATCAGCTACCTTTGTAATTTGCTTAAATTGATTACGTGTACAAGTCTTCACTCTCTGGACTTAAAAAGAAGCCTGCATTTGGGTGAGGAAACATTATTATTTCAATGACAAAACACCGTGTCTATGCCATATTACATATAGAGACGCTGCCTTTTCCATTGCGCTCTAATAGTATTTTTAGTTTTAATCTTTTTGGAAAGTTATTTTAAATACTATGATTTCTATTTCCACTGAATTTTATAGCTTTAATCAAATAACTAAAGAAGCAGTATTTAAGATCAGAAAAGCATTGTTTAAATGATGAAACTATACAGTCTTAGGAAAGTAGCTGATCTTTGTCTTTTCTCTGTGTTAATAATATCTGTTACAGAGATTTACTGATATGTTTTTTAAATTAAAAAAACTAATCATTTTCTAAAATTGCATAGTGCCTATGTCTTGCTCAAAGTTCTACAAGAATTCCAAGCGCTGAGATTAAACTAGATTTAGCTATACCAATAAGTTTAGATATCTTGTTTAAAAACACTTACGAGGGCAGCCCTAGAAATCCACTAGCAAAGTATCCAAAGAAAGGAACCAAATTATGTGGTTTCCTTTTATTGAACTAAGTAGTGACCTGGGATGCAAGTGCTCTACGGACTGAGGTAATGATTTTATCAGTGAAGGGGGATACTTTTTTTTTTCTTTTTTGCAGCAGGGTTTCACTCTGTTGCCCAGGCTGCAGTGCAGTGGTGCAATCACAGCTTTCTATAGCCTTGACCTTCCAGGCTCAAGCAATTCTTCCACCTAGTAGCTGGGACTGCAGATATGTTATATCATGCCCAGATATTTAAAAAAAATTTTTTTATAGAGGTAGGGTCTTACTATGTTGCTCAGGCTGGTCTTGAAGTTCTGGGCTGGAGCAATCCTCCTACTTTGGCCTCCCAAATTGTTCGATTATAGGTGTGAGCCACTACACCTGGCTGGGAGCTACTTTTAGTTGAAAATTAATTAAATAAAAAAGAAAGAGAAAGGAGGTTTTGTGTTTTAGTTTTAATCATTTTCACCTTGGAATAAGAAGGTAAGATTTAGTCAGCAACTCAATGCTGCTGCAATTCCCACTAATTGTGTGGGTTAGCCCTCACCATTCTGCTTTCTCTCTCTCTGTCATTGTTGGAAAAGATAAGAAAATGTAATAGCCTTATTACAAACATTTACATCGTAGCCTCACTGGTGTCTTTAATACTGTTTGGAATTATTTTATTCATTTCTTGGGGATCGCTATACAGTGGCATCTAAGCTTAGCTACTCGTAGAGATCCCCTGGGAGCCTGTTAGAAATGACCTCCCAGGTTCATCCTTGACCTACTGAAACAGTTTCTGAGGATGGAACTGGAGAGTCTCTTTGAGTTGGTGATTCTTGGTGCAGTCAGCCTTCTGCTAGTCAAGGGAATGACTTCTGGGTACTCCTGGTAGTCCACTCTTGGAGAATGGCTGGTCTCAACTCTTTCCAGTTTCATAAGGTTCCAGTTCTAACTTCCCCCTTAGAAGATGGCTAGGTCTTTTCTTTCACTAAAAATCTAAGGCCATCTGGGAAATATTCTTAATATTTTCTTTTTTTACATCAGAAAAATGTCTCTAGATAGTCACTGTCTTTCTTTGAATTTTACAGGAAAGGGCTCCCTGGTCACAAAGCAAATCCTTCCACTTTTGCTTTTTAATTAATCCATTTCCATCTTTAGTTTCCCTTTTCGCCACCATTTAACTTTTTAAAAAAACTGCATCTTGCCCCTTTGCCTTTGGACAAACATGGATCTCCCCATCTAGGAAATTCATTCCTCCCTACCTACCATTGAATTTCTCATTCTTTTCCCACCATACTTCCAGAAAGAATGATTTATTTCTTCTGTTCTACTAACATTTGTGCTTCTTGTTCTTACCACTCTAAACCTGCACACCTTGCTAATTTCCCCATGTAATTATGAAATCAATTTCTCTTCCCTCTGGTGGTTATATTGGTCTTTCAAAGCAGGAGATAAAAAGTACGAAGAGAACTATGAAAGGAAAAGGTTTTTATTGATCTTTTTTAGAAATGAAATTTGAAGTACACAAGAGACACATGAATTTTATTTTTTGTGAACATTTGATGAGTGTGAGTGCCCCAGTAAAGATTCTGGCTTCTGGCAAAGGAAAAGATCAGAAGTACCATCCTGACTTATCCTTGATGTGTTCCTCACAGGTTCTCTGGTCTAATGGCCTATAACTGAGGCTTTGATTATGGCATCTGCTGATGAATAATCAAATAGTTTATTGCAAGATGTTTTAACCAGACCTCTCCTGATTTGGAAATTTTTTTACTGTTGTTACAATGCAAGAATCTCTTTATAGTAGAATATCAAACCACGTGTATCGACTCATGCCTGTAATCCCATTACTTTGGGAGGCCCAGCTGGGAAGATTGCTTGAGCCTGGGAATTTGAGACCAGCCTGGGCAATATACTAAGACCCTGTCTTTATAAAAAAGCAAACCTTAAAAAATTAGCCAAGTGCAGTGGCCATGCGAGGGATGGTGGGGGGTGGGGGGCCCCAGAATCACTTAAGCCCAGGAGGTGGAGGTTGCAGTGAGCCAGATTGCATCACTGCATTCCAGCCTGAGTCAGGGTGAGACCTTGTCTCAAAAAAAAAAATCAGAATAATTCTTACATTCTCTGCAGTTGCCCATAATTTATAAACTATTTTTATCTTTCATTATTTCTTGATTATATAAATTAAATTATGGTGAAAGTATTAAATGAAAATAATTGTTAAGTACTTCTATAAAACATATTAAAATAATATTCTTCACTCTTTTCTCTCAATGATTTGTCTTATTTACTTCATTGACTTGTACCATTTACTAGAAGAATCACTTTGTTTTTAACTGTTTTTTCTGGTATTTACCTCCTTATGTGAAAATAACATTCCTTTTGATAAATCAATTTACTTTCTATCGTGTATGTTAGGATTTTAACTCATTTATACCTTATACTTCATATTCCTTTCCTCACTTCTTCCTTGTATAATTGAATATGTCTAAATTTTGGTTACATCTTTGTTTTCATTACTTTATTGTGACTACATAAGTGCTTTCCAGTGAGTGATCTACACTGGAAGGTATGACTGCTTTTTGTATTTGTTTTGTTGTCATTTTTACCTAGAGTTAGTAATTGCCTCATCTTTTTTCCTTTGTTTAATTTTCTTTGAATTATAACAACCCCTGACAGTTCTGTAAAATATCTCTCATTACAGTGTTTCATGTGGTCAAACAGTCAGATAATTTACCAGTTTCTTTTTCATTCCTGCTTCTTGGAGCCCTTTGTTTCCTGCCCCAGAATGCACTGTGCTCTCTGGGCATAAAGCACAGCTGTCACTCTGGGAATGCACATTGCCTCTCTTCTCTGTTTCCTAAATCCATATTCTCTTCTTGGTTTATTCCTTTGTTTTGGTAGGGTATATCCTCTAGTGACTTCTTGAGAAAGGGTACTTGGAAAATGAATTCATTAGAGTTTGCATATCTGGGTGGATAGCTTGCGTAGACTAATTCAGTGTAGGGTGATCAAACAAGTTAGCTGAATTTTTCACTGAGGGCCTCTCAACATATCATTCTATGTAAATCTTTTTTCTTGGACAGTTTTGCTTCTACAGAGAAGATTTCTCAGTTTCCTGTCAGGGTAATGTAACATGAATGCTGATGTTCAGGGGTTGAAGAAACTTAGTGATCAATATACAGATTTTCACACAATATCTCTATTTTCAGCAGTGGATCTTTTGCTTGCCCTCCTTTGTGACTGCTGTGCCTGAGAATTAAGCTCCTATGGTTCACATTCTCTGGAGAATAAACCTCAGATTTCTAGTGGGTGGTAGAGGTTACGACTTGGGATCAGTGGTGTGCTGGTAAATGTTTAACAACTAGCTCTCTGAAACAAAACAAAGCAAAACTCTGATTTGTAGCACGTGCAGTTTGTGTTATGTAAATACTTTCACCAGCACTGATTTCAAGCTAAGAATGTGAGGTCACTGCAAAATGGGAAAGAGATGTTAACAATAGCTCTTGCAAGCGGGTATAAGCCAGCTGCAGCCCACCAGTGATGGAAAGTCTAAATACCCATTCATTTTAGCAACTTCCCTTCCCTTTAGCTTCTAAAATATCCAATATCTCAATTTCCTAAACATTTCCAGGGACCAATCAGCTTGCTTCTTGTAGTCACTGGCTTGACTTTTCTTCTCTTTGCTGTTTCCTCCAACCAATTGCTTTCATCTTTAAATGTTAGATTGTAGTCACTTCTTTATTTCATTGAAATTGGAGTTTGTGCTTCCTAACATCTTTGTGGTTATGGAATTTTGAAAGAAGTAATAAGAGCAAAATTATCTTTCTTTTGCCATCATGAAACTGAAAGTTCTACTCATTTTTTTCTAAATAAAAACTAGAGTTGTAGATTGACACTCCTTATTCATAGTATTTTGAATATCTTGTCTAATTAAACTCTGATTTATAGCATAAGATCCTGGGAAGTACTTTTTGACCTTGCTATATAGACCAAATTCGTCAGGGAAGCATTGTAATATACCCATTTCAGATCAGAGGATGCTTGGGAATTACAGCAGCTCATGGTGGCATTTTGAACTTAAAAGGTTTGGGGAGAATTTGGGTTCATCTAGGGAGATATCAGTTTTTGAGTTACCTGTGTTGGACCCTCGCAGGCTCTTTACTAGATGTCGTAGCCAAAGGCATTGAGCTCTAAGATAGGTATGTTTTTTTAGGGGAGGTAGGTGAGGGTGGGGACAAGGGCATGTTTATTCAGTTTTCAGATTAGAAACACAGAATTAGAAATGCAGAATGTCCCAGTAAATGTATACACCCCTTAGATGTTAACAGCACAAACAACCAATTGCTTTTTCTATTTCATGGTCAACAGTATTCTTTAAGACAGGATGACATAGTGGTGAAGGCATGGGGTCCTCCTCAGTGCCTCGGTCCCAGAGTGCTGCTCTTCCAATTGCTGAACGTGGAAAATTGAGCAAGTTTCTTCAACTCTTGGTGCTCAGTATTCTCATCTTTGTAGAAATAGAAGCTCCTCATTGGTTTGTTTTGAGGATTAAATGAGTTAATATGTTTAAAGCTCTTATACTTCATGAAGCATAAAAAGTGCTCCATACACAGTAGTTATTATTGTTTCTGTAATGGTACAAGTGATGATCAAATCAGCAATGGTTAACACCAGTCCACTTATAGTTTATATCAATATACTTCAGTATTGCATTAAAGTCATACATATATATGTATACACATTTTATTAGAATATGTTGTTGAGTGTCATTCACAGCTACTTTGTACCTTTGTCACTCCTCTGAAAATTTAACAAACATAAATTTAGTATCAACCATGTATAATTTTACTATGCTAAATGCTAAGGTTACAGAGTTTTCCAAGTAGAATTGTATTTGGAAAATAATAAAACTAGAATATTTCCTCAACCTTAACACTAAAAAGCAACTCCAGATAGATAAAAGATTTAAACCTTTAACAAAAAAAGAGAGTCGTAGAAGTATTGATGGGATATATGGTTGGATGTTTTTATATATTCGGAGAAGAAGCTTTTGTATTTATAGATACAAAAAATCAGAAACTCTGATATAGAAGATTGACACATTTGACTAAATAAAATTTTAACTTTTGCCTGAGGGAGGAGTCACCAAAACAAAGTAAAAAGGGGAACGCAAACTGGGAAAAATATGACAGTACATATGATAGACGAGTAAATTTAATTACCAATCACTTGGAAAATGGCAACAGTCTAAAAGAAAACTACAAGAACAGACCATTTACAGAAAAATAAGTTAAAAATGGCGAGCAAAGATAAGCAAAAGTCCTCACTATATTTTAAAGAAATTTAAAACAATGATTTTTTAAACATCATTTATTGGAATTGGGAGGGCCAGTGGAAGGTAGAAAGATACAGGAACAGATAACTACCATTTCCAGAATTCTAGAATCAAGGGAGAATATTCCCTGTGGGCAGGATTGTCTTGGCCTTTGCCCTGAGTACCTGGCCTCCTCTGCACTTTCAAGATACTCTGTTGAGTAGAACTCTCCAGCAGACTTGTTTCCTTGGAAAAATGCCTTGGCAGGTTACCTGTGATTTAATGAGGCCTTCCAGCTGTGTATTAGTCACACCTAGCAATTATTTCACATTCATATGAGCCAAGCATGTTCAACACTTAAAAAGCCTCCCTTCTGAAAGAGCTTGTATTGGCTGGTGTATGGCCATTTGGTTGGGTTTTGAGATTGCTTTCTGAGATCTTCTGCTGCAGATCCCTGTGTACATCTTCCTCAGGGGCCCTCACTCTAGAGGAGAACAAAATAAAGCAAATCCTTAGGGCTTCTGAGAAGGGACTAGATTGGTTTGCTTATGGGTTCATTTACTCACTAAATATTTATTGTTTACTGTGTGTCAGATAGTATTTTAATCATTGGGCATATAGGATTGAATAAAGTTTTCATGAAGCTTATCTTTTAGGGGAATGGGGATAGATAATTTAAAAAATTAAGAATTTCAGATGACTGCTATGAAAAAGATGAAATCAGGTAATAAAAAGTAAAGGGTGGAGGTGCTTAGATAAATAAATAAATAAATAAATATACACACATCATATATGAACAAAATAGTGCTTCTCAAACTTTAGTGTGCATCAGAATTACTTGAAAGACTTATTAAAACACGGATTGCTTGGCCCTGTCCTCAGAGTTTCTGATTCAGTAGGGGCCTGGTTTGGGGCCCGGGGAAACAACTTTTCAGTTGCTGCTGCTGCTGCTGCTGCTCTGGAGACACGTTGAGAACCACTGGAACTGGGCAGAGGGTGATCCTGGAAAGCCTCTGCAAAGAGGTGATATTTGGATAGAGACCTGAATGACAAGAAGAAACCATTGATGTGAAGATGATCAGTGGTGGGGGATGTAGGCTGGGAATGTGCAAAGCAGAGAAGCTGTTTGTAGTTTGAAGAAAGCAAAAAGGCTCTGAAACTGCAGTGTAATAAATGGAGACAGTGGCAGCAGATAAAAGCAGAGAGGAAGATGGTCTGAAGATAGGCCATGCAGAGTGATGATCCTCTGCTCTGAGTGTGCACTTAACAAAAAACGTCCAACCATACCGGAGTCCTCCCCAAGACAGAGACTCAGATTTCATTAATCGGGGTGGCACTTAAGTATTTTTCAAAACTCCTTAGTTGATTCTACTAAGCAGCAAAGGCTGAGAATGATGGATATAGATCCTTTGCAGCCATGGGAAGTTAAGATTTTATTTCGACTGTCATGAAAATCATTGGAGAGTTTTAAGCAGTGGAGGACATAATTAGGGGGTAGTTGTAGCTGGTTGTAGAATAGATTTTGCAAGGAGTTAAGAATGAGTGAGGAGACCAGTCTGAAAATGTCATAATTGTCCAGGTTAAAAGCGATGCTGGCTTACTTTATGTGGTAGTGGTTGGGATGGTGAGAAATGGGATACAGGATGGTAGATGGAATTTTGGGGGAAGGGCAGAAAGGATTTATTGATGGATTGGATATAAGCACTGAGAAAAAGAGAGAGTGAGTGAATTCAAAGATGGCTCCAAGGTCACCTTTTAACTGGGTGAAAGGTGACACCATTAACTGAGTATACTGGGATTTATGGAGAAATGACAAAATTTTGTTTTGGATTTATTAACTCTAAGATGCCTTTCTGGAACAGTTAAGAACCAGGTTGTATTTAGAGAAAGGGAGGGGGACTAAGGGTAGGCAGATGCCTTGCTCCTTTGACAGGCTTGTGATAGCTAGCTTGGATAGGATTATTTTTTATGAGGACTTTATATGCATTTTGAAATATGTAAACTTTCCTGTAATGTGCTGCTTTAAATTTCTTTTATTTTTTGTTTTCACCCACAGTAAAAGTTTGGCTTTTTAAATGGGTAAATAGAATCAGGGTAGGAGCTTTCTAGAGGTTTAAACCTGTGAGCTTAGGCTGGTGGCACTCAGTGTATAGTCGTTGATTGAATGAGTGAACTCACTTTTATATATCAATCCCATTTATCATTTTGATGAAGATGTGGATTTAGATTATTTTGTATAGGGAATATCAAATATCCAGTGGTTAAAGATTATGTCTCAATTATTATCATAAAGTAACTGTCAAATGAATCCACTGAATCCTAAAGGACAGAGGGTTTTTGGTATAAACAGGGTTGTATTCCTTGGATTATCCAGGGAAAAGGGGCAGTAAATAGAATCTAAGATGCCTGTGGGTTTCTAGTCCCATGTCTCTGATTATCTGTTTGTCTTTTGTCATGGGTCAGTGTAATCTGTGTGATTTCAGCAAAATCAGCTCAAGCTTGGGATCTGCCTTCACAGAAAGTCCTCCTGCTTCTCTGTATGCCAGAGCCTGCCAGGGGGAGCATTCAGAGATTCGAGACAAGAACGCCTGTAAGCCAGCTTGGTGCCATGTGTGAGTCTAGCTGGGTCATAGCTGATTATCTGAGATTTCACAGATGATCCATATCTGTCTATAAGTGCCTTTTGTGATAAACTAAAAGTCAGAATTTGGTTTTAGTCAGGGGAATCAATTCTACAACTAGAGAAATCATAGAGGCTGCTGAAAACTGTTCCCAGGCTGTATTCAGATGTCCAGATTTTTGAATGAGCAGGTGGGATTTCTCTCCAGTCCAGGATGCTATATCTGAAGGTTATGAAATAAGACATCTGCACTCATTTCTCCTTATCAGCTCCATCCAGGGACCAATGATTCTACTTCAATCTTGTGTAATGGGGTAAGAAGTTAAACTCGTGATCCTAACAGCTATCACTCAAGTTCTTCTCAAGTGGGGGAACTATTTGTGAAAATACCTTGTTAAGTTACTTGGGGGTACAAAAGGAAACTGGAGAACAAATCAGAGGTTAGACTCAAGGTAGCAGAGGAGAATGGCTAGGCTGATACCTTTATATAAGGAGGGGAATTCATTGTTCTTTCTCCAAGGAGGTAAATAGAGAAAAGAGGGAGGTGAGAGAAACTTCAGGGTGAAGGGACCTGAGTAAAAAACCTAGAGGTAAGATGGCTGAAAGCTAATTTAAAAAGGGAGATGGTCAATCTTCAGTTGGAAATTGTTTACTTTGCTGACATGTAAACTCCCTTATACCTCCCTTTAAGTAATTGACAAAGTCTCTTATATTAATGGATGCACTGTGTGAGTGGGATTTATGAGTGGAGAATGCAAGAAAGTCTGAGCTTCATATTCAGTGTAATGGTGGAGAATAGAGAGGGCTATGGAAGTAGGAGTTGAGATGACTTTGAGAATGCAAGTTCTGCCCCCACCTCCACTGGCACGTGCCTCAGGAATCCTCAGAAATTTGGGGCAGAGCTTTGGCAGGAGACTCCAAATCCAGGTGACACTTGTATTGCAAAATTTTGAATAGCAAAGACAATTTCTCTTGATAAAATTTAGGGTTCTCTCTCTCTGTTAAAATGATTTGGTTCATCTTCAACTTTGCTGGATGTTTCATTAAACCCGTGCTTCTGATTCAGGGACCGCTCCACTGGCTGCTTCCAACTAGTAGAGTCTCCTTTGTTTGACTTTTTTCCTGTTTTGGATCTTTGGATCTTGTTCTCCTTCTCTTGCCCTTTTGGCTTTGTGGGAGACCAGTTCTTCAGTTCCACAGCTGGAGGTGTGTTGTATCCCATCCAGAACCTGAATCTAGCCAGACCTCTGATAACCCGGGAAGGGAGGTCAGACATGACTAATATTCTGGGAAATTGTTTTGCTGAGCATAAGCGTGGATGGGGCATTTGTTTTTCAAAGATCATATATTGTAGGATCAGATAGATTTAAACCAGAAAGGAATATGGTATATCAGGTAACTTTAATAGGTCACTGAAGAAAGGAAGAAGCAATAGAAGGTTCACTATTAGCCATATTGTAACTCCTAGAATCAGTGCTTGAAAGTACTCTACATGTTGAAAACATTACAGTCATCACACATGTTTTTGGAGGAAACATTTACAAATGCTAATATAATTAAAAATATATTTTAATATTTTTACTGAGTCTATTTTGCTACTTCTGATTTTGCTAAATGTAAGTAGGCAGAATTATATGATAGGAATGTGGTTTATATGTTGATATTAACCTTTTGACTTCACTAGAACAGTTGCCCAATATTCTTCTATAATGAAATTGTTTCCACTAATAAAATTGCATTGCAAAAACTGCTTAGGTTATCTGAGGCCAAAATTAGACACCTAGAATAGCAAGAAAATAATTCTCACCTGAGGGCTTCTCTAGACAGAAGAAGCACAGTTGTGAAATACCGTATTGTGTTCCCTGCTGCAGAAGTTGCTACTTAGGAAGCTCCTTGTGTTCCAGCTAAGAGTCTGGAGATGGGAACGATGGAAATACTGGGCTAAGAAGGTCAGGGATACAATAGGTTATGTGACTTGAATGGCTATAGAATTTACATGATTATGTTTTGTGAAGGTATAATTACAAAAGGAACAAACATACATGTTTTCATGCCATACTTATCCCTGAAATGAAATTGCATATAAGTACCTATAATGGTCTGCTATTGTCTATGCAGCCCTTCCCTCCTCCTTTCTTCTGGCAACAGCACTCTCTTCCCTTTGGGAATGACTCGAGCTTCCACTGGATACTTCTGCTTCACACGACCCTGTCCTTTTGCTGCTCCTATCTGCTCTCTTTCCAGGGCCACAGTGGACTGGCCAGGGTGGGTATCTGAATTAAGCTGGTTCTTCCACTGAAATTTTCAAGCGTATTAGGAAAGAGTCAGTTTCTTTGGCTGTGGAATTTATAAGAGGTGAAACCCAGGAGCTTCTGACAGCCAGGTTTGCTGCCAGAGGAAGAAGCCAGTCTTCAGTGAGAAGGACAGGCCATGGAGAGAAGAATACTTTCTGTAGTTTGAGTGTTCAATCCCTTAATAACATAAGCTATTTTAGCATTCTCCTAAGATATATTCATAGTGCTTAAAGTAATCTAATCTGGGTTTCTGTCACTTAACAACAACAACAAAAATCCCAGCAAACACAATGGCACTGTTCATAGGAAGGATGTTTTATTAAAGACTAAGACTGCTGGCATAAAAATAATTTTGAGGTTTCAAACACTCTGAACTGGTTGCTTGTGGGCTGTGACTGAGGAATATGAACTTGTGTTGGTAGAATCCCCATTGATTGATTAAATGATTTATTTTCTTCTGATAAATATTTAATGGTTCATAAGGACAGTCCAGAAACCTGAAGACTAATCAGTCTCTAGATTAACAGGACAGTTGTCCAAACTCATTCTGTCTTTGTTATAAGCAGTCATGATTAATTTACCAGGACTGTTAGGATCCTGTCACTGTGACCCTTAATTGAGCAAACAAGTCCTTTCTCAAACCTCAAGGAGAACAGCCTGGGTGTATACATGCAAGACTGTTTATTGGCAACATAATTTAGCAGTGAAAGTTTTCTTTATCTTCTGATAGCCTCTTTTCTTCTCTGTGGGATTCCCTGGTGTTCAAGAAAGTGGTCTTTTAGGAAGTCGAGGGACATTTTCTAGACTTTTTACTTTATTTATGTCCTATCTTAAACCTTCCCAGCCCTAAGTTAGTACCCTGCTGATGATCAGCTCAAGAATGTGATAACCTGCTCTGTGCTGAAGTGAAATTCATGAATAATGGCTTATTTTGTTGGTCTTTTCAGTTAGCCCTTGGCTTTTAATTCACTAGATGAGTTCGTTGTGGATTTAAGGTGCATGGCAAGAAGGATTGTTTTTTTTTGAAGCAGCATCCAAGTAACAGCAATAGACGTCATTAAATTTATTAATGCTGAAATTCTTCTTTTGTTGGAGAGCCTCTTCATAACCATAACTGTTCTTGGTAAGCAGTATTTTACCTCATGTCTACATTCTGGTAGAGATCCTACATCATTGCTCTTGTGTGGATGAATCATGCCTGATATGGTTTGGCAAATCTCTTTTTAAATTGTAGCTCCTATAAATCTCACATGATGTAGGAAGGACCCAGTGGGAGATAATTGAATTATGGGGGTGGTTTCTCCCATACTGTTCTCATGGTAGTGAATAAGTCTCACAAGATCTGATGGTTTTGTAAGGGGTTTCCCCTTTCACTTGGCTCTCATTCTTTCTTGCCTGCCACCATGTAAGATGTGTCTTTCACCTTCCACCACGATTGTGAGGCCTCCACAGCCACATGGAATTATGAGTTCATTAAACCTCTTTTCCTTTATAAATTACCCAGTCTTGGGTATGTCTTTATCAGCAGCATGAAAACAAATTGGACTCCTTGCCTGTGTGACTTACCTTCTTACCTTCCCTTAGTGTGGAATGGGCAGTGGATGCTGTGTTAATATCAAGGAAACAGAAGACCTCTGGAAACCCACCATGGATCATGACTTAACTTAGCTGTGGGAGAGTATTGATGTCAACCAAGAATCACTAACTGATGATACACAGGCTGTGTGCAAGTTGCTTGTCTGCCATTTTGCTCAGAGGTTAACTCCTCAGGGTAATTGGGAATCGTTGCATGTTACCTTAAGGTGGTTGAGAACCTGTGATTCTGATTCTCATTCTTAGAGGCATATCAGAGTTCAGATCTGAAGGTTCTAAATGGATCACAATTATGCTCTTACTTATATCTTAATATATCAGTAATGAACATCTCATCATTTACTCAACTTTAGAAGCATCTGGATTGAAAAATGTATTAATATTCTCCTACCAAACTGAATATCTCAGACATCTAAGGATCAACATATTTTCTATGTGTTTTTGTTATCTTTTCTAAGATAAAATTTTTTTTTATGTATTCTAGAGTTTTTTTTTCTAAAATATTGCTCTATTTTTGCTAGCTTCCTGAGTAGACACCAATGCCACAGTGGAATAAATCTGCATGTATTTTTACTGGCCTACAACATGGCAACATCTACATCTCCATGATGGGGCAAAACTGAAATTTGCCCTGTGTGTACATAGCAGCTTGTTTTTTAAAATTTTTCTGACTCAACTACATAATACTGGGACTGACACCCATCATTTGAATGCATAGATATTTAGAACTGAAAGCTCATGAGAGACAATATGGAGGGCAATAAACTGGCATGAAAAGCCTTATGTTTTTCCAAACCAGCTAAAGGACCTTGATCTTCTTTTTCTCTTAGCCTTAGAGTGAGGTAACTGAGTAAAATGAAGTGAAATGTAAGTTTCATTTCAATTTAAAAGCTGGAATTCTCTAACACCAAATAATTGAAGATTTGCTTTCTGGTGTTTGATCACAAAACATTTTGTAAATAGCAGAAAACGGACCACACTTTATGTTGTTCAC
This sequence comes from Callithrix jacchus, assembly GCF_049354715.1. Lineage (NCBI taxonomy): Eukaryota > Metazoa > Chordata > Mammalia > Primates > Cebidae > Callithrix > Callithrix jacchus. The sequence continues at coordinate 118,914,658 of NC_133507.1, forward strand.
AGTGTTGGGATAGAATTTAAAGACAGGAAGGCCTGCAGAGAGCCTCAGCTTAGTTTCTCAGATGACTTGCCTCCTGTTTCCTTCAAAATGATCAGAGGAGATTTTAATCTCTATCGTGTTTCAGCATCTGCGGTTTCTTTCATGAGCAAGCATCATGGTGGGTGTCAAGAATTATATGGTAATTTAGTATAATACGATGGCATCATGTAATGCTTGTGCACTTGAGAACAGCAGTTTTGGAGGTGTTGCTTTCCTGAAGTATAATTATATTCAGAAACAACTAGCTTTTTGATAGTAGCTACTGACTTCTATGAATTTACCACTTTAAGTTCATTAATGGCGGAGACTGTTTTTGGTATTCTGGGATGTGCACTATTTCTAACCATCTTTGTTCTTTCTCTAAATGGCAGTTAGGAAAGAACTTTCGATAGGACCTAGGAACAAACAGTCAGTGGTCATTTTGATTTATTTTAATTTAGAGGTTAAAGTATATTACAGGAAGTTGTCTCTTTGAGAGGAAACATTTAAAAAGTATTTTAAGAATTTGAGGTTGCTATGGGGAGAATTATCATCCTGGAATTAGAAACAATTTCTAATTCCAGAGGCCATAATATGTATTTATTTTCTAGGTAGTGTATGTACTAATTACTATCAGAATATGCTGCATTTTAGGAACAGGTGTCACTTTCATTAATCTTTTCCTTCCCATTCTTATACCATTACCTTAGTTTAGGTATTTATTAAAACCACTTTTCTGGATAGTTGTAGGAGTCTCCTAGCTTTTCTCCTAGCTCTCAGCCTTTTCTTACTGTAGCTTTGCGGACACTCATCAGATAGATCAAACCCAGTTGGGGTCAGGTCAAAGCCTTTGATGGCTTTCTAGTGCCTACCAAATAAAACCCAAACACTGTAGCTTTTCAGTGAAGGCCCTTGACAGCCTGATGTGAGTCCAGTCTTGTCCCTATAACTCTAGCCAGAACTCTATGTCCTGGTTGATTCAGTTACTTTATTTTAATTTAATTTAACTTTATTTATTTCTTCTAAAAAAAAACAGGATACATGTGCAGAAAGTGCAGGTTTGTTACATAAGTATACTTGTGCTATGGTGATTTGCTGAACTTATTGATTCATCCTCCCCTTAACCCCACCCTGCCACCAGGCCCTGGTGTGTGTTGTTCCCCTCCCTGTGTCCATGTGTTCTCATTGTTTAACTTCCACTTATGAGTGAGAACATGCAGTGTTTGTTTTTCTCTTCCCGTGTTAGTTTGCTGAGGGTGATGGCTTCTAGCTTCATCCATGTCCTGCAAAGAACATGATCTCATGCCTTTTTATGGCTGCATAGTATTCCATGGTGTATATGTACCCCATTTTCTTTTTTTTTTCTTTCCTTTTTTCACTTTTTAATTAATTTAAAAAAAATTTTTACTTTAAGTTCTGGGATACATATTGCAGAATGTGCAGTTTTTAAACAGGTATACATATGCCATGGTGGCTTGCTGCACCTATCAACTGTCATCTAGGTTTTAAGCCCCACATGCATTAGGTATTTGTCATAATGCTCTCCTTCCCCTTGCCCCCCAACCCACAATAGGCCCCAGTGTGTGATGTTCCCCTCCCTTTGTCCATGTGATCTCATTGTTCAACTCCTACTCACGAGTGAGAACATGTGGTGTTTGGTTTTCTGTTCCTGTGTTAGTTTGCTGAGAATGTTGGCTTCCAGCTTCATCCATGTCCCTGCAAAGGACATGAAGTTATTCTTTTAATGGCTGCATAGTATTGCATGCTGTATATGTGCCACATTTTCTTTATCCAGTCTGTCATTGATGGGCATTTGGGTTGGTTCCATGTCTTTGCTATTGTAAATAGTGCTGCAGTAAACATATGTGTACATGTGTCTTTATAGCAGAATTTTTTATATTTCTTTGGGCATATACCCAGTAATGGGATTGCTGAGTCAGAAGGTATTTTTGGTTCTAGATCCTTGAGGAATTGCTACACTGTCTTTCACAATGGTTGAACTAATTTATATTCCCACCAACAGGGTAAAAGCATTTCTATTTCTCATAGCCTCACCAGCATCTGTTGTTTCCTGGCTTTTTAATGATTGCTATTCTGACTGGTGTGAGATGGGATCTCATTGTGGTTTTGATTTGCTTTTCTCTGATGATCAGTGATGTTGAGCTTTTTTACTTATGTTTATTGGCCGTGTAAATATCTTCTTTTGAGAAGTGTCTGTTCGTATCTTTTGCTCACTGTTTGATGGAATTGTTTGCTTTTGTCTTGTAAATTTAAGTTCTTTCTAGATTACAGATATTAGCCCTTTGTCAGATGGGTAGATTGCAAAAATTTTCTCCCATTCTGTAGGTTGCCTGTTCACTCTGATGATAGTTTCCTTTGCTGTGCAGAATCTCTTTAGTTTTATTAGATCCCATTTATCAATATTGGCTTTTGTTGCACTTGCTTTTGGTGTTTTTGTCATGAAGTTTTTACCCATGTCAACTGCTTTCTTTACTTGGTTATTCTGTTCTTCCCTTCATAGGCATTTGTTTGTGCTTCCTCTTTTGATGTTGGTCGCCTTCTATCTTATAATCAATTCAAGCCCAACTAATCAGGTCTTTTTAAAAGCTTTTAACTCCATCCATTTCTTCCAACTCACTTCCACTAGGAATCATCTTTTCTTCCTTTAACTCTCCAGAATACTGAAACTCACTTAAAACATTATGATTGTTCCCTTGTGTTATGATTATTTCTTGTATATGTGTTCTTTATGTTGTATCCTTCTACTAGATTGTGACTTTTTTGAGGTAGGAGCCATGTCTTTCGTTTTGTTTTGCTTTCCTTTGGATAGTACCTTGCACAGGGTTGACCTTTATAATTGCTAATTGAATGGGCCAGTGGATGAAGGATTTTGGTTTGGGTGAAACCTCTTTTCTTGTAGCTTCTTTATTCCTGCTTATTTCTTTGATTTAGAAGCCTCTCACTAGTACAAAGTTGGTGGGTTTTGCATGATATTGGATACATGTAAATATAGTAGTCTGCCCTTAGGCTGTTAAGTTTCGACCACTGGCATTCTAGTCTTGGATATAGTTCCCAGATTACTGATTCCCTTACATATTCTCAGACCATCTCATCTGCAGGGAACAGCCTCCTCACTCCTAGCCTATTGGCCTCTGCTCAATCTGGACAATCCCTCCTGGAGAGCCCTTCATCCTACTCCAAGCTCAAAATGGAAGAATGTTACTTGTTATGCCAAATGCCTTATTTTGCCCATGACCTTACTTTCTTGAGCATATACCTTCTATCCCGAGTTAAATTGTTTGATAATTTTTGGTTTTCATTATTTTTATTTTTCACCCTCAGTGATTTTTGTTATATAAGATCTACAGAATATTTTCCGTGTTTTAAGTTGTCCTGAAGCAGATCCACTTTATTTGATAGACTAATTTTAATCTTTATAAAATCAAATGCAAAGTGATCCCAAAGTTTATTTCTGGTTCTAAATGATTAAAAAGACCATCATATTTCTGGCTTCTCAATTTTCTCTCATGTGCCTTCCCTTGTCTAATAGCTTCTATATTTGTATAGTTTTGGTTTATTAGCTGATAACAACTCTTTGGTTAAGAATTTGGTGGGATAAAATGTTTACATATGAGTAAATTAGCCTTTGTTTTTTGATGGGGAAGAAGACTTAAATATTCTATGAATCCATATTATTTCTACTTTTCTTTTGTACCAAGTTACCAAGTTATAAAGCAGGGGTGTCTAATCATTTGGCTTCCCTGGTCCACATTGGAAGAAGAATTGTCTTGGGCTACACATAAAATAAGCTAATATTAACCACAACTGATGAGCTAAAAAAATCATAGAAAAACCTAATCATATTGTAAGAAAGTTTATGAATTTGTGTTGGGCCACATTCAAAGCTGTCCTGGCCCACATGCAGCCCATGGGCCACTGTTTGAACAAGTTTGCTCCAAACTAAACTATACACCTTATCCTAAAATTGCATAAAATGAAATATATAACATCTAACCACACTGATCTTTGCTTTAGAAAGTATTTCAAGATATTTCAAGTGGCACACTTCAAGATGTGCCACTGTGATGGTCACTACAAATGTCAAGTTAACATGATAGTGAAAATATGCCTGAACACCCATGGCAGGAGAGTTTAGTAATAAAAGCTACCATTTATTAAATGCCAACTATGTGTGAATATTTATACCCTTACCTCATTCAGTCCTCATATCACAGATGATGTGAGCTGTGAAGTGTACTCTACTCTCAAGCACAGGCGCTATGTATAACTTGTCCAGGGCCACTTACATAGCTAGTAAGTGGGAGTTGGGCTTTAAATTCAGGCATTTTGGCTTTAGAATCTGTGCTCTTAAGCACCAATCTGTATTGCCTCTTAATTACTGTCGGGTTCTCAAACTTTGGCATGCATACAGATCATCTTGGGGAGCTGCCAAGATACAGATTCCTGGGTCCCACTCCTAGAAAGCTAGATTCAAAAGAGCTGGAATAGGCCTGGGAATCTTTATATAAACAAGCATCTACATGATTCTGCAGTCCTTCAACTACATTCTGAGAATTATTGTATTGTGTGTGCAGTCTCAGGCTTTTACAGTAGAACTATATGTACATAGACATGTTTGTCATGTCATCTCTCACTCTACCAGGATTACTGTTCCAGTACAGTATACTGAAATGTACTCTAGACAGGGAATTAGGAAATATTTTTTATGTGCTCCAAACTAGCTATGTATTAGTCAGGATTCTCCAGAGAAACAGAATTAATAGGATATGTGTATATATATCCTATTATATATATATATATATATATAAAATAAAGAATTGGTTAATGATTATGGATGTTGGTGAGTTCAAAATCTGCAGTATTGACTGGCAGGCAGAGACCCAGGAAAGCTGATGGTGCAGATGATGTCTGAAATAAGTCTTCTCCAGAATTCCCTCTTGCTTGGGGTTGCTGATTTTTTTTGTTCTATTTAGGCCTTCTACTGATTAGATAAGACCTACCCACATTATGGGGGGTAATCTACTTTACCCCAAATTCACAGATTTAACTGCTAATCCCATCCAAAAATATCCTCCAAGTTGACACATAAAATTATTCATCATATCCCTCAACCCCTCTGAGTTCCATAGATCAAATCTCATTGGTAAGATCACCAGGGATTGGGCCAGATGATCATAACTACATAATAGAGACACTAAAGTGGTGATCAAAGGAACATACCATGAAAAGTGATGACTTTAGTTTGGCTTATCTTGAGTTGTTTTTTTTAAAACAACTAGTGTTTAAAAAAATGGTTTGAATTACTGGAAGCTGCTAACAAGTTCTACATAAAAATCTGTTTTTCTGGTTTCTTGGGGAAAAAAACCAATAACAAACAATTGATGATCTGGCAGCATTGCATGGCAATAGTGTAGCTGAGCCACAGATGCCACCTGTAGGAGTGGCTTGCAACCTTCTGGGTCCCTACCACTCCTCCTATCTCATTCACCTGGTTCACTGCACTTATTTCTGTGAGCTTCAGATTTCTTGTAGATGTTTAAGTTTTTGATCCTTGCCTCGATAGCTACTAAACATTTGTGGCAACTCCACCTCACAATTATAAATGACAAGGGGAGAACTCGAGTTTCTGTAACACAGTGAATGCCTGGGCTTGGGCTGGAAAACAGCTATCTTTTCAGTGTGTGTGTGTGTGGTTTATCACCTTTCCCAGAGTTGCCTTCTCTGGGTTACTCAGATCACTGCCTTCTTTTGCATTAATAAAAAGCATGCTTTTATATTTCTGCATACTTCTTTTTGGTAGGAGATGATAGAAATTGTGAGCTGCCTTCTTTAGAATCACTGAGTGGGGTCACAAGATAGGAAGATGGAGGAACATTGATGTAAGAATAGAAGCTGCTAATTTTGCATGGTGTTGAGTTAGTTCAAGAAGCAATTTCAAATGTAAGAATTACCTTCCCTTTAGCAAGGCTGGCTTTATAGGAAAACAGAATGGTCAGTCTAATAGTAAGATTTCATTTTACATCGCCTCATTACTTCCCCAGTTGTTCCCTGAATGTTCAAATTACTTCAGCCAGTACAGATAGCAGTTCATATAGCAGAGACTGAGAGTAGCAACACATGGCTTAAATTGACAAAGGAACAAAGTGGTGATATTAGAGCCATACTGCAAATACATTTTCATAGGGGGCAAGGAAAAAGATGAAACCAAGGGACACTGTGTAGTCTGAAAACTGTAGAGGGGAAAAGTGTACAATAATGGAGAAGCTTAGAGGAGCAGGATTTGCTTTACCATCTGTGTGGTATGACTGGCACAGCCACATCTTTTCTTTTCATGTTAACATGTCTGTGGCCATTTTGGGGAGTACAAAATAGATGTAAATCATCATTAGGGACGTGAGAATTAATTCAATCAGCTATATGGTTTGCCAATAAGCTTTACTTTTCTGTGTTTAAAAAAGATATTTAAGATGTATAGCATTATTATGGTTTCTCTAGAAGTCTTCCTTCATAAAAGTAATTGGGGAATGTTAGAATCTCTGTCAGTTTCTTGGCAAATAGTATTTGATTATAAATTTATGCTCCACAGGACACACAATTTTAGAAGTGTTCTGGAATGTTTCCAAATTGTATTTTGGAACTTGGCATTTGGTTTCTCTTTAATAATTTTAATCAATAATGGTTTATACTAATCATAAATGTGTTAGCTTTAAATAGCTGCCATATTCCATTTCAGCAAAAATGCTTTTCCCTTTCCCATAGTGTATATTTGAATATTGATTTCTGTGTGCAAAGTTTTTTCATCGATACTTGGATTCCTGTGGATAAATTAGATGAAGACCATTCAGGAACAGAGAGAGAGACAGCGTGCATAGGCTTTAATGTATAGCATTAGATTTTTTGCTTGGCAGGTGTACGCTTGCCTCTAGATTTTTCATTCTTAGAACATTGTCTATTAATTTTGAAGATTTTAGGGTCATTACTAACTCTAACCAGTTGCTTATTTTAATTTTGATTAGGTTTGTAGCTTTCTTATTTTAAAATCTACTTAGTAGGTTATTTATATATCCCTTTTCCTTGAAATCATAGAAAGAGAAATATTATACTTAATGTTAGCTTTGTGCTTCCTATGCTATCTTTTGGAGTAACCTTAGTAAAGGACTGATTATAGCTGTTGGAGGATTGCATATTATGCTATTCCAATGGGAACTCTAGTCTTATAATATTAATATTTGGCTTAAGCTTAAGTCCTACGGCCATGGAAGTTAACATCTTTTTTCTCCAATAGACTCTATGTGAGAGGTGGTTTGGGAAATGAAACTTTAGACCTGAGGGATTGTTTTGATTTACAAGGATAGGTGATAATGGTGTTTTCTCTTGGAACAAAGGATGAGCTGTTTCCTACCTTTTCAACTGAGGTAAAGAGTGGAAAGTAACAAGAAATATATTGTGTTTTAGAATATAAGTAAATGGACTGGGAGGAAGGCTGAATCTGTTTGAAGTAGTTTGAATTAGTTATTCCATTATAATTAGTAACAAATAATTTGTATTTGAGTAACATAAGTGATCAAACTATCCTTGGAATTTATATGGCATAGTATACAGTAAAGTTATTTTTTAATGAGAGAAAAATATATTGTAAAAGACTCTAAGCCCTCAGAATAGCTTGCAGAGTTTGTTCATAACTCCTTTATCTTAATTCTTATCCTCCTTCTCCCTTTAAACATATATAAACACAAAAGGAATGATGGAACATGTATTAATAAGTCATTTAGTATGTCAATATAGAGACCACCCAGCATACCTATGAGCAGACTGCTGATGTTCAGGGTCACCACTTGCATTTTGGGACATTTAAAGTGGTATAAAATACAAATGGCTTATTTGTGTGACCACCTGATTAACCACAGGTGGATTATCCTTAGTAACTTCAAAATCTATTCTTAGTTTTTCTCTTCAACTCAGAATTCTTCATCACTGTGTGGTAACTAATGTCAAGTAATTCAATTTCTTTTAAATTTGTGTGGGTATGTAGTAGATATATATATTTATGGGGTACACGAGATATTTTAATACAGGCACACATGCCTGATAATCATATCAGGGTTAGTGGAGTATTCATCTCCTCAAATATTTGTCCTTTCTTTGTGCTACAAATGGTCCGATTATACTCTTTTAGTTATTATAAAATGTATAATACATGATTGTTGACTGTAGTCACTCTTTTGTGCTATCAAAGACTAAGCCTTATTCATTCTAAGTATAATTTTGTACTCATTAGTCACCCCCACCTCCTAGTCCCCCAACTACCTTTCCCAGCCTTTAGTAATTATCTTTCTACTATCTCCATGAGTTTTATTTTCAGCTCCCACAAATAAGTGAGAACATGCAAAGTCTATCCTGTGACTGATTTAACATAATGTTCTCCAGCTCCACCTGTGTTGTTGCAAGTGGCAGGATAGCATTCCTTATTATGGCTGAATAGTACTCCATTGTGTATATGTACCATATTTTCATTATCCATTTGTCTGCTGATGGACACTTATGTTGTTTCCAAATGTTGGCTATTGTGAACAGTGTTGCAATAACCATGGGAATGCAGATATCTCATTGATATACTGATTTCCTTTCTTTTGAGTATACACCTAGCAGTAGGATTGCTGGATCATATGTTAGCTCTATTTTTAGTTTTTTGAGGAATCTCCAAACTGTTCTCCATAGTGGTTATACTAATTTATATTCCTACCACCTATGTGTGAAAGTTGCCTTTTCTTCACATCCTTGCCAGAATTTGTCATTGACTGACTTTGGGATAAAAGCCATTTTAACTAGGGTGAGATGATATCTTATAGTAGTTTTGATTTGCACTTATTTGATGATCAATGATGTTGAGCATCTTTTTATATGCCTGTTTGCCTTTGTATGTCTTCTTCTGAGAAATGTCTATTCAGATCTTTTGCTCATATACATCAGATTATTAGATTTTTCCTGTAGAGAAGTTTGAGCTCTTATATATTCTGGTTATTGATCCCTTGTCAGATGGATAGTTTGTGAATTTTTTCTCCCCATTCTGTGGGATGTCTCTTCACTTTGTGGATTCTTTCCTTTGCTGTGCAGAAGCTTTTTAACTTGATAAAATCCCATCTTCCTGTTTTTGCTTTGGTTGTGTTTGCTTGTATGGTATTACTCAAGAAATCTTTGCCCAGTCCAATATCCTAAAGAGTTTTCCCAACGTTTTCTTGTAGTAGTTTCATAGTTTGAGGTTTTAGATTTAAATCTTTAATTCATTTTGATTTGATTTTTGTATATTGGGAGAGATAGGAGTCTAGTTTCATTCTTCTCCATGTGGATGAATATCCACCCAGTTTTCTCAGCATCATTTATTGAAGAGGAGATCCTTTCTTCAATTTATGTTTTTGGCACCTTTGTCAAAAATGAGTTTGCTGTAGATGTATAGATTGGTTTCTGGGTTCTCTATTCTGTTCCATTAGTCTATGTATCTTTTTTTAATACCAGTACCATGCTATTTTGGTTACTGTAGCTTTGTAGTATAACTTGAAGTTAGATAATGTGATTCTTCCAGTTTTGTTCTTTTTGCTTAGGGTAGCTTTGTCTATGGTGTGTCTTTTGTGGTTTTATATAAATCTTAGGATTGTTTTCTCTATTTCTGTGAAGAATGTCATTGGTATTTTGAGAGGGATTGCATTGAATCTGTAGGTTGCTTTGGGTAGTATGAATGTTTCAACAGTATTGATTCTTCCAATTCATGAACATGGAATAATCTTTTAGTTTCTCTGTGTCCTCTTACATATCTTTTATAAACATTGCATATTTTTCATTGTAGAGATCTTTTGGTATTTTGGTTAATTCCTAGGTATTTTATTCTATTTGTAGCTATTATAAATGAGATTACTTCACTGATTTATTTTTCATATTGTTTGTTTTTGGCATATAGACATGCTGCTGATTTTTGTATGTTGATTTTGTATCCTGTAACTTTTTCTAAATTTGTTTATCTGTTCTAATAGTTTTTTGATGGAGTCTTCAGGTTTTTCTAAATATAAGATCATACCATCCACAACAAGGAAATGTGACTTCTTCCTTTCATTTTTTGATGCCCTTATTTCTCTCTTGTCTGATTGCTGTAGCAATCAGTTAATGGTGGTAAAATGGGCATTCTTGTCATACTCTAGATCTTAGAGGAAAAGCTTTCCATTTTTTTGCTATTCAGTATGATATTAGCTGTGGATCTGTCATATATGGCTTTTATTATGTTGAGGTATGTTCTTTCTATACCCAGTTTTTTGAGAGTTTTATCATGATGGGATATTGAATTTTATCAAATGCCTTTTCAGCATTTGATAAAATAATATTTTATTCATATGTGATAAAATAATCATATTTTAATCAGCATCAATTGAAATAATCATATGTTTTTTATCGTTTATTCTGTTGATATATCACATTGATTAATCTGTACATGTTGAACCATCCTCCTTGCATTCCTGAGATAAATCTCACTTGGTCATGATGAATGATCTTTTAATATGTTATTGAATCTGGTTAGATAGCATTTTGTTTTGATCAGCATTCATCAGGGATATTGGCCTGTAGTATATATTTTTTAATCTATCTTTGCCTGATTTTTGTATAAGGGTAATACTGGCCTTGTAGAATGAGCTTGGAAGTATTCCCTCCTTCTCTATTTTTTTGGCATAGTTTGAGTAGGATTAGTATGTTTTTCTTTAAATATTTGGTAAAATTCAGCAGTGATGCCATCAGGTGCAGCTTTTATTTGCTGGGAGACTTTTTACTACAGCTTTGATCTTTTTACTTGTTACTGATCTTTTCAGGGTTGGATTTCCTCATGGTCTAATCTTGGTAGGTTGTATTTGTCTAGGAATTTGTCCATCTTTTCCAGATTTTCCAATTTACTGGCATATAGTGGCTCACAGCAGCCCTTCATGGCCTTTTGAATTTCTGTGGTATTGGTTGTCATGTCTCCCTTTATAGCTCTGATTTTATTTATTTAGGTCTTCTGTTTTTTTTTTTTTTCCTTAATCTGGCTAGAGGTTGTTGATTTTTTTTTAATCTTTTCAAAAAACCAGGTTTTTTAATCTTTTCAAAAAAATCATTGATCTTTTGTATTGTTTTCTTCAATTATTTCTGCTTTCATCTCCACTATTTTTTTTCCTGCTAATTTTGTGTTTGGGTTGCTCTTGCTTTTCTAATGCTTTAAAATGCATTGATAGATTGTTTATTTGAAGTTTTCCTTCTTTTTTGATGCAGGCACTTATAGCTATACATTACCCTTTTAGTACTGTTTTTTTTGCTATATCCCATAGCTTGTGGTATGTTGTGTTTCCAATATCATTGGTTTCAAGAAAATTTTCAGTTTCCTTCTTAATTTCTTTATTGACATATAGAAATAAACAGGAGCATGTTGTTTAATTTTTATGTGTTTGTATAGTTTCCAAAGTTCCTCTTGTTAATGATTTCTAGTTTTATTACATTGTGGTTAGAGAAGATACTTGATAAAATTTCACAGTTTTTGAATTTATAAGGCTTGTTTTGTGAACTAACATTTGGTCTATCCTTGAGAGTGTTTCATGTACTAAGGAGAAGAATGTGTATTCTGCAGTCATTGGATGAAATGTTATATAAACACCTATTAGATCCATTTGATCTATAGTGCAGATTAAATATGATGTTTCTTTATTGATTTTCGGTCTGGAAGATCTGTCCAATGATGAAAGTGTACAGCTGTTACTGGGGTCTCTCTCTCTCTCTTTAGCTCTAATAATATTTCCTTTATATATTTGGATGCTGCAGTGTTGGGTACACATATATCTACAATTGTTATATCTTCTTGCTAAATCAACCCCTTTATTATTATGTAATGACCTTCTTTGTCTTATTTTATAGTTTTTGTTTTGAAATCTATTTCATCTAAGTATAGCTACTCCTGCTCTTTTTTGGTTTCCATTTGCATGAAATATGTTTTCTATCCCTTTATTTTCAGTCTGTGTGTGCCTTTATTCATGAAGTGTGTTTCTTTTAGGCGACAGATAATTGGGTCTTATTTTTCTTTTTAATCCATTCAGCCACTGTGTGTCTTTTGATTGGAGATTTTAGTACATTTATATTTAATGTTTTATTTATAAATAGGGACTTATACTTGCCATTTTGCTATTTGTTTTCTCTTTCCTTTTTCCTTCCTTCCTGTCTTCCTTTTAGTGAAAGTGATTTTCTCTGACGGTATGTTTTAATTTCTTGCTTTTTATTGTTTTGTCATTTTCTTTTCTTCTTTTTTGATTTGAGGTTACCAGGAGGCTTGTGAATAATATTTTATAACCCATTATTTTAAACTGGTGACAACACTGATTACATAAACAAACAAGCAAAGAGAAAACTAATGAAAATTCTACACTTTAACTTCATACCTCCTATTTTTAAACTTTTTGTTGTTTCTATTTTTACCTATTGTAGTGTCTATGTCTTGAAATGTTGTTGTTGCTATTATTTATGAAACGCCCATCTTTTTAGTCTTTCTTCTCATAATATGAGTAGTTTACACACCACAATTACAGTCTTATAATATTCTGTGTTTTTCTTTGTATTTATTATTACCAGTGAGTTTTGTACCTTCAAATGATTTCTTATTGCTCATTAACATTCTTTCATTTCAGATTGAAGAACTCCCTTTAGCATTTCTTATAGGACAGGTCTAGTGATGATGAAATTTCTCAGCTTTTGTTTGTCTGGTAGTCTTTGTTTCTTCTTCAGGCTTGAAGGTGATTTTCACTGGATATACTATTCTAGGATAAAAGCATTTTTCTTTCAGCACTTTAAATATGTCATGCCACTCTCTCCTAACCTGTAAGATTTCCACTGAAAAGTCTGCTGCCAGACATATTGGAGTTCATTATTTGTTTCTTTTCTCTTGTTGCTTTTCAGATCCCTTTTTCATCCTTGACCTTTGGGAGTTTGATTATCAAATGTCTTGAAGTAGTTTTCTTTGGATTAAATCTGATTGTTGTTCTATAACCATCTTGTACTTGAATATTGATATCTTTCTGCAAATTTGAGAAGCTTTCTGTTATTTCTTTGAATAAACTTTCTATCTCTCTCTACCTTCTCTTCAATGCCAATAACTCTTGGCCTTTTGAGGCTCTATTCTAGATGTTGTAGGCATGCTTCATTGTTTCTTATTCTTTCTTTTGTCCCTTCTGTCTGTGTATTTTCAAATAGCCTGTCTTCAAGCTCACTAATTTTTTTTTCTTTTGCTGATCAGTTCTGCTGGTAAGAGACTCTTGACACATTTTTCATAAATGCAACTGCATTTTTCAACTGAGGAATTTATGCTTAATTGTTTTTAATTGTTTTAATCTGTTAAATGTATCTGAAAATATTCTGAATTCCTTCTCTGTGTTATTTTGAATTTTGTTGAGTTCTCTCAAAGTGGCTATTTTGAATTATCATTCTGAAAGGTCTTTGTCTCTCCATGATTGGTCTGGTAACTTATTTAGTTTGTTTGGTGAAGTCATGTTTTCCTGGATGGTCTTGTTGCTTTTGGATATTTGTCTGTGTCTGGGCATTGAAGAGTTAGGTACTAATTGTAGTCTTTGCAGTCTGGCTTTTTTGTATCCATCTTTCTTGAGAAGACTTTTTAGGTATTCAAAGGGACTTAGGTGCTGTTATCTAAGTTTTTGATCACTGCAGCCATATCTGCATTAGGGGCCACCTCAAGCCCAGTAACGCCATGACTCTTGAATTCATAGAGGCACCACTTTGGGGGTGGTCTTGGATAAGGTCCCAAAAAATTCTCTAGATTATCAGGCAGGGATGCTTGTTCTCATCTGTTAGTTTCTCCCAAACAAATCAGATCTCTCTTTGTGTTGATCTTCCTGGAGCTGGGGGAGAGGTGACATGAGCACCCTTGTGGCCACCACCACTGGGATTGTGCTGGGTCACACTTGAAGTCAGCACAGAACTCACGCAAGGCCTGAGTTACCCACTGCCTGGCTGCTGCCTATGTTCACTCAAGATGCTTGGGGTCTGTAGTCAGCATAGGCAAAGCCAACCAGACTTGTATCCTTCCCTTCAGAATGGTGAGTTCCCCTGAGACCTAGGTATATGCAGAGATGCCATCTGGGAGCCAGTTTCTGGAGTCAGAAACCTTAGGAATCTACCTGGTACTGTATTTTACTATGGCTGAACTGACACCCAAGCCACAAGGCAAAGTCCTTCCCACTCTTCCCTCATCTTTCTACAAGCAGAGGAGTGTCTCCCCTTGGCCACCACTACCCTAGGACCGTGGTGAATACTGCCTGACTACTGCTGATGTTCACTCAAGGCCCAAGGGCTCTTCATTATCTTTTGATGAATGCTGACAGGTCTGGGACTCTCCCTTCAGGGCAGTGGACTCCCATCTGGCCTAGGGCAGGTCTAGAAATGCTATTTAAGAGCTAAGGCCTGGAATCAGGGACCCTAAGGTCCCGCTTAGTGTTCTACTTGACTGTGGCTGCGTTGGTACTTAAGCTGCAAGACAAATGCTCCTTTCCTCTCCCCTCTGCTTTTCTCAAGCAGAAGGCATCTCTCCTGATAGCTACCACAGCTGGGAATATGCTGGGTCACACCTGAAGCTGCTATGTCACTGAGTCTCACCCAAGGCCCACAGCATGTACTACCTGGCTACCACTCTTAACTATTCAGGACCCAAAGGCTCTTTAGTCAGCAGGTAATGAATGCTGCCAGGACTGGGTTCTTCCCTTCAAGGAAGTGGGATTTCTTCTGGCTCAGGGTGTGTCTAGAAATGTCATCTGGGCATCTGGGAGGTAGGGCTTGAATAGTGGCCTCAGGACTCTGCCTGTGCCCTATCCTACTATGGCTGAGCTGGTATTTAAGTTGCAATACAAAGTCCTCTTTACTCTTCTCTCTCCTTTCTTCAAGCAGAAGGAAGGAATCTCTTTTGGAGCTGTGAGCTGTGCTGCCTGTGGTTGGGGAAGAGGTAGTGCAAACACTCCCTTGTCCACACCAGCTGGTCTCACTAGTTCATGTGGCCCCAAGTTCTCTGGCTCTGGGCCCAGCATAGCACCAGGACTTTCCCAAGAATTGCAGTCCTTGTGGCCTAGACTGCCTTTCAAGTTTATTTAGGACTCCAGAGCACTTTAGCCAGGGTGACAAGCCTTGCCAGAATTCAAGTTCTGACTGCTGGGATGGGTGATTCCCTTTTGGCTAGGGCTGGCCTGAGTTTTCCCTTCATTGAGTTTTGCCTGTATTGCCTTCTGCTGTGACAGGGCAAGACTGAGTTTCAGTGTAAAATCCAACAATTGCTGTGCTTTCCCTCACCCAAGCACATAGATTCTCTTTCTGAACAATGCAGCTGCTGCAGGGGATGGGAACGGGATGGCACTGGCAATTCAAGACTATCTTTCCTATGTCTTCAGTGCCTCTTTCACCAATATGAAGTTAAAACCAGGTACTGTGGTCACTTACCTGCTTTTTGGTTCTTATGATGGTGTTCTTTTTTTCTGTAAATAGTTGTTCAATTTGGTTTTCCTGCAGGGAGGATGATTGGTGGAGGCTATTATTTGGCCATCTTGCTCTGCCTCTTTCCAAACTAATTTTTTATATCAGCTTAGGCCCTGTAGCTAGAGTAAGGTCAGAGTCTGGGGCAGAATCAAACATGGAAGCAGAGGCTGCTGCTCCAGCTCAGACTAGAGGGTCAGGGAGTTGAATGGGTGCTGATGTTGTGGATCTCCAGTGAGAACTTGCCCCGGCAGCCTTACAAGAAAAAAGAAAACCCACAACCCTGCTTTTCTACAGGAGAATCATGATGTTATATTAGCAGGTTTTGTTTGTTTGTTTGTTTGGAAATGGAGGCTTGCTTTGCCTCCCAGGCTCTAGTGCAGTGGCGTAATCTCAGCTCACTACTACCTCTGCCTCCCAGGTTCAAGCAATTCTTTTGCCTCAGCCTCCTGAATAGCTGGGATTACAGGTGCATGCCACCATACCCGGCTAATTTTTGTATTTTTAGTAGAGATGGGGTTTCACCACGTTGGCTATGCTCTTCTTTTTCTTCTCACTTACTGATAAACTTGACCTAAATTTAGAAGTAAGGGGTATCACTAGATACATGTGGGCAGCTGGAATGCATTCTGAACTGACTAATTAGAATTGAAATGATTAATCTGCTCAACAGTAGGAACACTGCTTTCCATTTTACATTTCTTTATTTACTTTGGGGGTTTCTTTAGACTCTCCCAGGACTTGTATGTGGGTTCATTATCTACTTGACAGTTAAAAAGTTGGTCAGAAAAGTTATGTCTGCCTCCTGGTCATAAATGAAAAGGTAAGAAACCCAGAGGAAAAAATTACATATTCTCTCTTGGTTTATTTTTACTATCAATAAAATGCCAGTGCTCTTTAAATGCTGAATTTTATAATGCATATGTACTTTGAATTATTTTTGTTCAGAAGAGAGAAATGTGGAAAGAAATTACATGCTTCCTCATATAACTCAAAGGCCTGATCCATGAAAGCTAGAAAAGTTATTGTCATCTTGGGCAATTTTTGGTTTCTCCCTTGCTCTTGTAAGGTCTACTCTCTTCCACTCACCAGTATCTTCTAATAGCCTCCCCCTGGTGATGTGTGGCTGGCTGAGTAGCTTCTTGAGAACATAGCCATTGAGAACATAGCTTAATTGTCTTTCACTTATTATTCTAGTGATATTCTATTACCTAAAGATAACATACAAGTCTAATTTACCTAAGTGGATATTGCTTTTGTGTGTTACATTATGCTTTAGAATTTCAAGGTTCTGAAATTATTTTATGCTTTTTAGGAATATAAAAATTAAGCTGTTTTCTGTTATTTTTTAAAATCTTCACCAGTAAATGAGATTAACATGGATGGAAGTCTGGCCTTGTGAGAACTGAGCCCAAGTGGTCACATAAAACCTAGGAACTATGACAGCCTTAAAAGGCCAATCCATCATTCCTCGCAAGGTGAATACACCACACAGTATTATCAGAAACCCTACCCTCCAGCCTTACAAAATGGTAATAACAAAATATTTGTCATTTTGAGGGTACTTTCCAGATTTCCTTATAAAATGATAACAAAAGTATTCATCATTAGGGGTACTTTCTGGGTTTCCAATTCTTTAGAGATATTAAGAATCATTTTCTTTGCATTGAAGGGCTTCCAGTATACCAAGGTACTAACTTAATTTTCCAGTTTTAGTTTCCATTCCTCCATAAAAATTTATTTTATCTAATCAGAATGGTCTGTTTCTCAACAAAGCAGTCGCTCAATAACAACACAGGATGCTGATTAGGAAACTAAAATTGTTCTTATGGAAACTATCTTTGTTTTTTCCCTGCCTTTCTTATTCTACTGGAGGTTTTCAGAACATAGTGCAGGTATTAGTCACTGCAGATTGTTCCCCCTACCCCTCTTCTGAGATCTTAGAATGTTTTGGGTGATCTGATGGCTGGTTCAGAGATGGCTGTTTTATAAGTTCAGAGTGAGTCATTTAAAACAGGGTCCCCAACCCCCAGGCCATGGTCTGGTTAGGAATGGGGCTACACAGCAGGAGGTGAGCATTACCACCTGAGCTCCACCTCCTGTCAGATCAGTGGCAACATTAGGTTTTCATAGGAATGGTAACTCTATTGTGAACTGCACATGCAAGGGATCTAGGCTGTGTGTGCCTTATGAGAATCTAATGCCTGAGGATCTGAGGTGGAAGAGTTTCATCCTGAAACCACCTCCCACTCACTATGGAAGAATTATCTTCCATAAAACTGGTCGCGGGTGCCAAAAAGATTGGCGACCACTGATTTAAAAGGAAAGTTCACACAAGATTACCCTCAAATTGCATGTGTGATTCTAGCATATGTTGTACCGTACATTTTTTATAGGGTCTGTGTAGTGGCAATTTGTTCTCTATTATAGAGTTTAGATATCTGCTTTCTCAAGGCTAGCCTTTAAGTTAATTAGATGGGATCATCCTCCAGATGTGTAAGACACTTCCAGGCAAGTGCTATTTATGGATGCTTCTCCATTGGTGCCAGAAGTAACTTTACTCTCCCCTCAACTCCCTAGGCCTTTTATCTCTCTCTTCCTGAGAGCTTTCATCACCTCCATCTTGTGTTGTAGATCTAGCTATCTACTTCTTTATCTCCCTTTTTGCTTTTCACGTTGCTTGACTCATAATATTTGCTTAATACATATGGTAATCATTGATATTGTACAGCAAATATTTCCAGCTCAGTCTTCTGAGCAGGTGATAAGATTGTACTTTCCACCATCATTGGCCAAATGATTCACTTTGACCAATAAAATGTGATCAGAAGTGATATACATTATTTTCTGGTGGAATCATTTGATAGCCACAGCGCAAATCCTACCTTTCCTTTCTGTTCGCTGTGATGGTGTGTAGAGATAAAGTTTGAGTCCCTGAATGACTGCAATGTCCAGAGTCTCCTGCTGACCTGCAAAGTGTATATAGTTTAAACTAGAATATACTTTTGATGATTTAAGCCATTGAGGTTTGGCGGTTGTTTGTATACAGCATAACCTGACTTATTCTGATTGATAAACTGGACCTGTACTTTCCAATATGATAACCACCAGCTACATGTGGCTATTGAGCCCTTAAAGTATGGCATCTTATTTCGTTTTCTGTTGCTGTAGTGGAATACTCAAGACTGAATAATTTATAGATAAAAGAAATTTATTTCTCTCATTTCTGGAGGCTGGGAAGTCCAAGAACCTGGTACCAGCATCTGATGAGGACCTTCTTGCTATGTTATCCTATGGTGGGAGGTAAGAGGGCAAGTGAGTGTGTGCAAAAAGGGAAAGCATGGAAGCCAGGCTCACTATAAAAACCTGGTCTTGGGTCTTGCAATAACAAATCCATTCTTGTGACATCAGTATTAATCCATTCATAAGAGTACAGCCCCCATGATCTAATCAGCTCTCAAAGGTCCTATCTCTTAATATTGTCACAATGGCAATTAAATTTCACTGAGAGGTTTTGAGTGAACAAACATTAAAACCATAGCATATGGCTAGTCCAAATGGAGATGTGCTATAAGTGTAAAACCCATGCTGGATTTTGAAGACTTAATATAACAAAAAGTATGTGAACTACCTCAACAATTTTTGAATATTAATTAAATGTTGAAATAATATTTTGGATATATTAGGTTAAATAAAATAAAGTATTACAATTAATTTCACCTTGTGCTTTTCACTTTTAAAAAGTTACACATGATTTGCCTTATCTTTCTGTCAGATAGTGCTGCACTGAACTACAAGTTTATTGAAGACAGGAGCTGTATCCATTTTACCTTTTTTCTGTCACAACATCCAACAGTGTCAGAGATATGAGATGTGTTACATTAATGTGAGTTTAGTGAGCAAACCATGTCTCCATTTGTATGCAGTTTAACAAATAATGTAGTTCTCAACATGAAGTTCATTTGTATTTTTATGTTTAATAATTCCTTCTTTTAATTCCTTTTGCTAAAGAACAACTCAAATATTTTTCAACCATCAGATAATTGAATATTATATTTTGATGTTATGTTTATGCCATAATAAAAAGACTGGGGTTATGCCCAGTAAATACTTCTCCTGGTGAAAATTTTTGGCAAGGTCAATCCATATGGCTAACACTTTCTTATCTTTGTAAAAATAACAAAGAAGCCCAGTTTGTTCAGTCATAGTTGTGACCTTTATTTCTTTTCCAGTATCCACCACTTAGGATAGTTATTAAATTAGGCCCCTTTGCATGGGGCCTTGTGCTACAAACCAAAAGGAAACAGAAAAAGAGAAATAGAGCTTCCATGAAGTCCTTCTACAACGTCAGCTATGGGGACTCCACATATGATGAAGCAGTGTTTTGGGTTTTTAGATGAGTGAGACAGAAAGTAAAATAGGTGGTAAAAGGAGTCACCGAAAGGGACAACATACCTTAAAAAATAAACGGTGGTGAAAACCCAAAGTACCAAATAGGCTGGAAAACATATTAAGCATTTAATAAACTATAGCTATTGTCAGGAAAGTGTGCGAACCCAGAGGGAGTTATGGAAAGATGCATACTAGGCTATTCCATTGGCTAAGGAGGGCCAGGAGAGGTGGCACAGGGGAAAGGGAAGATAGATAGCCCCATCAAAAGACCATAGAATTAGCAGGAACTTGGCCACAAACAACTTACATACTATTCCATGTGCATAAAATCACATATTATGTGTACGTGCATAGAAAGTCATTACAACAGTGGTTACCAAACATTAGTGATTCTTTCTCTGGATGGAGGTTGAATCTCAGATGATTTTTACTTTTTTTGTTACACATTTTGAATTTTTCTCCAAATGAGCATGAATCATTTGTATACTCAGTAAATAATCTCATCTAGCATTTTTGCCTTTATTGGTAACAACAGGACAAAATTTAAGAACCCAACCCAAAATTGTCTATATTATCTGCATTATATTTAAGACTATTTTAAAAGATAAAACTGCCAAATTATTATAGATATAAAAGTAATCAGAAATATGCTGTCAGTACATGCATTTGGTTATCAGAGAATATTTTAAATGTACATGTTTATGGGCCTGGTGTTCTTCTCCTTGAGTTAGGCTCCAGTTGATTTTCTAAATGATACAGGGAAGAAGCTAGTTCAGGTCATGGAAGCACCTTATCTTAAAGTTAACATTTCTTCAAAAAGAAAAAAATTCTATTGTAAGAAAAAAGTGCTTATAGAAGTTTTGGGAATTATGCCATGAGGGCACATGCTGAGTAATAGGCTTTTGAGGCAGGCTGCCAAGTTTTGTCAAAGAAAGGCAAAAACAGGGTTTGTTTTGTAATGTCTGAAAAACTTGGAAGTCTAATTTCTTGGAAAATCTTTCCAAGATAAATTCAGTACAAAGGCATTCTACCTCAAAAAATTACATGTAGCAAGAGGAAAGGAAAAAACAAAGTATAACAAGATGTGAGATGAGAGAAAGAGTTTTTTTCCCCCCAAGAGACTTTGACCTTGTTAAGTCCAATTACATGTCTGACAGCATCAGAGAAAACATCCTCATAATGTTAATTTTACTAAAATGCCTGAGCATGGGTAAAGTAAAGAAATTATCCTTTATCATCAGCTCACTTTGATCCACCTTTAAGAATGTATAAAATGTAAGGTGTTATATATCCAAAAATATTCCGAATTGCTGGAGATCTTGAGCACACCATGTACATTTTCTGGGTCCATTTAGCTCCTTTGTCAAATCTGGAGGGTGTAGATGTAAAAAGTGCTATGGTCTCTCCTAGGGTTTTTTTTTTAAGTAAAACAAACTATTTTTGACATGTTCATATACTCTTTGATATAGATAAGTGATTTTTTTAAATCAAGGTCTAATATGGTATAAAAAGCATTGTGGTGACTACATAGACATGATCTAAAACTAGGACCTTTCCCACCATCCTTTCCAGTTCTCCATCCACTTTGAAGCCTTTGGTTGGTTGTCAGAAGGGTTGGGGTGATTGACAGGAAGAATCCAACTGACACAGGTTCTGTATCAATGAGATGGCTGTGTAGATCAGGAGACTCAGCAATATTCTCCCTCTGGCAGGGATAAATTATCCCTGTCCTCAAGTCTTCTTGGAGCTGCCCTGCTGCTGGTGACTCTGCCTGACAAGGTGGGAGATGTGCTCAGGTTCTTCACGAAACCTAATCTGGGTCTTCATGAGGCAAATCCCTACTGTTCTAAGAGGCTCTCAGCCATAGTAGTGCATGCAGGTATGAACTAAGAAGTTGTAGAAGGATACAAGGGCTTCTTGCTTGGGGACTGCTTGCCACCATCTTTCCTCATTGGCTTGGGAGCTGGTGGGAACAAATCCAGCAGATTTCTGAGTAAATTTTGAATTGAAGGCGAATTCTAAGAGACCTGACTGTCCTATGTAGAATGATACTTTAAGGCTTTCTGATGTGTTTACCAAAATTCAATTGAAGAAAATGTATGTATAGTTTATTCACTAATCCTACATTCATTGAGTACCTACCATATGCCATTTTGGTGGGGAGAAGTGTAAAAATAATAAAAAAGTATAATGCAGTGGAGAATGAGTAGGTACTAATTAAAATTGAAACAGACTCATAGAAGAGATAATGTTTCACTCTCAGTGAAAAGAGCCAGCCATGAAAAGGTTTGGTGTCAGGGTATTCCAGGAGAGGGACTGGCAAGGGACTGGTGGGGAGGAGCTTCACATATTCAAGGAAAAGGAAGAAATCCAGTGTGGTCAGAGTATATGAGCAAAGGGGAGCATGATAGGAGTTGAGGTCAGGGAAGTAGGTAGGCATGAGGTCAAGTGGACCTTTTAGGCCTTGGGGAAAAATTTGGATTTTATTGTAAGAGCAGTTAACCTTTAGAGGTTTTAAGCAAGAGAATGGTAGGACCTGATTTGTCCTTTTCATGGTTCCTCTGGCTGCTAGGTGGAGAATGGATAGTGGAGGAGTAGAGAGAATAGGGATTTAGTTATCTAGTCATCCAGATGAGAGGTTATGGTAACTCAGACAAGGTTAGTGACAGTGGAGAAGGAGAGAAGTGTCATGGCTTTTGGGACATATTTTAGAGTAGAGCCCACAGGACTTGCTCATGGCTGCCTGTAAGAGAATAAGAAAAGGCATACATCAAGGAGGATTCCTATATGTAGGACTTGAAAACCTGGGTGGATAGTGGGGCTATTTATGAGGAGGGATAGACCTGGGGAGGACTGGCTTGGAGGCATACCAAGAGTTATGATTTTGCCAAGTTAAGTTTAAGTGGCCTAATAGATGTTGAAAGATATCAGAAAGACAGCTTGAATTGCTGTGGAAAGGCCGGGGCTGGAAGTTTAAATTTGGGAACCATTGGCATGGATCTGCTGTGAATTGTGAAAAGATAAGTAAAAATTTAAACCAGTTCTATAATTCATCTTGAGCATGTGCTACTTTCAGTCGGGGGGAAAAAAAAGAAAGAAACTCTCCTTTATGAAATGATATGGTAATTATTGCTTACTACTTAGACTCTTTGTAGCAGTTGATTTTCAGGCAATTAGAATAACCGCATCACTTTTATCTGATAATTAGAGCTAATTTGCAAGTACTGATAAAAGGCTCATTCACTGAATAAACAAAATGTAGAGCACAAAGTTTGTTTCTATAGCCATGTATGTGAAGTTCCTCTTCAGAGCTTTTGCAGCACAGGGCTGCTGAATTAGTGCAGAGTTTAATTCAGAATTTTCACTTCGTTCATCGCTAAGCGCATGGCTTTATTCTGTAATGGTATTGTGTACTTTGGGAAGAATGCCCTTGGGGGAAATTCTGACCCCTTCTCCCAATCTCAGCTGCACTGTCAGAAGCTGTTTGCCCTGACAGGCCTGCAAGCTTGGAAGCTAGCTATAGTAAGAGAGTGATGCTTCACATTATTGAATGTCCACGAAATTCTCATGACGGTGCCAGTTGTTTTGCATAGATTATCTCTAAATTACATTAAAACCCCTGCATGGATAGGTATTTTTGTTACCATTTTCATGATGAGAAAACAGAAGCTAAAGGTCACATGGCTAGTAAATTGCAGAATCAGACCTAGGGTCTACCTGCTTCTGAAAGCATCTATAATTTTTATTCTGCCAGGCTATTAAACTGCCAAAATTTGCCTTAATTTATTCCAGCTCTGCTTTCTCCTATCGGCTCTTATGTCTTTCCAGCCAAATACCCAACTGCCTATCATCTACATTTCTGTCTTTAGAAATCATCCCGTAAGGGCCTATAATCCCCTGTAATCCCAGTACTTTGGGAGGCCTAGATGGGAGGATTGCCTGAGGCTAGGAGTTCAAGACCAGTCTGTGCAACAGAGTGGGACCTCTGTCTCTAAAAATATTTAAAAATTATCTGAGTGTGGTGGCACGTGTCTGTAGTTCTAGCTACTCAGGCGTCTGAGGCAGGAAGATTGCTTGAGCCCAGGTTGTCAAGACTGCAATGAGCTGTATTTGTGTCACTGAACTCCAGCCTGACAGCCTGGGTAACAGAGCAAGGCCTTTGCATCTCCCCCACAAAACAAACAAATGAACAAACAAACAAACAAACACCAAAAAGTCCCTTAAAGTATACACACCTCTGTCCTCTTATGCCTTTGCTTTCTGTCTAAATATTTCAGCCCTATCCTCAACTTCATACCTTACTTCTCCTTAACCATGCCTTCCTACTACACTCTAGGATTCTATTACTTACACAAACCTCTCATTCTTTAACTTTCCCCTTAACATTTCCCTACATCCTTGCCAAAACTCACTCTTGGCCTCAGTCTAAGCTACAAGTTCCTGAGCCAAATTCGTCACTTGTGGTCACTTCTTTCATTTTTCCTGGCTCTCAGAGTGAGGAGCAGGAGCCAGAGAATTTCCTGCTTCCCACCAGCACATCCAGACTACTGCTCATTCACTATCTCTCAAGAACTGGTGTTGTGAACTCAACTCTATCCCTGTGTACCACACTTCTTCCATCTTACATTCAACTCACACCTTCTGCTCACTTCTCACCCTAATAAGAGTCCACTTTTGCTGACACTCTCTTCGCTCATCTCCAGGAACCTGCTAAACACTTTACCTGGTGTTCCAATTCCTGGCCTCAGATATCTTTGGCCTGTGGACCTTAAGGAATTTTATTTCTAAGTCACTCTTGCTCCTTATAGGCACAGCCACGGTTCAGACCTGCTCAACATTTGAAGTTGCCGCTCATCTGAAATGATCTTCTTGGATGATATCCAGTTATGATTCTGCCTCTTCTCAATCTTCTCTCCTGCTTAATCTTGGCTTTATTCTCACTGTAACAGCTTCTTGCATCATCCATTGCATTGCCATGCCACACTGGGTTCACCTGCGTTTCTACTTATGTGGACCGTTTGGTCTGCCATTTGAGCTGAGTTTTTGATAGCTCCATGAACTTCAGGCTCTGGTCCTCTTTTACTTGCTCTGGAAATCTCCAATTCTAGTGTTCACCATCTGATCTCTCTCTTCCTCCTCTTGTATTACTGAGTACAAAAAAAGTTCATAAATCCTGATTTTTATTAACAATAAGGAAAATTTATTATAACATTTTACCATATAACTCACGGTCCCTTGATTGACTAATTCAGTGATCCAATAAGATCATTAAAGACCTGGGATCTTCCGATTCTCTCCCAACCCCCCACCCAACCCACTGTTGTCCTATTAGGACAGCTTCAGTCTCTAGCTAGCCACCAGCTGCTGCATTTCCAGGGGCTTTGCAGAGACCAGACTCAGCAAAAAATTGGTCTGATTGGTTATTACCAAAATATCAACCCACAATTATAACCTTTTCTGGCTTCATTGCAGTCTCATTACAAATTAGCTCCTACTTGTGTTCCTCACTGAAACTATTCTGAGCTTTTTCCAATTCCAGTCTTATCAAGCCCCATCTACTGTTTCTTTTTTTGTTTCAAAAGTGTCTTCCATATCTGTTCCTATTGCCCCTACCCTAACTTGCACCCAACAATTGTTTACCTTGCCCTCATCCATTCATTCCCCTGTCCCTTTCCTGCCAGGTGACCAACACTGAGTGTGGAACTTTTTTGTTCACCCTGCCTCTAGTGGGTTGCTGAAGTTCAGATGGCTTAGTGTGGCATTTGGGATCCATTAAGACCTGGCCCTGAACTACATTTTAAATTTTGATTTCCATTATTTCTATTTATGTACCCGATGGGTCAATCAAAATGGAAATCCCCTGGCTATTCTTTTACTGCTTCCCAGATTTCCCCACCTCTGTCTTTGTTCCCTTTCTCTGAAGAGGACTTCCCCTCAACTCTGCAAGTGAAATTACTACACACTTTAAGGTCAAACTCCAGTGGTACTTCTTTTAAAGGTTTTCCTGACCTCTCTCATTCTCAACAAGAAATTATAGTCTTTTCTGAATTTTGTAGCAGATTATCTTAGGGTGCTTTTTAACTCTGTATGATATTTTTTACTGTAGAATAAATCCTCACTTTGTTCATATGTTCTTGGAAACTGAGACTTTAAGTGAAACTAATTTTACCGTAGGTGGAATGATATAGAGTTAAGTTCTGGCAATGGCTCATGCCTGTAATCCCAGCACTTTGGAGGGCCAAGGCAGGTAGATTGCCTAAGGTCAGGAGTTCGAGACCTGGCCAACATGGCCAACCCCCGTCTCTACTAAAAATGCAACTAGCCAGGTATGGTGGTGCATGCCTGTGATCCCAGCTACTTGGGAGGCTGAGGCAGGAAAATGGCTTGAACCTGGGAGGCAGATACTGTAGGCAGATACAAGATAGGGCCATTGCACTCCAGCCTAGGCCACAGAGCAAGACTCTGTCTCAAAACAAACAAATAAATAAAATTTAAAAAAGAGTTAAATTCCTACAGCATATTTCTAGCCACAAAACATCACCACCCTTCTGAATAAAGACAAAATGTGAGTTATAAATACATTTAAGAAAGATTAATAAAATCAACTAAGATAATTATTTAGCCACTTATTCCAAATCAGAATCGTGAGTGGTCAGAGCCTATCCTGGCAGCGTGGGGCAGCTTAGGGCACAAGGTGGGAACCAACCCTGGCCAGGAGCCATCCCCTTCCAGGGTGCCCTCAGACACACACCCACATTCACTCTGACTGGGACCATGCAGACACGCCAATTCACCGAAGGTGCATGTTTTTGGGATGTGGGAAGAAACTGGAATACTGGGAGAACACCCATGCAGACGTGGGGAGAACCTGCAAATTCCACACAGTGACTCTGACTGGGAATTGATTTTTGTTCTCATCAACATAATAACAGATTGACACTATTTGAGGACCTGCTGTACCTCCACTATGAATTGCTCTGTAGCCCCAGTTTTCATAGTTTCCATAATATCATTTGAACAGTTTTTCAGTTGCTTGGTGTTTGGTTGTTTAGACCTTTTTCGTTTTTCCTGACCTATGATCCTACAAAAGCTAATAGTATCTGTTATGTGCTTAGAGGACATCCGGCTTCTGTGGCCCTTTGGGACTGTACATGATTTTGCTTGGAAAAAGCCCAAATACTGTAACTAAAGTTGTTCCCCTGGGCATTTTGTCCAATTGATATGAGGTTGTTTTCATCTTTTTGGTTTTGATGCAGTGTTTTAGTAAAGAAACATAGCAAACAAGATTTTGCTAATATCACTAAGTTAACTTTGAGGTACCCAGTTGTTGCTAACATAGTTCTCTACAACAGCAAATACTACTGATCCTACCTTTACAAGACCTCTGGAATCTATCCCTTCCTCTCCCTTCACACTGTAGGGGCCTGATTTCTGACCCTCATCACCTCTCTGCCACTAGCTTCATTCTACTGCTATCTATCTGCAGAAGAATCATCTCTGGAGGTGCCACTTTTCTGCTTATGCACATTTTCTGATAACCTGTTGCTTCCAGAATTAAGTCCAAGTTCATTTGTGGGACCTCCAAATCCCTTTAGATTTGAATCCCAGTTGTCTGCCCCACATTCATCTCCTGTCACTTGCTTTGTCTCCTGTACCCAGCCACACTGAGATTTTCACTACTCCCAGAAAGGCTATGGTCTTTGAGGCTTTAAATATCCCTCTCATTTCTTACCCTGAGCCATTCCCATTCATTATTTAATACCAGCTCAAGTATTACCTCATCTGTGATGTCCTTCCCTACTTCATCAGAGAGAAGCCCCCTTTCTGTGTTCCTATAACATTCATTCACTCATTCACATATTTAAATCCAGGTAGTTAAAACTGCTGGTGATACAGTGACCTAGAAACCATAGTCCCTGGATAATAAGGGGCTGTATTGGGATGTATAAAAGAAAATGACAATGACAATATTGAAGGCTGGGAGGGGACCAAATTAGAGAGACTGCATGCATTAGAACAAACACAAGAAGTTAGTGCCTGATTCTACATGGGAGAATGCAGAAAGTGGAAGAGAACAATTCCCATATTCCTGCCTTGAGTGACACTGTAGGTATGTGTCCATCCATGGACACAGGAAATGAAAGGAAGGAACAGGCCAGGTGGCAAGTGGAACCAGTTTAGCTCTGTGGTATCTCTAGGATATCTGAGTGATATCCAGCGTGCAATGGGATTTATGGATCAAGAGCTCAGGAGAAGAAGCTGAGATTAAGATAAATTTCTAAGAGGTTCCAACAAGCAAATAGCAGTTGATGTTAGGAAGATTTCTGAATTTACAAGGTACTCCATGTATTTCTTTTGTTCCATATCATATTGTATATCTGGTGACATGCCCTGTTTCCCCATAAGGATACTCACTTATTAATTCACCTTGTATCCTCAGTGCCTACTATACTGCTTTGCACATTAAAATTTCATTTCAAGTGAGAGAATGAATATGAGTTCACTCGGCCATGTCTTACTCATGGGTGAGAGAATAATAAAATTAATTCATTTAATAAATAATGTATTGAGCACCTTCTATGTACTGGGAAGTCTCCTAGCCACTGGAAATAGAGCAGTGAAAGTGATCGTGGGGGAGCAGTAATGTAGTAAATAAGCAAGATAATATCAGATCATAAAAATGACAATAGCTAATACTATGGAGTTCTTATTATGTGTCAAGACCTGTCCTTAGCATTTAACATGAATTTTAAAATTTAGTCTTCACACTATCTTATAAGGTAGGGAAATTAAGTGAGTAATATGGTGGCAAGTGGTCAGAGAAGTCATTTGCAGTTATATTGGAGCTGAACTGTGAAGGAGTCAGTCTCAAGGAGATCTGGAAGAATATTTCATGCACAGTTCAAGTAAATTTAGGTTTTATTAGGTTTGTTTTTGCCATTAAAGTAATGGCTAAATTGCAATTACTTTTGTACCAATCTAATAAAACCTTCTTCTTTTAATGTGAAAAGAATACAGAGTTTTCTTAATCATTGCAAGTTGCATTCACTAGCCTTCAAATGCTCTACACCAAAGATTGGTTCACCTACAACCAATCAAACTAGCAGTAGTTCATTGCAGAATCTAAGGTTAGGGCAAAAGACCTTTCCATGTACCTTAAGACACCCACGTAGCTTGTAGTGAGTGGGGATTGGGAAATTTTACCTCATTTGTACTCACTGATGTGTGATAAAGATCAACAGGAAAATGATATGAAAACGAATGTAGAAAAATGATTTAGATTCTAACGTAGATTAAATTAAGAAATAGCAAAATCACAAAGTTATACCTACTTTATCTGCTCACTCACTCAGACTAAATTCTTAATGGTCTTAGGTTTCTTAGGAACAAGCAACTATAAACAATTCCTTTTTAATTCATTTTTCCTCATCCATGTGAGTTATTCGCATATGAATCTCATTGACACACAAACTTTACTTTGTTAATCATTTAGGGCAACTATGAAAAGATTAATACAGTAGTTGGTCTTTTAATTTTCCATCTGGTTCTTAGATAGACTTTTTGATGAGACTGTGATGGCTAAAGGGAGGGAGAAAGTTCATCAAGGGCCCAAAATGTCTGTCTGTTACTATAACGGAGACTTCATCTTTCAGAATGAATTTATCCATAGTAATCCGTAAAATAAATCTGTGTAGAAAGATTTCTCAAACTAATGATAAAAGTTAGGTGATGAAAAATGAGAACACATGGACACAGAAAGGGGAGTACTAAACACTGGGGTCTATTGGGGGGAAAAGGGGAGGGCCAGTGGGAGGGGGAGGTGGGGAGGGATAGCCTGGGGAGAAAAGCCAAATGTGGGTGAAGGGGAGAAGAAAAGAAAGCACACTGCCATGTGTGTACCTACGCAACTGTCTTGCATGCTCTGCTCATGTACCCCAAAACCTAAAATCCAATAAAAAATTAAAAAAAAAAAAAAAAAAAAAAGTTAGGGCCATACTGAAGGAAAGAAGCTTAGAAGGATCTTCTCATCCACTGCCTTCAGTTTATAACTGAGGAAAGGCCAACTGTCTTATCTAAAGTCACAACCTAGAAGGGATGGGATTCTGGGTAGTATTTCTTGATAAACTTGCATGTTTGCTTAAAACTATGCATTTATAACCTTATCTATAGATTTTTACTATTTTAGTTAGAAAGAAAACTTTGTAATATAGTTTAAATTTTTAAATATAATTATATTTTATTGCCTTAAGAAGCAATAGTTAATTTATGTGGACATTTTAATTATGGGAAAGTAAAAGCTGTTATAATTCATTATGATTTACTGAATTAGTGAATAAATTTATTCTTGTCTGAATTTTTATTAAAAGAGATAAACTTTAATCAATAGAATATATATATATACACACAAACATGTATATGTATATATATGTATATTTGCTTCAGGAAGCTTCTCTTGGGGATTAAATTTTAGGCTTTCATATATATATACACACACATATATATAATATATACACACAATATATACGCTATATGTACACTAAATTATATATATGGGTATATATATATATATACACTATATATACGTATGTGTATATATATATATGAAAGCCTAAAATTCATATGTATACACATATATATGTGTGTATATATGTGTGTGTATATATATGTGTATGTGTATATATATATATATACACTATATATGGCGTATATATATAGTGTATATATATATGTGTGTATATATATATATATACACTGTATATGTGTGTATATATATGTTTCATATATATATGAAAGCCTAAAATTCATATATATACACATATATATGTGTGTAAATATATGTGTACATATATATGAAAGCCTAAAATTCATATATATGTGTATGTATGTGTGTGCGTGTGTATATATATATATATATATATATATATATATATATATGAAAGCCTAAAATTGAAACAAAATAAAAAGCTAATGCAATTAGGAGCCCCTTTGTATTTCTACTAAGCTTTGGGCTTCTTATTTTTGCATTATTTCCACTTTTATTGATGACCAAACACTTTGCAAACAAATGCAAGTGTGTAACCTCAGAGAGCTAGTTAGGAATTTGCTGAAGAACGGTAGAGAAAACCACTATCTTCAAGCCTCCTCGTGCTTTCTAAGAAATTAATCTTCTTTTTCTGTTTCCCAATTTCTTCCTTTCTGTCTGTTTCATCTGATACTAGATCAGCTCTTATCATTCTTCCTACAGTTTAATCCATATTCTGTTTCCAGAATTTTATTAATTTCAAAAATTTGAAAGCTACTGACAATTCTGGAAAATAATCAGTTATGGGTACACTTACATATACAAACTTTAATATATCACTTCACATTTTAAGTGGACTTTACCATTGTTTTGCTTCCTTTTGTGATATAAATGTGGGGTAGCCTGAATTGTTGAGAAAGTAGCTATGATCCAAAGATGTGAGTTGAGTGACTTCCCCAGCGCCCACAAGGCAGGGCTGGAGCCTTGGAGGACATCGTGTCCATCCTTAGCTACAAGTCAACTGGCTTCTCAAGAACAGAAGAGCTTAATTTGTTGATTCAAAATGTTTAAGTATCAGTTTTTTTCAGATTAATAGTTTTATTTGTCTAACATTTAAACTTAGGTCTTTTTCTTAGCTAAGTGATTGTTTGCTTAATCTTAAATTGGTAATAATTAAAAATTGGCTTACAAGTGAACCATTTTGATAGAATATATTTTAGTTTATTATTTGTAAAATGCATATTATTCTTCCTTTTTATCCCTGTGTTCAAGTGAGGAGTTAGGGGAGTGATTATTTTCTTCACAAAGCTTCTCTTGAGGATTAAATAAACGTTTTCCTTCCCTCCCTCCCACCCTTTCTTTCTTCCTCTCTTCCTTCCTTCCTTTGACAAGGTCTTGCTCTATTGGCAAGGTTGCCAAGCTGGAGGGCGAGGTCACGATTACAGATGCAGCCTTGACCTTACGGGCTCAAATGATCTTCTCACCTCAGCTCCTTGAGTAGCTGCAACCACAGGCATGTGCCACCACACCGGGCTAATTTTTAAAAAACTTTTTGTAGAGATGGGGGTCTCCCTGTATTGCCCAGATTGGTCTCGAACTCTTGAGCTCAAAGAATCCTCTTGCCTTGGCCTCCTAACATGTTAATTACAAGCATGAGCTGTTGCACCAGGACTAAATAAGCATTTTCTATAAAAGTTTCATTGGCTCAGTATCTGGCCGACAGGAAGGATGGAATTTGTTTGTTGTTGTTACTGTTATTTTTGCCAGACCCTGTGCTAGGCACTGAAGATAGAAAGGAGATAAAAGTGTTCTGTCTCAAAGGCATCAAAGCCTGTAGGAATTGAGTTAGAATTATGATTGTTTTCTAAAGATGGAATTTTGGCTATTTTGTAATTTGAGTCTGGGGCCTTCTGCCAGCTTACACACCAGGTCTATGCATCTGTTCTTTAATGTAATACATAGACCTGCAAAAATACCAAGGGCTTACAGAAGGCGAAAAAAGAGTAATATTTTCATAACATAGCACTGAACCCCAGCAGCCTCTAGTTAAAAAGTTTTACTGTGCTTCCAAAGTTCTTTTTTAACTTTTTTAGTTGCATCTTCCATATGCCTTCAAGGGAAGCATAACTGAAATACAGCTAGCAGTTGTATTTATATTAAGCTTCATCTAGTTTGTTATCAAAGTGTAATTCTTGCTTTGTTGAAGAATTTTTTAGATTTGTTTTGTTTGGACAGTGTACTGATTAGGCAGATCTGTGGAAAATGGGTACTTTCCAATTTCTTGAAATTCTAAACATTTTTTAATGGTTTGTTTCAACATGTTTTACTTTCAATGTTTTAGTAGCTAAAGGCATATTACTGATTAGGAGACAAATAAACTCTTTTGAGTTACTTTACAAATTTTGCATTTATCTCTTGTGGTAATTTACAATTACTAGAGAACTTTGGTTACCTTAAAAACATTTGAGACTAATTTTTCTTAGCACCATAGATGGTAATGTTGATATGTGGAACAAAATCTTCAATAGTGACTGGCTCTGATTTCCAAGGAAGTTGAAGGTACATTAAAAACATTTTCAGTATTAAGAAAATACATTAAAAAATAACCCATTTAGTTGGGGCGCAGTGGCTCGTGTTTGTAATCCCTGCACTATGGGAGGCCGAGGCAGGCAGATCATGAGGTCAGGAGTTCAAGACCAGCTTGACCAACTTGGTGAAACCCTGTCTCTACTGAAAATACAAAAACTAGCCAGGTGAGGTGGTGAGCACCTGTAATCCCAGCTACTCAGGAGGCTGAGGCAGGAAAATTGCTTGAACCCAGAAGGCAGAGGTTGCGGTGAGTCAAAATCGTGCCACTGCACTCCAGCCTGAGGGACAGAGGGAGACTCTGTCTCAAAATAAATAAATACATAAATAAAAACCTATTTACATATGCTCTACTAGAGCCTCAATAGTAATAGTATCATGTTCACAGTTTCTTCTGTTAAATATTTGGATTTTTCAATAATGGGTTCTTTCCTTTTAATAGTTATCTGCTGGGTGGTCCATAATACCAACTTTGTTAAATTTGCAAAAGAGATTTGTTTTTCAAATTTAAGTGAAAGAAAAAGCTTGATGTTTCTACTGATGTTGTTTATAACAAGAGAGCAAGAAGGCCCTGTGAAACTGTCAGAAGGATGATTTACTTACTGCATTAGAAAAAGGCCTGTTATTTCTTTGTCGGCTTCTACAAAAGAGTTTGTAAATAAAATTTTATGGCCCTAATTGAAAATAAAAAGATAGTGAATAGAACTTAGCCCTATTCTTCCTTTTGAATTTAAGCATGATTCATTTCAGCTAAAAATTTTTAAAAATCTTCACTTGCGTTATAAACATTTTTTAATGAAAGTTTAACGAGTATCCATATCTGAGATTAGCACAGCAATTTTTTGAGGCACTTAGAAATTCCCAGGTGTACTACCATGGGCAGCTGAATACTTTGGTGCAAATGGAAGGTAGGATCAGAGGAACCAAGGGTGAAATCCTACTAGCTGTGTTAACTGTCACCTACTAGCTGTGTAACTCTGAGCCAGTTGGTTAAGCATCCAAAATCTCAGTTTCTTCACTTGTCCAGTGGGTAACAAAACAATCACCTCACAGGGTAGCTTAGAGAGGAGAGAAATCCATTATGTAGAGTATCTTGCAGTGTTTTGTTAGTTATACTTGGAATTCTTTTTTGTAGAAAGGGTGGCAGTAGGCTGAATTCTTCAGTAGTTCAATATCATCTGGCAGTAGGCTGAATAACCTTCCTGCATGGCAGTAAGCTGAATTCTTCAACAGTTCAATAGCATATGATATTGAATATAGCTCACTTCATATAGGATGAAGTGAATAAATAGTCTAAGCCAGAGAAGTGGGCAAACTACAGGGCCTTCTCTGCCTATGTTTATAAGTAAAGTTTTATTGCTAATTACCCTGATTTGAGAAACATGACACTGTACCACATAAATATGTACAATTATTTTATATCAATGATAAATAAAAAAGTTGTTTTATTGCAGCACAGCCATGCCTATTCATTTAAGTATTGTCTATGGTTGCTTTCATGCTATCATGGCAGATTAGTTGTGGCACAGGCCTTGTGACTGATAAAGTCTACAATATTTACTGTCTGGCCTTTTACAGAAAAAGTTTAGCTACCCCTGGTCTAAGCTGTTGTCAGGGGATTGCTTAATTGATGTTATGAAAGGTTGCAGTTTGCACAGATGGGAGGATCCATTTTAAGGGAATTGCTGTAGGTATAGACTATAGCATTACTTAGCTATTTGTTGGCTAACCAGAGAAGTCCAAGGATTATCTGTGATTAGTGGTGAGATCCTCTGGAATAGTTGGGAATAAAAACCTAGGACCTACAGAAGGGCATTTGGACAGGACCAAAACCACCTATGGTTCAGTTTCAGAGTGAGGAGAAGCCATGGAGTGATATTAGATCCCTATATGGCATCCTTTATCAGCTTACAGCTATGGAAATTGTTCCAAGCATTCATTACAAAGTGGATTTTGTTATTCTTAAAAGGTATTTATGAACCACCCTAAATTCTAAAATAAAAGATTGTAGCTAGATATCACTATGTAGATACCCTGGACTGAATGCATTTTACCTAGTTATTCGAGTAGCTGCTTTAGGTGCCAGAGTAGGCAAAACTAGACAAGACTCTGTGCGCTACAAATTACAGAAGGTCTGAAGCCACATGCCACTTAATTTAATCATTTATTACTATTATTATTTTAGAGAAAGTGTCTCACCCGGTTGCCCACTCTAGTCCCAAACGCCTGGGCTCAAATGGTCTTTCCACACCAGCCTTTGAGTAGCTAGGACTATAGGCATGTACCACCATGCCAGACTAACTTTTAAATTTTTTGTAGAGATGGATACTTACTGTGTCAGCAGGCTAGTCTTGAACTCCTGGCCTCAAGCAATCCTCCCTCCTCAGCCTCACAAAATGTTGAGATTATAGGTGTAAGCCACAGAGCCTGGCTTCAATTTAATAATATTGATAGATTTAACATCAGATCAATTGCTGGCCTCTACTGGAAGTTCTGAGAAATCTTTCATTTTTCATAATAAGTAATATTCTACTATCTAGAGTCTGCTTTTCTTCTTAATTGATCCTTGGGGAGTTAGACAATACAGTCATCATTCCTGAGAGCTATTTAATGCTTTGGAGTTTACAAAGTGCTTCCATTTACACAAATTTTTCCAAATAACCTAATCACCTTACAAGTTTAGAAGGGTTAGGATCATCCCTATTTCATAGTTAATAACAACTTCAGGTTCTAGGAAGTTAAGCCACTTGCCTAAGGCCGTAGAACTCTAAAGGGTGAAGGAGGGACTTGAATTTGTCTTCTGACTTCATATCCCATGCTTTCTCTGCCAAGTTATTTTATCTGATGTTAACTCTCAGCCAAATTTATTAAAAAATAGCTACAATATAAAATCTCATTAGTTTTTAAAATAAGCATCCAGAGGAGAGAACATAGAGACTTTTTACCAGAAGGAAACACATATTATCTAGATTGGAGTTGGCAAGCTGTTGGACCACAGGTCTCATCTGGCTTGCAGATGTATTTGACTTAGCCTCTAATATTGGCCTGTACATGGTTTTATTAAACAATTACATGGATTTAGCAGTCAAGTAACATCACAAATCAGTCCTGATTTCCCACTTCTTTAGAAAAGTCAGATCTGGCCACATTGTACCCACTATTCCTGCATGGCCGTAGGCTGAATTGAAACAATTGTCTCCTTTGGAGGGGGACATTTGCTTTCTAGTTTCTACAAGTCGCTATCATTCCCTGTTGTCTTCCCAGCCAAACCTCACTTTAATCATTTAGGGTACCTACCTGACTCCTGGAAGGATTTGAGTTTGTGACCCTTGATGTAGACTAGGACACTCATTTTGTGAATGAAGAAGTGACATCATTTGAAGTAGTAAGTAAATTAGGCAGCACCAAGATTACAATTTGTTTTCCTGAGATAGAGCCCTTTTTTGGATCCTGGCTTCATGGCCAGATTATCATTACCAAAGAATAACAGAACAGCAAGGGAATGGTAATTAGCAATGCCAAAATGATGTACACTTTTAAATAAATGGATAGGGTTTTAGTGAGTGTCTGGTATGTATTTTATATTTATGCCATATGAGCCAGATTTCAAATATTTCATTACCAAACTAAGTTTCAGACTATGTATTGTTTGTTTCAATTTTGAAAACATGGGATGGGTCACTGTAAACTGAAGTTGATTTGAGGGTGAATTTTTGAATGAATTTCAGCACTGAGACTGAGTTTCAGTTTTAGAAGAAGAAGGTGACTTATGTTAGACAATAGCATATGCTAAGGAGAAACTGAGGGAAAGAGCGGTGATAGGGTATTGTGAGTGTATGCAGAGAGACTGGGATGCATGGAGGCAGGAGCAGGCCAGCGCTGTCTGCCACAAGGAGGAGGAGCATGCAGAAGCTGAGTGAGAATAGGTAGTTTAAAGGAATTGATGCTGGGACCTACTCAGTGGTAAGAAGGGGTGTCAGAAATACAAATGAGCTGAGTGAGTACAGTGTTTATCACTTATTTTATTTTTATTTCAATAGCTTTTGAGGTCCAGTGGTTTTTGGTTACATGGATGAATTATATAGTGGTGAAGTCTGAGATTTTAGTGTACCTATTACCTGATTAGTGTACATTGTACCCAATATATAGTATTTTTTATTTGTTGCCCCCCTCTCTCCCGCTTCCGAGTCCATTATATCACTTTGCCTATCTGTGGCTTAGCTCCCACTTGTAAGTGAGAACATATGGTATTTGGTTTTCCATTCCTAAGTTACTTCACTTAGGATAATGGCCTCTAGCTCCAACCAAGTTGCTGAAAGAGATGTTATTTCATTCATTTTAGTGACTGAGTAGTATTTTGTGGTGTATATATGTATATATACCACATTTTCTTTAGCCACTCATTGGTTGATGGTCACTTAGCTTGATTCCATATCTTTGCCATTGTGAATTGTGTTGCAATAAACATGTGTGTGCAGGTGTCTTTTGATATAACAACTTCTTTTCCTTTAGGCAGATACCCAGTAGTGAGATTGCTGGATCAAATGGTAGATCTATTTTTAGTTCTTTAAGAAATGTCTGTGCTGTTTTCCATAGAGGTTGTACTAATTTACGTTCCCACCAGCAGTGTATAAGTGTTCCCTTTTCACTACATCCACACCAACATTTATTGTTTTTTGACTTTTTAATAATGGTCATTTCTTGCAGGAGTAAGGTGATATCTCATTGAATCACTTTTTTTTTTGTGAAGTGTAATTTCTAGGATGGATTATATAGTTCAAACCCAAGGGGATAAATTATATCCTATTGAATGAAAGAACTCACTAGGGGACTTGCAAAAAATAACTATAATAAGCAATGAAGAATAGAAATTCTTATTTTGAATGAACCTTCAAAATGCATGCAACAAAATATTTGATGAAAACATTTTCAGATTATGATGGCTGTTCTTGTTATTATTAATTCAATAATTATTTATAGAAGTTTTCTATGTGTAGGGCACTATACTGAGCATTGAAGAAAGGTCCCTGCCTTTGAGTTGCTTTTGACCTAATTGGGGAGATAAGAAAGGAAGATATGAAACATTCTACATAAGGCAAGCCCATGTGAACAATGATTTGGTGGCTTAAGGAAAGAGACACCACTTCTCCTAGCTTGACTTTTTGAGGCATGAGGACCAGGGATTTGAATTAGACCTGAGGGGACAAGTAGGATTTGAAATACCAGAGGAATGGTAGAAGTTTGTTTAGGGAGGGACTTGACTCCCAGGCTAGATAATTTGTATTTCAAAGAAATGGTTTCCAAAACTTACCAAGTGAGCTTGGTGCTAAGATCATAATATACATTTAAAAGAGTTTTGGCTATTTGGGAGGCTGAGGCACGAGGATCACTTGAACCCAGGAGGCAGAGGTTGCAGTGAGCTGAGATGGTGCCACTGCACTTCAGCCTGGGCAACAGAGTGAGACTCTGTCTCAAAAAAAAAATTTTTTTTGGAATGGATTACTCTCAGTGGAGGTTGTAAAATGCCTTTGTGAATAGCTACAATTTAGAAAACAGTTTGCTCAGGAGAGAATGAAAACCTTCCTTAGCAGAAATAACCACCCAGACTTGCACCTGGAGTCCACTTGGAGATTCTCCCAGGTATAATGTAAGATACACAGAGACTAATATATCAAATGAAGGAAAATGTACAGATGAGTGCCTACTGGCAATAGATTACAATTGGAGAATTCCATTTTGCTAAAGATAGTACTGAGTCTGGAATATTATTTAATTTTCAGTTCCTGTATAGACCAATGAAAGTCACTTTATATTGGAGTCCTTATAAAGTCTCTCATATTACAGTGTGCTGCTCAATTACCTTATTTTGAGGACCAAACTATTTGAGGAAGACACATTAGACTTAAATGACCTCATCAAAGCTATTTTTATTTGCTCATAGAGATGTGCTGACATGATGAGTAAAAAAGGGAGGCAAAGAAATGAAATACAATTTGTTATTATTCCTAGATATTTGAGTTTGCAATTGCAGGTGCTGGATATAATTTTAAACATGCCTTTTAAAGCAATGCAGCAAGTATTTATATTGTGGATATTACAAATATATACTTTAGTACAAAAGGAAAGCAATTCTCCTAATCTAATATGACTGGAATTCATGGTGTATGATAAAATTTCCAATGAGGGTATGTGTTAGTCCATTTTCATACTGCTATGAGGAAATACCTGAAAGTGGGTAATTTATAAAGAAAAAGAAGTTTAATGGACTCACAGTTCCACATGGCTGGGGAGGCCTCCCAATCATGGCAGAAGGTGAAGGGGGAACAAAGGCACATCTTACATGGCAGCAGGCAAGAGAGTGTTCAGAGGAATTACCCTTTATAAAACTGTCAGATCTCATGAGACTTATTCACTGTCACACGAACAGTATAGGAACACCCACCCCCATGATTTAATTACCTCTCACAGGGCCCCTTCCATGACACATGAGGATTAAGGGAGGTGCAATTCAAGATGAAATTTGGGTGGGGACCCAGCCAAACCATATCAGGGTAGATTTAGAAAATGTTTCTCTAATGGTTTAGACAGATGCAAAGATGTACTTTTTGGAAAACTGTTTGATGACTTTAAGTGAAAATGGAGAGTCTGGATAAAACTCATGGAATTTATAGCGTTCCAAGGTTAACATATAATATTCTGCATGTGTCTGTGAGGGTGTTTCTGGATGCGATTAGCATTTGAATTGGTGGACTCAGCAGATTTCCCTCCCCAGTGTAGTTGGGCATCATCCAATCCATTGAGAGCCTGAATAGAACAAAAGACAGAGGAAAGAGAAACTCACCCTTTTTGCATCCTGCCTTCCTGCTTGAGCTGGGACCTCTCATCTCATCTTCTCCATCCTTAGACTGGGATTTATATTGGCTCCCCTGGTTCTCAGACTTTCACATTCAGACCGAATTATACCACTGGCTTTCCTGGTATTCCAGCTTGCAGATGGCAGATGATGGGACTTCTCAGATTCTATAATGGCATGAACCAATTATTCATACTCTTTCTCTCTTCTCTCTCCCTCCCTCTCTGTGCATATATAATCTCCTTTGGTTCTGTCTCTTTGGACAACTCTGGCAAATACAGATGGTCATTGTAAAGCAGCTTTATTTTTGTCACTCACTTTTGTTCTCTTAGATTTATTCTGTGCTTCTACTTATTATTGCTCTGGTTTGAAATTTAGATACAGCCTCATGGTTCTTCCAGTCACTTCTACTTCTACTGGAAGTACAGTCTGCTTAGTATATTTATCCCAAACTATAAAGTTTATTGAAGTTAAAACTTCCCCTTTCTCCCAGTGCAGGACTGCTGCAGACGAGCCCTCATTAGTGGGAGATGTGCAGAGAAGCTCTTCTCTTTCCCACTCAGGGCTTCTACTTCCTCTCCTCCTCTCCTGGCTTACTCTCCTTGAAGCATGGTGGTGTATGTCATTAGAGCGATGAGAGGTTGGAGCTGAAAGCACTCACTGTCATCTGTGGGGCCTGGAAATCTTTCTTTCTCTGGGATCCCTCATCTGTGTTTGTCTTCCACGGGTGAAAGCATTTCTCCTGGTTTGTCCCTCCTGATGCTTTGCTCAGCTCTGCATACATTTCCAGTTAGCTTTTGATGAGGCCTCTTGCTTCTCAGCATTCCTTTTAAAACTGTGGTAAAACATATGTAACACAAATTCATTAACTATTAAATTAAATTTATTTTTGAGATAGGGTCTCACTCTGTCACCCAGGATGGAGTGCAGCAGTGTAATCATGGCTTATACAGCCTTGACTTCCTGGGCTCAGGTGATTCTACCATTGCAGCCTCCTGGGTATCTGGGACCACAGACACACACCACCATGCCCAGCTAATTTTTGTACTTTTTGTGGAGACAGGATTTTGCCATGTTGCCCAGGCTGGTCTCGAACTCCTGGGCTCAAGCAATCCTCCCACCTGAGCCTCCCAGTGTGTTGGAATTAAAGGCATGAGCCATCGTGCCTGGCAATTTTAAGTATTTTAAAGTTACAGTTGTATGGTTTTAAGCATATCTATAGTGTGGTGCAACCATCACCACCATACATCTTCAGAACTTTTTCATTTTCCCACACTGAATGCTGAAACTGTACTCAATAAACACTAACCCTCCATTTGCCCCTCCTTCCAGCTTCTGGCAACACCATTCTACTTTCTATGAATCTGACTACTCTGGAACCTCACACAAGAGGAATCATACAATATTTGTCTTTATGTGGCTGGCTTATTTCACTCGTGTTGCAGCATATGTTCAAAATTTTCTTGTTTTTAGAAGCTGAATAATATCCACATTTTGTTTATTGGTTCATCTGTTGAAAGGCACTTGGGTTGCTTCCATCTTTTAGATGTTGTGAATAATGCTTCTATAAACATGGGTATGCAAATATCTGTTTGAGTCCCTATTTTCACTTTTTCGGGTATATACCCAGAAGTGTAATTGCTGGATTATATGGCAATTCCATGTCTAATTTTTGAGGAACTGTCACACTGTCTTCCACAGTGGCAATACCATTTTACATTCCCATGGGTTCCAATTTCTGCATATCTTAGCCAACTCTTGTTCTTTTCTGTTTTTGTTTATTTGTTTTATAATAGCAATCCTAATGAGTGTGAAGTCGTATCTCATTGTGGTTTTGACTTGCATTTTCCTAGTGACTGGTGATGTTGAGCATTTTTTTCATGTGCTCTTTGGTCATTTGTACATCTTCTTTGAAGAAATGTCTATTCAAATCCTTTGCCCGCTTTCTAATTAGATTGTTTGTTTTTGTTGTTGAGCATCAACATTCTTCGGTAGGATCTCTGGTGACCCTGTGCTGGGCCCTGTGTGCTCCATCAGCAGGGAAGCAGATGGCATACTCCATTGGAGGAATTGAGGAAAGCTTAGTGGAGAGATTATTCTCAGAAGTGTGGGCAGTGTTGAGACACCAACAGGGGATGTTGAAATACCCTGTATAACAGTGTAGAGTCGTTATCGTCCCCGGGCCTGAGTGGCCAAGGAGAAGGCATGAAGACAGAGAGCCTGGGGAGAGCCACATCTGCAGGAGAGGACTACCTGGCAGGAGCTGTTGACTTCTCTAGAACCTGTGCTAACCCTCAGCTAGCCGAGAGAAAACTGGGTGGATAAATACCCCATTTTATCTCTCCTCCCTTGTTCTTGTCTTCTATAGCTGCCTTCCATTGAGCAAACCTAGCTGGAATTCTGTGATACATTCCATCAAGGTCAGCCTCTTGGGCATAGAGCAGGATGGTAACAGTTGGAGGCTGGGTCTGGAGTGGTAGACAAGATATATCCAGCACATGAGTGGAGTTCCTCTTTGGTCCACAGGATCTTCTACCCATTGTTCGGAGTGTAGTTGCTTCTCAAACCACAGGCTTTCCTCTGCTGCCCTAAGCTGCTTCAGTGAGTCATTCAATCTTTAGGGTTCTCAAGAGTATGAGTTAATTACCATTCCACTACAATCAGGAAACATGTGAGCTCTAAGTAATCCACTGAAGCTCTACTCTAGGCTTGAGGTGAGGGACAAGTTCTTCCCCAGTCTCTTGCAGGGAAGATGAGACTCATAGCATACCAGAAAAACTACCTACATTTTTATGCCCTCAGTATAAGTGAGGAGAAGGGTA
This sequence comes from Callithrix jacchus, assembly GCF_049354715.1. Lineage (NCBI taxonomy): Eukaryota > Metazoa > Chordata > Mammalia > Primates > Cebidae > Callithrix > Callithrix jacchus. Next base: position 118,957,400 of record NC_133507.1, read on the forward strand.
AAAGCCAGGAAACTGTAAGCTTTACACAGTCCTTTCACACCTTACTGTGAAATATGCTGGCTGTGGGCTAGGAACTTCAGCAGAACCTGGGGCTGAATTGGTTCTATTTTAACATCCTGTAACAAATATCATATGCAGTGTAATGAATATCATATGCAGTCATATCCCTCAAAGTTTGTATATTTTGGTAAATACAAACACATTTTTAAGAAAGTCATGTGAGTGAGACATGGGAAAGGTTGCTTTATATTTGGGATTACTTCATATTTGGGGATATAAGATATACTTTCTTTGACATGTTTCCAATGTAGAATCACAGGCCAAATAGGATAATTCATGAATTCCATGAAAATTATCGAAGTATCTCTTAGCTTTAAGTAGCTAAAATCTAAATTAGGTAAATGAAAATATTTCAACATTTGGTAAGGTGTGCCTAAATTAAAGTTCACACTAGAAACATTCTTGTTTAATTTCAGGTGAATTTAATAGAGTAGTATCTTTGGCATAAATAATTTCACATCTAATTGTTTATACTTTAAAATATGTTCTAATTGTAAAGACCTGATTTCTAAATTTAGTTTAGAATAAGCTTCTAGTCATTTTCTTGCTTATATATGTGATCCGCAAAGCAGATGTGTCCTAGGCATCCGTTTTCTTATCTAATCAGAGAACCAGCAGAGGAAGGAGGAGCCTGTCATCTCCACGCAAGGGATTAAGCTGTCATTTCTCAAAGCCTTTCTCCAGTGCTTGCCCCATAAATTTCAGGTTTTAAATGAGTTTAGTGGAATTCTGCAGTTTTAACATATGACACATATCCATGACTTTAATCAGTTACAGATGCTAACTTTAGTCCTTTTTGGTGCAGGTTTGTTATCATTTTGCTCTGTTTTGTTTTATACTGTCAGCCTTCTCTGTGTTATTGATGTGCTATCACTTTAGGTAAAGCTTTTTCTATTGTTTCTTGTTAATCTCCTAAGAATGGACCCATTTGGAGAACCAGACTGTTCATTCTTTCCTTTCCCTCCTTTTCTCTTCTTCCATTCCTTCTAGAAGTATTGGTTGAGATGCTATATTATGTGCCAGGCATTGTTCTAGGTACTGGAGAATCTGAAATGAAACACAAAGTCCCCTTGCTTCAAGAGCTTGCCATCAAATGGAGAAGAAAGCAACAATTAAATAGAAACTGCCACATGATATACATGTCAGACAGGAGAGACATGGTATAATGAGAACACCACAGAGGGGCCTAATGGGGTGACCCAAGCTGGGTCCTGAGGGTTTATGAGGCAATAGTTCCATAACCAAGGAGAAGAAAAGCAACCTTGGGCAGAGAGTACAGCATGGGAGGGCCAAGACCTGGCATTAGAGCAGTCAATATTCTCAGTGTCAGCCATGTCCATGGTGTGGCACAGTGGTACTTTTGCTGAGGCATAAATTTGAAACTCATGCCTTGGGTGGCTAGCATGCAGGAGCAAATCACTTAATGGCAGGGGGAGGGCACGAGCCTAGCTGGCTCCTGATATCTGCTTCTCTGCTTGGCTCTGTTTTTTGCTTGTCATCCTAGATGCAATAACTCCCATGAAATGAAAGCAAGAACTTTTGTCTTAGTAGCAAACGGTCGTCTTATGAGAGTCGAAAAGTTAAATTGTCACATGAGTATATGCACAGGAAGTGTGATTTGGGGGAGAAACAAGTACCTCTGCAAACATTTTTGTATTTGGGAAGTGGGGATGATTGCAAGCTTTCTGCCTGTAGTGACGGGGAGGGTGCTGCATGCATCATGTGTGTGAAGAGAGGGGAAAGAGGGAAGGGGAAAGGTGGGAGAAGAAAGGTGGAAGGAGATGATGAATACTGTTGAGTCTGGGGAGAGATCCAGGCCAGATATTTTGGTTAGGAAGGCATTGGTGCTGCGTGGGAGTGGAAGTCACAGGAGTGGACTAGGTCATTTGAAGAATGCATGAGAGATGAGAGGGCTCAGGAAAAATCTGGGTACAGCACAGAGCATTTTTAGGGTAGTGAAACTCTTCTGTATGATACAGTGAATGTGTTGGATAAATGACATTGTATAGTTGTCAAACTCATAGAACTGCATAACCCAAAGGAAACTCTATTGTAAACTTTGGGCTTCAGTTAATAATGTATCAATATTGGTTTATCACTTGTAACAAATGTACCAGAATGCAAGAGGTTAATAATAGGATAAATTGTGCAGTTTGGGGAGAGGTGAATATTATAGGAACTCTGTACTTTCTGTGTAATTTTTCTGTAAGCCGAAAACTGCTCTAAAAATAGTCTATTAATTCAAAAAATTGCCAGTGAAGATCAGTTATGTGCATAGCAACTTTACTTCTGCAGAATCTCCTTGGTGAGCGTGCTTTTTTCAGGCTTACATAATAAAGCTAAAAGAAAGAAAAATAACACTCCCCTCACAGAGAAATAATCAGCTGAACAAATCGCTAGTTATCAGAATGCAGGCTGTAGTACATCCTGTTTTTCTAACTCCTCTAAATTTACTAGTAAAGCAATCCAAATTGCATGGAGGAGGGAGGACATTGCTTGCTGTCAAGGCTGTACTAATGGCATTAGGGTGGCATTAGAGTGCCAGGGCTCTCCTAGTCCACACTACACCACATTGTGTATGAATCTTGCTTAGACAAGGGTTGAGAGTGAGGTGGCAGGAGAGGGAAGGAGAGAGACAGCCTGTGCTTTGTCCTATTACCTGAACCAGACTCAACTGTCAAACATTTTTAGTGTCGTTTTCCTGAGCTCACAGAATCCTGAGAGCCCACACTGTGCTGGGCATTGTAGCTACTGTGGGGAGGGCAGGAGACAACAGGTACAGCCGGCTCATCCCAGCATTTCTCCCTTCCCATCTGTGCACACATAAGCGGCACAGTCCACGGAATCCACTCCTATTTCCTCTCTTCTGGTCTTGGCTCAAAGCAAAAGTGGCAGCCAAGTGGTTTCTTGTGATCTGCTGAACTCAGCTTCTGATAATTAGAAGTGACAGGTGATGACTTTGTTATCATAATCTGCAGCCACACCACCTTCCTCTGGTTCTGAGATCATGTGTAGTAGAAATGGTGATTTGTTCATCCAGCTGAGTCCCAACAATTCACACCCAAAGAGTGTGGGCCTGCACACACTGATAGTTGTTTCAGGTAGACAAACCCGGCAGTGTGGGAATCCAAATCTCTCCTGTTCTGTGTGAAGGAGCTACATAGTTTCTGGAATTTAACTAGATTAGAACCTCAAGTGATGCATTATAGGTCTGAGGAAGCATGCCAATCATGACCTTTATCTTTCATTTCATGAATTCTTGGAGTAGAGCCTTTAGAAAGAGGAAGCAGCAGAGAGAGGGCCTTACCTTGTGGCCCATGCAGTGACATTTCAGGAACTTCAAAAAGGGTCTCTTTGCCTCCCAAAACATTCCCTGAGAGGGCTGATTCCTTTAATTCTATACTTAATGTTTCATTTAGTAACACTTTAGATTGATGATTATTGTTTTATGTTAAAATATAAATACCTTTTGGTTATTACTCTTTTCAGTTACAGCCTTTATGGTAAATGAGTTGCCAAGAGCTAAGACTTTGATACGGCAAATGGAGGAGAAATCATGCGGGCCTGGTGGGTGGGAGTGGTGGAGAGTGCTGCAGAGGGAGACAGAAAGTGAAGACTGAGACCAGAGGAGAAGAAACTGTGCCTATTTATTCAGTTTTTCCTGAGAGTTTCCTTGAGAAGGATGGAGCAGGGTGTGTGTGTGAGAGAGAGAAAGAAAGAGAGAGAGATCAGATTGCTTGTGTGCATATGTGCATGTGTGTATGTATATATGTTGAATGATACTGTGGGAAGGTTGGGATAAGAAATGATAGCTGGGAAGAGCCGTATAATGCAATCTTTTCAACTAACATTCCCCTTCTTAGAATGATGCTTTGTTCCCTGGAGACTTTATGATCATGAGTGCCAAATGTGTGAGGTGTGTCTGTAGGGAGGCAGGAAATACACAGTGATGCTTTCATAGATGTCCAGGATGCTGCTACCCTTGTAAAATCATCATTTGTCCCTGCATCTCTAGCCTGTTAGGTATCAATGTATTTATTGCCCACCCAAACCACTTTCTCTCAGCTTAGGGGCCTCCTTTTTTAAGGCAACATAGGAAATTAGGACTGATGACGTTGCATCAGAAAAGCTTTTGTTTTCACTTGGTTTATGTCTGGATAGAGAAGTTGGCTGCATAGCACCTCCACAGGCAGTTGCTCCAGTGACTTAAAATGAATTTGTCCTTCTGTCTCAACTCTCCACAGTTAGCATGTGCTCATTCACCCAATCCTTTCTATGGTCCTTCTACCTTACATCTATTTCCTCACTGTCTTACAATCTTCTTCAAACAGATGACACACTCAACAAAGGAGCAGGTGGGAATGGAACCCACCTGCATGATTGTGGGTCACCTAGAGCCTGGGAGCAGAAGAAAACCACTGCCACCACAAGCCTGAAGTGGCCAGAGGAGACAGACACATTTATTTTTAGAACTAGTGAGAGCTACAGCTCTGGCAAGGAACCTCCCAACAGGAGTTGTGGCCATAGGTAGGAGAACTCAAGACCATAACCTGACAAGGAACCAGTATCCTGATCTTTCTCTGTTTAGCTGATCCTTCCCACTGGTGGAAGCCCAAGAGAAACACAAGACCAGGGTCCCTAAAGGTCAGCTTCCCACAGAGCAGGGCACAGAAAGGTGGTGTATGATATGGGAGGGGCAAAAAAACTGGCGCCATCTCATTTTCTCCAAGTGTAAAATGAAGATGTAGTCTGCCAGGATTAAATGTCATCTACATAGAATCATTTAGCACAGCACCTGGACCATAAAAAGGACCCTGTAAATGTAGTTTAGTAGTAGTAGTGATAGTAATATTAGAACATTTTTACTACATTTTAGCTATATCATGACAAAGTGACTCTCCCTCTACTCTAATAATGAAGATCCTTTATCATATCCTAAAATTTGTAGGAAATAGGCTTAAGTGAGACTTGCTTCTTTTGTCGTATTCATACCTGTAGATGTGAATGTATAACTATATGTTTCTTTAATTTGGACAGAGGGAAATGTACAGAGTTGTAATTTAATGATTTCAACTCTACAGAATTCTATAGATCAGATGTATAGAGCGTTGCAGCCCTAATGGATACCATAACAAAGAAATCTCTTTTCTTCTCTCCATGCCTTAGCATCTTCCTTAGTGCAGATTCTGGAAAGGAGGGGATGGACCAAGAGCTTTAAATTGCATATATAGATGTGGCTATGAAAATAGTATAAAATCAACATTCCTCCCTTTCTTCCCTCTACTACATATTATATATAAAATACTGTGTGTGTGTGTGTGTGTGTGTGTGTGTGTGTGTGTGTGTATGCAATCTACAGAATGTGTTAGTTGGAGGAAATAAACCAAGATAAAACAGATTCCATAGGTAGTGCAGTCACACATAGCTGGAAAACATAATGAGTTATCAATTACATATTTTTTTGGAGAAAATTCCTGCAAATCATTAAACATATAAATTGCCACTTTCATTGTTAAATTACCCAAAGTATAATCTCAAATAAACTCTGACATCCTAGAGTTGAGGACAGTTTTATACTGAAAATAGAATTTTTTTTTGTACATCCATAGTGTATCTTAGACTATCTAAAATAAAGATGATGCCAGAGTAGCTAAGGAGGGAGGTTTCAGTTTTGGCCAGGTTTTGTACATTTTAATCGCCATACTTTGCACCCCATGGATTCTGTGAGTGCAAAGATGTCTTCTTTGTTTGGAATTTTATTTATTTTGTTTTGTCTTCCCACTTTTATTTTAGATTCAAGGGATACATGTGCAGGTTTGTTATCTGGCTATATTCTGTGATGCTGAGGTTTGGGGCATGAATGATCTTGGCACCCAGGTACTGATCATAGTTTTTTGCAGTTTTAGAAAAAAAATGGATGAGACTCAGTTTAACATTGGTAATATTCCCTTCTTTCCCAGGAAAATTTAATGAGTTAAAAGTTGAAAAAGTAATGCTGTTAGTGTTAGTCACTTTTCAAAAGTGTTTTGCCATTTAATATTCATTTTTGGCGTCTTCAGTATGGTCACGGGAGGGCCTACTATTATTCTGGTTTGAAGAGACCAGTGAAGTCATATGGTTTAAAATTTCACTTTATGAATGAGCAAACTGGTGTTCACAGGGGCTAAGTGACTTACTCAAGGTCATAATACTGGTGAGCTGGAGAACAACCTGCTATCACTTTATTTATTTCCCTTTTTTCTTTTTTTTATCTTGGAGGCTTTTATTGCAAGGAACTATTCAAACTTTTAAGGTCCACATTTATGAGTTCTGAGTGTTCTAATTTGGTTACTCATCCAAAAATATGCACAGTTCCTACTTTCATGGAGCCGATAGTTGATTTATGAATATATGAATATGTATCCTGTTATACAAGTCGTCATAACTAAGCTAACTTAGTTAAGCTAGGTAATTTTTCAGAACTTTAACTTTCTTAGAGGCCCAGCAAGTTTTATTAGAAAAAAATGTTCTTTGAAGGCAGAAAGGTGTGGTGTTTTTCTGTTTACTAGCTGTGTAAGTAACTCATAGGGGAATAATAGTTTCCCCATGGGATTGTTTGGGGGTAAAATGAAATAACCTACATAAGGTACCTCTTTTATGCATTCCTACTGCATCTGTAAGGCGGCGATGACACTGTGCAACCTATTTATCATATGCCATTGAGGCTACCGTGGAGATAGTGGTTGGAAAAGGGCACTGTGAACAGTGAAGCATTACTGTCACATCACTTATTGAGGGATTTTTTTGTTTACTTAGTTATTTTAATGTAAGCTTTCTATTGAAGGACAACATACACACAGAAAACTACACAGAAGAGTGTACAGTTATGTGAATTTTCATAACATGAACATACTTGTGTAACCAGAGCCTAGATAATAAAATAGAATCTCCTAGAAGGCTCCTAGCCCTCCTTTTCCAGTCACTATCTCATCTTAAAGATAATTATCCTAACTTCTAACTCCATAGATTTATTTCTCCCATTTTGGAACTCTTAACTAATGGAATTATATGGAATGTTATCTTCCCTTTCTGGCTTCTTTGACTTCTATTATGTTTGAGAGATTGATCCATTTTGTTCTGTGTAGTTGTGGTTCATTCATTCCCATGGCTCTAGAGCAGGTATCCCCAAACCCTGGTATGATCTGTGTCATGTTAGGAACCAGGCCCCACAGCAGGAGGTAAGCTGAAGGCAAGTGAGTGAAGCTTGATCTCGATTTACAGTCACTCTTCATCACTCACATTACCACCTGAGCTCTACCTCCTGTCAGATTAGTGGCAGCATTAGATTCTCATAGGAGTATGGAATCCTATTGTGAACTGTGCATGCGAGGGACCTAGGTAGCGTGCTAACCTAGCAGAGACACAATTAAAAAAGAAAATTTCAGGTCAATATCCATGATGCATCAATGCCAAATCTTCAATAAAATACTGGCAAACCAAATGCAACAGCACATCAAAAAGCTTATCCATCGTGATCAAGTAGGCTTCAACCCGGGGGGTGCAAGCCTAGTTCAACATATGCAAATCTATAAACATAAACCATCACATAAACAGAACCAAAGACAAAAACCTCATGATTATCTCAATAGATGCAGAAAAGCCCTTTGACAAAATTCAACAGTGCTTTATGCTAAAAACTCTCAATAAACTAGGTATCAATGCAACATATCTCAAAATAATAAAAGTTTTATGACAAACTCACAGTCAATATCATACTGAATGGGCAAAAACTGGAAGCTTTCCCTTTGAAAACTGGAACTAGACAAGTGTGCCCTCTCTCACCACTCCTGTTCAACAAAGTTGGAAGTTCTAGTCAGAGCAATCAGGCAAGAAAAAATAATAAAGGGTATTTAATTAGGAAAAGAGGAAGTCAAATTGTCTCTATTTGCATACTACATGATTGTATATTTAGAAGACCCCATAGTCTCAGCCCAAAATCTCCTTAAGATGATAAGCAACTTCAACAGTCTCAGGATACAAAATCAATGTGCAAAAATTACAAGCATTCCTGTACACCAATAATAGACAAACAGAAAGCCAAATCATGAGTGAATTCCCATTCACAATTGCTACAAAGACAATAAAATACCTAGGAATATAACTAACAAAGGACCTGAAGGACCTCTTCAAGGAGAACTACAAACCACTGCGCAAGGAAATAAGAGAGGACACAAACAGATGGAAAAACATTCCATGCTTATGATTAGGAAGCATCAATATTGTGAAAATGGCCATACTGCCCAAAGTAATTTATAGATTCAACACTATCCCCATCAAACTACCATTGACCTTCTTCACTGAACTGGAAAAAACCACCTTAAACTTCATATGGAACCAAAAAAAGGCCCGCATAACCAAGACAATCCTAAGCAAAAAGAACAAAGCTGGAGGCATCATGCTACCTGACTTCAAACTATACTACAAGGTTGCAGTAATCAAACAGCATGGTACTGGTACCAAAACAGAGATATAGACCAGTGGAACAGAATAGAGGCCTTGGAAGTAATGCCACACATCTATAACCATCTGATCTTTGACAAATCTGACAAAAACAAGCATTGGGAAAACGATTTCCTGTTTAATAAATGGTGTTGGGAAAACTGGCTAGCCATGTGCAGAAAGCAGAAACTGGACCCCTTCCTTACACATTATACAAAAATTACCTCCAGATGGATTAAAGATTTAATCATAAGGCCTAATACCATAAAAACTCTAGAAGAAAACCTAGGCAATACCATTCAGAACATAGGCATAGGTAAGGACTTCATAACTAAACACCCAAACCAATGACAACAAAAGTCAAAATAGACAAATGGGATCTAATTAAACTTAAGAGCTTCCGCAGAGCAAAAAAAAGTAATTATTAGAGTGAACCAGCAACCAACAGAATGGGAAAATTTTTTTGCAAACTATTCATCTTACAAAGGGTTAACGTCCAGAATCTACAAAGAACTAGAACAAATTTACAAGGAAAAAACAACTCCATCAAAAAGTGGGTGAAGGATATGAACAGATACTTTTCAAAAGAGGCCAACAAACATATGAAAAAATGCTCATCATCACTGGTCATCAGAGAAATGCAAATCAAAACCAAGTTGAGATACCATTTCATGCCAGTTAGAATGGGGATCATTAAAAAATCTGGAGATAACAGATACTGGAGAGGATGTGAGAAATAGGAACACTTTTACACTGTTGGTGGGAGTGTAAATTAGGTCAACCATTGTGGAAGGCAGTGTGGTGATTCCTCAAGGATCTAGAAATAGAAATAGCATTTGACCCAGCAATCCCATTACTGGGTATACACCTAAAGGATTATAAATTGTTCTGTTATAAAGACACATGCACACGAATGTTCATTGCAGCACTGTTTATAATAGCAAAGACTTGGAACCAACCTAAATGCCCAACAGTAATAGACTGGATAAAGAAAATATGGCACATTTACACCATGGAATACTATGCAGTCACAAGAAAGGATGAGTTCATGTCCTTTGCAGGAACATGGATGATTCTGGAAGCCATCAATCTCAGCAAACTGACACAAGAACAGAAAACCAAACACCGTATGTTCTCACTCATAAGTTGGTGTTGAACAATGAGAACACATGGACACAGGGAGGTGAACATCACACACCAGGGTCTGTTGGGGGATGAGGGGCTAGGGGAGGGATAACGGGGTGGGGAGGTTGGGAAGGGATAACATTAGGAGAAATATCTAATGTAGGTGTTGGGGACATGGAGACAGCAAACCACCATGGCATGTGTATACCTATGTAACAATCCTGCAAGATCTGCACATGTACTCCAGAACTTAAAGTATAATAATAATAAAAAAAGGAACTAATGATGGTGATCTGTTACTGTCTCCCATCACCCCTAGATGGGACTGTCTAGTTGCAGGAAAATAGCTCAGGGCTCCCACTGATTCTTCATTATGGTGAGTTGTATAATTATTTCATTATATATTACAATGTAATAATAATAGAAATAAAGTTCGCCAAGAATGTAATGGATTAAATGATCCTGAAACCATTCCCATCCCCTGGTCCTTGGAAAAATTGTCTTCCACAAAACCAGTCCATGGTGCCAAAAATGTTGGTCGTTGCTACTCTTGAGTGTTCTGTTGTTCCCCACAATTTATGTATCTATTCTTCAGTTGATGGACATGTGGGTTATTTCTAATTTTTGGCTTTTGTGAATAGTGCTGCCATAAACATTCTTATATGTGTCTTTTGAGAACATATGTGCACATTTTTGTTGGGTATATGTCTTGAAGTACAATTTCTGGGTGGTAGGATAGGTGTACAAAGGTTTGATTTAAATTCGTACTGACAATTTTCAAAAGTGTTTGTACCAGTTCACATGACTACAAATAGAATATTTTTTAACATCTGTAAAATTCTTACATTCACTGTGGGGATATATAAAAATACAGCTTGAATCATTGAAAACTAGGTTTATGTTTTTCTTTTGTTGACATTCTATTTTAGTCATGTTCTTAGATTGCATGGAATACAGCCTCATTTCCAGTTACTTAGCTTGTGGGGAAGAAGGCTGTTATTGTAAAGATTCTTATGCATATAAACTCAGAAAAAGCTAAACAGTGAAGCTTTAAAAAGGTCAGAAAAATGTACAGGTGCCAGGCTGTGGGATCTTGAGTGTTCTGCTCTTTAGGCTTGATTCTGGTATCCTGAGGGTGTATCCATGTTTGTGGGGTTTGTATTCAACAGGCAAGTACCATAAGGTACTACTGTAAGTCAGCATCCATTCTGAGTGAGCATATGTTTCAGTTGGTTGCTCCTCTACTGTGTACTTTGTTAAACATTTGGTTATCATCCTGCTTAAGGGGAGCCCTTATTTGCAATCACTTGTCAGAATTTCCAGCCTTCTAGGTGAACTATGTACCATTCCTAAGCAATCAACTTCTGGGAGCTACCTACTTTCATCAGGTCCTAAGGAGTAGATGCATGTACTAGCCACCATCCTAGATTTAGAGGTAATTAGATACCCTCTGTTTATACTAGATGCTAAATGAACTATACAGAATCATAAGAAAGTCATAAGAAAATTTTAGCAATCACAATTTTTAACTAATAATGTGAGTTTTAAAATAATAGACATTTAATTCTTAATGTAAACTCCTACTAAGGCTACTTACACATTTAAAAAATACATATATATCTTAAAAAACAAGAAGCACTGCTTGCCATTTTGTGCTAACTCAGTCTTTATTGGTTCAACTAGTGTTGGCAAGGAAAGAATTCACTATAGGGAGCAGGAAAGACAGGTCTAAACAGTTTGGCACTTATGAGCAAATTAATGGATAATAGAGATGTTCCTTATGGAAACCAGGCAGGAAAACCATTCTTGGAACTGTCACATCTTGGAGTTATGTGCTGGAATATTTTATCAGTTCCGCTGGCTTTAATCGCAATTTAGGAAGTGATAGCCAGAAACTTGAACTCTTGCTTCTAGCTTTTAGACCTTCTACTTAAGACCAAAGAACTATATATTTCACTAACTTCTAATATTTCAGATAATTTCTTCTTGGATACTTTTTGGCTCAACCTATGCTTAATCTTTTTAGCTAATTTTAACTCTGTCATCATTGAAGTGGTTTGCTGAAGAATATATGGCCTATGCAGAAGAATATATGGTCTATGCAAATAACTTCTCATTATATGTTCTCTATACAGACCTTTACAAATATTTTCATAAAACTTCTGAGCTGGAGGTAGAACTGTTACAAAGTGTTGTGGTTGGAAAAGGTTGATAGATTGAGGTTATTCCTCAAGACCTCTTTCCACGACAAAACTAAAAGATCCTGATTAGAGAATCTATTAGAAGGAACTTGAGCAAGTCTGTGGCTTAATTTATGCCTCAAAGTGAAGTGATTAATATTATTCAATGCATGTATAGGACCAGAAGTTCTTATTTGAATAAGTTATTCAACTTATAAGATAATTAAAACTGAAACTAAACTGTCATTTCACTGCTACATTCCTATAAATAATTAAACTTTAAGCATTATTTAAAGATTCAATGTAATATATTTAGCTTTTTTTTTTTAAAGCAAGTCTGAAAGCTGGGCCAATTTCTATCAATTTCTATAAATGTTCTGCTTGGTAGCTAGCCTTTTGTGGAAACTTAATAGATCTTAAACACTTGATTCATTTAAATTATTCCTCTTTTTGCTTGCAAGAAAGACTGAAAAGAGTTACAGGGCAGTTGAGTGGATTAGTCATTCAGTTCCTTGATGGATCACTTGCATATGCCAATGCCAGGGAACATTTAATTGATTAAGACATCCTGAATGAATTTGTCATTTGGGGGTACTCTTTGAATGAGTATCTTTATTCCATTCACTGTGGTCTACTGATATTACTTAGGCTTACTTTCAACATTAATTCTAAAGGGACTCTGGCCAAATTGTCTGTAGAATGTGTGTCCAAGTCAAGTTTATGAGGTATTTGGTTAAAATATCTTTGTGGCTCTTGAAAGAAATACGAAGATTTAGTAGGCAGTATTGTTTATAAAGTCTAGGGTGGTCATGTTTAAATAATACGTCTAAGAATGAGATGAGTACTGTTACACATTTTTTTGGTAATAAATCTTAAATACTGGAAAGAATAGATTTAAGAAAAATACCCCAACATTGAAAACCCAAGTATCTAAATATATTTCACTCTCATATACCAAAAAATATGAATTTCTAGCATTTTTGGTCAGGATAAACACCTCCTGCATCTTTGCAAAAGAGGTATTTTGAATGAAAATAGATTTGCCATGTCAGACTGATTATTTGAAATTTGAGTTGTTTTCAATTTCAGGTTCTTAAAAAGGTCCAACTTAGCCAATGAACATGAAAGTGCTTGCTGCTAATTTAGCTGCTGCTGCAGAACATGAAGGAATCATGAGGCCATTAACACATCTAGAAATAGTCATTTTCTAGCTTTTGGTTCCTAAAATAGCTTAGTGAAAATAAAATATTCAGACAAGGCAGGGTAGGGAGGTAAGTTTTTAAAGGATTTTCTTTTTAAACTTTCCTTCCTTCCACCCTCCCCCACCTCACTTCCACCCTCCTTCATTTCTCCTCCTTTATGTGTGTAAAGTTAGAACTTCACTTGAAGATGTTCAGAGTGCTAAGTGATAGGGGTGGTGAGGTATACACTTTGTCTCCCTGCATAGGCAGTGAGTAAAAAAGATGTGAAATTATGGCAAATTCACCAGCAGCTTTCAAAGGTGAAATGCCCTTCTTATACCAGGGTTAATATGATCTCCAGCCATCCATACACAGCAGATCATGCTGTTGATGGCAAAGGAAAGTTCTCCTTGAGGCATTGAAATGGAAACTGCGCTTAATGCCTTAAAGTCCCTCCAGGCTAGTGTTCCAGAAGTCTTTCTTTCACATTTAAATTTCTTCATTGCGTATTTATTGACTGCTTAACTTATGTTAGACCCTGTGTTAGATCCTGCACAGGGAGGAAATTCCTGTTCACAGGGAGATTATAGTCTTGAGGGGGAGGCAGACATTCATTAAAGACTCACCCCAGTGTTGACGGACAAACTGGGATAAGTAAGTACATGGCACAGTGAATGTGTAACAGGTGTAAGCAGTGGTCAGGGAAGGCTGAAGTCTGGCTAACTGGACAGAGGCAGAGGGTTCCAGGCAACTCTCCTGAGGTGGAGAAGCAAGGCTGGTGGCAGGGGCTGGGGCTGTGGAGAGTCAACATCACAAAAGGCAGTGCGGAAAGATGCAAGGAAACTCAGGACCTCTTTTCAGCTGAGCAAACAGTGCACATTTCTTACACTCGAACTGTTCCTTTTCTAATTAAAAAAATGTGAACATCTACATCTTGATTGATAACACAGTTAATGTGTGAATATAATAACTGCTTAATAAATCCTTGTTGAAATAGGAGAGCTGATTAAGGCACTTAGGCCAGCAGCTGTAGTAGGCTTAATATATTGAGCGATGATTCTTAGGTACCTAGAAAAGAATATTTTAAACTAAGAGAAAAGAGAGGCGGTTTACCAGTTTCTCCCCTTCAAGGCAAACAACATAAAAGGACTGGAATAGTTAAAAGACAGGGGTGAGAAGTCTAATGGCAGAAAACATGAGAAAATCAAGTTTGTGATGTTTTGATGCAGAAGTAAGTTATCATTATTGTTGGGTGATAATGGCATCAATTTTCTGAAGATGGGCAGCTCCTTTCATCCCATTAAATGTGTATGTGTGTGGGCATGTGTGCTTGCATACTTAAGGCCAAATTAACTTTTGGTACAATAGGTGAGGGTTGCCAGATTTAGTCAATGAAAATAGAAGACATCTAGATAAATTTGAATTTCGGTAAACAAAGAATAATTTTTGGAGTATATATATATGCCCCAAATACCTTTCAAGCAGGGAATTTTCCTCTAAGAACTCTGGAAGTGTGCTGCCTCATTTCTCCCATGTTTTTAATCATTGCATATATAATGTTTATGTTTATTTATTCTCAGTTTATTTCTGCCACATATATTTTTAGACTCTAAATTTTTCCAACAGTCTGGAACCTTTGGTGGGTGTACATAACATGATGAAGGATTCTTTTCCTGGAGAGGCTGCTGATTTATAGCCAAGATTCTGTCTTCGTGCTCTGGGCTTCTGTCTCTCTAGTGTTATTATTTCAAGAATGAGACTGGAGCATTTTGCTTACTTTAGTGCCGTTTGGAGCAACAGAAAGCTGCCTTTGCTGCAAAGGACCCCGTAGAATGATTGCTGATCTGCCTTCTAGAAACTGAGTTGTATCCAAAGACTCTTACCAGTTTTGAAAGGCACCTGCTTTCCTTTTCTTAGGAAGATTCTTCAGGTGAGTGATAGTCACCCCTACATCTCTGTGAGCAGCTTGTTGTGTGTAGATACCATGAAATAGAAACAGATTCATGAAGATAAGGATTAGAAGTAATGAATGAAAACAACTATTGCTTTGGATGGCTGGATTTAAAAATGTTCCTCAATATTGATGATGTGGTATTTTAATCAAAAATAGGATTAGATTAGGACACATAGAAGAAGCCATAATACGCACAATGATCTGCTTTTCTTTTTTTTAAATTGCATTTTAGGTTTTGGGGTACATGTGAAGAACATGCAAGATTGTTGCATAGGTACACACATGGTAGTGTGATTTGCTGCCTTCCTCCCCATCACCTGTATCTGGCATTTCTCCCCAT
Source organism: Callithrix jacchus (assembly GCF_049354715.1). Taxonomy (NCBI): domain Eukaryota; kingdom Metazoa; phylum Chordata; class Mammalia; order Primates; family Cebidae; genus Callithrix; species Callithrix jacchus. Next base: position 118,972,718 of record NC_133507.1, read on the forward strand.
GGTATCTCTCCCCAACTCCCCACCCCCACTGTCCCTCCCCTATTTCCCCCCAACAGACCCCAATGTGTAGTGCTCCCCTCCCTGTGTCCATGTGTTCTCATTGTTCGACACCCACCTATGAGTGAGAACATGTGGTGTTTGGTTTTCTGCTCTTGTGTCAGTTGCTGAGAATGATGGTTTCCAGATTCATCCATGTCCCTACAAAGGACATGAACTCATCATTTTTGATGGCTGCATAATATTCCATGGTGTATATGTGCCATGTTTTCCCTGTCCAGTCTATCATCGATGGGCATTTGGGTTGGTTCCAGATCTTTGCTATTGTAAACTGTGCTGCAGTGAACATTCGTGTGCATGTGTCCTTATAGTAGAACGATTTATAATCCTTTGGATATATACCCAGTAATGGGATTGCTGGGTCAAATGGAATTTCTATTTCTAGGTCCTTGAGGAATTGCCGCACTGTCTTCCACAATGGTTGAACTAATTTACACTCCCATCAACAGTGTAAAAGTATTCCTATTTCTCCACATCCTCTCTAGCATCTGTTGTCTCCAGATTTTTTAATGATCGCCATTCTAACTGGAGTGAGATGTTATCTCAATGTAGTTTTGATTTGCATTTCTCTAATGGCCAGTGATGATGAGCATTTTTTCATATGTTTGTTGGCCTCGTGTATGTCTTCTTTTGTAAAGTGTCTGTTCATATCCTTTGCCCACTTTTGAATGGGCTTGTTCTTGCAGAGCTAAAACAGATTTACAAGAATGATCTGCTTTTCTAGGAAATGAGTATCTTTGGGGATCAGCATTGAGCTCACTACCCATGAAAAACATGAAACTCATTGGAAATCTAGAAATTGACAACCTAAAAATTGAGTAAAAATGTGTTTTAACCACTCCCACCCCCTCTTTTTTTTTTATTATCTTCTGATAAACTACTGGTGTTTAGTTATACTTTATGGTTGTTTTGGCTATCATGAAGTCATACAGAATAGCTGGAAGTATCAGTCTCAACAGGGACTATGAACACATTTGTGTGTAATTCAGTATACATTAAAAATAGCTAATTTACAATATTACAGGCACAAAGGAGCTCACTGATGTGAAGTTTCAGTGAAATGGTGCAAAGAAATGATGTTAATTAAATATCACTGTTTCTCAAGAAGGATGTCTTTGTATTAGTAGAATGTTAACCCTCTTTTTTTTATGGATCAGTTATACCTACTTCATCATAAAGACCCCAAATACATGCATTTTAGCACCAGGATGTAGTCAGGTCTGTGTTTCACTAAGCATTTGTTTCAAGTTCAGATTCCAGTTCTCTTGCTCCACAGCCATTGATATTTCTCAATTTATCTATAATTTATACCCTGACTGCCTCCATAAAAGCTATAATGTCCGTAATGAAAGATGTATGCAATTAGTAATTTGAACACTTGTACAGAGAAGGGGAAATGAATACGCCACCCAAACCTAGGCTAACACAGTCACTGAAAGTGAGTACTAATACTTCTTTCTAAGCTTCCCGGCAGTCAAAGGCAAAAAGGGGCTCCAGTAACCTAACATAATGCTCATTATTTCATTGTTTACTTTTTACTACTCCCTATCGCAGGTTGAGATTGTTAGAGATGTTAGTGATTACCTCAGATCTTATCTCCAGAAATGTAAAGTTTGACTTAAAATCACAATGAACTCTTCCAATTTTTTCATAATATATTGCATGTGTTTAAGTAATTCTTTGGGCTTGGCTTTAGATTTTTAAAAATTATGGTAAAAAAAACATGTAACATTAAATGTACTATCTCAACCATTTTTAAGTGTAGGGTTCAGTAGTGTAAAGTATATTCACATTGTTGTGCAGCAGATTGCTACAACTTTTTCATCTTGTTACACTGAAGCTCTATACTCATTAAACAACTCCCCATTTCTCCTCAGACCCTGAAAATCACCATTCTACTTTCTGTTTCTATGAATTGGACCACTTTAGATACTTCATATGAGTGGAATCATATGGCATTTGTGATTTTGCGACTATTTCACTTAATGTAATGTCCTTGAGCTTCATTCATATGTATTTACATTTTCCTCATTCATTCACCTGTTGATGGACAATTTGGACTGCTTCTCTCTTGGCTATTGAGAATAATGCCACAATGAATGGATGTGCAAATTATCTCTTCAAGATCATGTTCTGAATTCTTTTGGCTATAAACCCACAAATGGGATTGTTGGATTATATAGTAATTCTATTTTGAATTCTTTGAGGAACCTCTAATGCTGTTTTCTATAATGGTTGTATCATTTTACATTCCCACCAATAATACACAAGTGTTTCATCTTCTCTGCATCTTTGCCAACACTTGGTACTTTACGCTCTTTTGATGGTGACTATCCTGATGAGTATGAGGTGATATTGCATTGTGTTTTTTATCTGTACTCTTCTAATGACTAGCAGTATTAGCACCCTTTCACGTGCTTATGGGCCATTTGTATATCTTCTTTGGAGAAATGTCTAAGCTCTTTGCCTATTTTAAAATAATTTTTTTTGTTGTTGAGTTGAAGTTTCTTATATATTCTGGTTATTAGCTTCTTTTCAGATATATTATTTGTGATTATTTTCTCCCATGCTATAGATTGCACTTTCGCTCTGCTAATTGTTTCCTTTGATATGAAAAAGTTTATGTCATTCCATTTGTTTATTTTTGATTTTGTTGCTTGTGATTTTGGTGTCATATTCAACAAATCATTACTAAATTCAAAGTCCTGAGGCTTTACCCCTGTGTTTCTTTCTGTGAGTTTAACAGTTTTAAGTCAAATTTTCAGGTCTTTCATTCATTTTGAATTAATTTTTATATATGGTGCAAGGCAAGGATCTAAATTTATTCTTTTTGGATTTGAATATCCTATTTTTTCAACGCTACTTGTTGAAGAGATTGCCTTTTCTCTATTGTGTGGTCTTTGCACTCTCACTGAAAATCATTTGGCCATATATACAGTGGTTTATTTCTGGGCTATTTTACTCCATTGGTTTATGTATCTTATTTTATGCCATAACACACTGTCTAAATTACTGTTGCTCTGCAGTAGGTTTTGAAATCAAGAAGTATGATGCCTCTGACTTTGTTCTTTTTCAAGGTTGTTTTGGCTCTTTCGGGCCCCTTAAGATCTTGTAAAATTTTTAATTTTTTTTCTATTTATGCAAAAAAATGCCCTTGGGATATTTATAGAGTTTGCATTGTATCTGTAGATTGCTTTGGGTATCATGGACATTTTAAACATTTTAAAGTATTTCAACTCATGAGCATGGGATGTCTTTCCATTTACTTGTATCTTCTTTGATTTCTTTTAGCAATGTTTTGTAGTTCTCAATGTATAAGTATTGTATCTCCTGGGTTAAGTTTCTTCCTATTTAATTTTTGATGCTATTGTTAACACAATTATTTTCTTAATCTTCTTTCCAGATTGGTCTTGTTAATGTATAGAAAATGCAACTGATTTTTGATAATCGAATTTGCATCCTGCAAACTTTTCTAAATTCATTGATTGGTTCTAACACTTTTGTGTGGGTGTGACTTAAGAGATCAGGTCATTTGTGAGCAGAGACAATTTGGGTTCTTCTTTTCTAGTTTTTAGGCTTTTTATTTCTCTTCCTTGTCTAATTGCTCTGGTAATAACTCCTAGCAGTATATTGAAGAGTTGTGACAAGAGTGGGCATCTATGCCTTGTTCCTCATCTTAGAGTAAAAGCTTTTAGTTTTTCCCATTGAATATGATGTTAGCTGTGGGCATTTAATATATGACTTTTATTATGTTGAGGTAGTTTCCTTCTATTCCTAGTTTGTTGAGTGTATTTATTATAAAAGCATGTTGAATTTTATCAAATGTCTTTTCTGCATTGATTGAGATGATCATTTAGTTTTTGTCCATTTTCTTAGTGTATTACATTGGTTGATTTTTGTATTTTGAACTATTCTTGCATTTCAGGTATAGATCCCTCTCGATCATGGTGTAAGAGCCTTTAAGTGCGTGATCAAATTTGGTTTGCTATTACGTTGTTTAGGGTTTTTGCATCAGTGTTCATGAGATATATTGGTCTATAGTTTTTTGTTGTTGTTGTTGTTCTTGTGCCTTTCTGGTTTTGAAATTAGGATAATGGTAGCCTCATAAATGAGTTTGGGATTGTTCTCTCTTCTTAATTTTTTTTTTGGCAGAGTTTGAGAAGGATTCATAATCGTTATTCCTTAAATATTTGGTAGAATTCTTCAGTGAAGCCACATGGCCCTGGGAATTTCTCTGTTGGGAGGTTTTTTTATTACTGCTTTAATCTCCTCACTAGTTATAGTCTGTTTCAGTCTTGATAGGTTGTATTTTTCTAGGATTTTTTTTTTTTTAGGTTATCCAATTTGTTGGCATATAATTGCTCATAGTAGTATATTGTAATTCTTTTTATTGCTGTGGCATCAGTTGTAATGCCTCCTCTTTCTTTTCTAGTTTTAGCCATAGAGTCTTCTCTCTTTTTTTCTTTGTTAGTCTAGCTAAGGATTTGTTAATTTTGTTGACTTTTTTGCAAACCATCCCTTGGATTTGTTGATTGTTTCTATTCTTTATGTCTAAGTTTTACGTTTTTCTTTATCCTGCTAACTTTGATTTTAGTTTGTTTTTCTTTTCCTAGTTCCTCGAGGTATAAAGTTAGGTTGTTGATTTTAGATCATTCTTCTTTTTTAATGTAATGTTTACTGCTATGCACTTCCCTTTTACCACTGCTTTCACTGAATTCTGTAAGTTTTGTATGTTGTGTTTTTCTTTTCATTTGTCTCCAGATCTTATTGAAATTATTTTGTGATTTCTTCTTAGACTCCTTAGTTGTTTATGAGTGCATTGTTTAATTTCCACGTTAGTGGATTTTCCTATTTTTCGTCTGCTATTGATTTCTAGTTTTATTTAGTTATGATTAGAGAAGATATTTTATGTGTTTTCAATCTTCTTAAATTTTTCAAGATTTATTTTGTGGCCTAACATGTTGTCTATTTTGGGAATGTTCCAGGTGTGCTTGAGAATAATGGGTGTTCTACTGTTGTTGGATTTTGTATACATATATCTGTATGCTCAGTTGGTCTGTTGTGTTGTTCAGGTCCTCTTTTTCCTTACTGTCTTCTGTCTGCTTCTGTTGATAACTGAGAGTGGGGTATTGAAGTCTTCCACTATTGTTGTATTGGTGTCTATTTCTCTCTCTAGGTCTGTCAATTTTGCTTCATTTATTTGGGTGCTATAATGTTAAGTGGATATCTATATATAAATACATATATTTTTCTGAGATGGAATTTTGCTCTTGTTGCCCAGGCTGGAGTGCAATGGTATGATCTCAGCTCACTGCAACCTCTGTCTTCCAGTTTCAAGCAATTCTCCTGCCTCAGCCTCCTGAGTAGCTGGGATTACATGTGCCTACCACCATGCCTGGCTAATTATTGTATTTTTAGTAGATACTGGGTTTCACCATGTTGGCAAGGCTGATCTCGAGCTTCTGGCCCTGTGATCCTCTCACTTCAGCCTCCGAAACTGCTGGGATTACAGGCGTGAGCCACCGTGCCTGGCCTGTATATCTGTTTTTTTACTGTTATATCTTTCTGGTTAATTGACCCTTTTATCATTATACAGTATTCTTCTTTGTCTCTTGTGACAATTTTTGTCCTAATGTCTACTTTGTCTGATATGACTATGGCCACCTCTCCTCTCTTTAGGTTTCTGTTTACACAGAATATCTTTTTTTAACCCTTTCACTTATAGCCTATGTGTGTCTGTAAGGCAAGTTCACTGATTACCAGTCTGTAATTTTTTTTTTTTTTTGAGACAGAGTTTTGCTCTTGTTACCCAGGCTGAAGTGCAATGGTGCGATCTCGGCTCATTGCAACCTCCGCCTCCTGGGAACAGGCAATTCTCCTGCCTCAGCCTCCTGAGTAGCTGGGATTACAGGCACACGCCACCATGTCCAGCTAATTTTTTGTATTTTTAGTAGAGACGGGGTTTCACCATGTTGACCAGGATGGTCTTGATCTCTTGACTTTGTGATCCACCCGCCTCGACCTCCCATAGTGCTGGGATTACAGGCGTGAGCCACCGCACCCTGCCCTATCAGTCTGTAATTTCTAATTTCTATCAATTGCATGAGTCTGGTGAGACAGAACACTCAAACAAGTTAAGTCAAGCAACTTTATAGGCACAGATAGGCAGCAAGGGACAACAGAAGCCTAGGATTCATGGTTCTCCAAAGCTCAGAGTAAATGGAATCTTTCTGTGTGTTACCTACTTTGCAGTGCAGGTGAAGAACTTTGAAAGCAGTCTACTCAGGATTGTATACCTAGGGGTAATGGGGATTGCTGGGCTAAAGTGCTGTAGGACATCCTGTTCTCGGAGAGACGGGAACAGAGCCCAGGCTGTTTCAGATACTTTCTCCTTATTTCAAGATGTTGCACTCCTAGCACATCCTACAGTTATTCTTGAGAACTACAATTGAGAAGTTGGGGAAGAGTGCAGTCAGTCAAAGCCATCTTGGAATTTGTTCTGCACTGTCTCTAGAGCTAAAGTGAGTCTCTTATAGATGCAACATAAGGTTGGATCTTATTTTTTTAATCCATTCAGCCAATCTGTGTCTTTTAATTGGTGCATTTAAGCTATTTACATATAAGGTGATTACTGATAGGGAAGAACTTACTATTGCCACTTTATTGTTTTCGAATTGTTTTTGTCTCTCATTTCTTCTCTTGCTGTCCTCCTTTGTGTTTTATTGCTTTTTTTTTTGTAGTGACATGTTTTGATTCTCCTTTCCTTTTCCTTTGTGTGTATCTGTGTGTGTATATGTATGTGTGTGTGTGTATATATACACACATATATATATACACACACACAGTATATATATATACACACATTTTAAAGAGTTTGAGTAAGCAGTTCATGAACTGGGAAACACCAAACTGAAAGACGTTTAGTGTTCTGATGACAAAGCGTTCCTTACATATATTCTAAAGAAAATTTCTTTTTGGTTACCATTGTAATGAGATAAAACATCTTAAAATTATGACACTGTATTTTAACCTGATAACAACTTAACTACAATCATGTATAAAAACTTGTATTTTACATCTCTGCCCTCTCCCACTTTATGTTACTGATGACACAATTATCTGTTGCTATATTTCATATCCATGAATATAGATTTATCATTACTTTTTATGCTTTATTAAAAAGAGTTTTAAAATCAATACCAGATTTATAAGTGCTAATTTTTTAGCGGGCTTTGGCATGGTTGGCTTTGCACTGGCCTGGGGTGCGGGATCCTTTTCACTGGTTCCTAGATTTCTCACAGGGGCATTGGCAATTTGGTCATTTTTAAGTTCATATTTTTGTTGGGGGAAAGTGAGTCCAGGGCTTCCTATTTTGCCATCTTCATGATATTGCTCCTGGTTTTAGGTTTTATATATGGTTATATTGAAGATCAGTTTGTGATTTTAAGTGCTGCGACTAAATGAGACTGTCATCATCATCCTTTGATTGTGACCACTTTATTAGGACTATTGCTTTTCCCTCAAACCTTTTGTTTCCCAGCTTAATCCCATTAATTGACTTTTGAAATTTATCTTTTGGGTAGATCTTTTTACTTCAAGACTAACTGTGTCTATGTTCATGCTGATTAATAGTTTACTAGAAAGCAGTTTGCTGTTTTATTTGACTACAGCTTAACTAAAAATCTTTTGACTTTCCCTAAGAAAATCTGAGAAAGCATTCCATAGGTGGTCTGAATTTAAGGCAAATATGGGTGGTGATTAGACCAATTATAGATAAATATGTAATAAAGCTGTGAGAATGTGTGTGAGATGAATAATTATTCAACACCAGTGAACCAGTGCAGCTGGGGATTTAAACATCTAAGTGGGCTTAATGTATCATTTTATATAACTGAAGCAAATTAAAACAATATTTTGTTTGAACATTAAACTTTTCTTCCTTTGGTATGAACACTATGGGGATTTGGAATAAGCATGATTATTATAATTTCACACCTCTTTTGAAATCTTAATGTTGTTGTAGCTAGTTGAGCATGTGAGACTATAAAGTAATGAACTCTGCTTTCTTTATGGCCACAGCTTTTGCTCCTAATTCCTCTTGGCCTGTTTCAACCTGTGTGTCACGACTCCCAAGCTGAACTAGGTAAAAGAATGTGAATGGATTATGATTTCTAGAAAACCATCTCAGAGCATAGTCCATTTAGATAATTGGTTTAAAAAATAGCCTTTTATTTCATAGAAAGCAGCACAGCATAATACAAGGAACTGGTGTGCTACACATGAAGACATGCTCTGGCTTAATGATTCCCTGGCTGTTTTAGGTAGAAAAGTTTGGATTTGAAAGAAAAGTGATGTCTGTTTCAAAGGAATGAAAATTCTTAGGGTGTAACAATAGTTTATTAGTGAAGAGCTTGACTTTGGCCTAAGCGCCAGACTGCTTGAGTTTAAATACAAATTCCTCCATTTACCATTAACGTGATCTTGGTCAAGTTATTCCTCCAATAGTCAGTTACCTCATCTGGAGAGTTAGCACAATGATAGGACCACAATTTAATTGGTTCTGATTGGAATTGAATGTACTACTCTCTGTATGAAGAAGTGATTAGTCCTGTACCTGCACATGATAAACTCTCAATAGGTATTAGATCTTTTATTTTTTTAATTGTTGATTTTGTTGTTGATGTTTTATCTTTATTATAATCATGTGGGAAGTTTTATGCTGAAAAATATGTAATACTGATTTTTTAAAATATAGAATGTGCTATAGCATCTGTAATGAATGCATAAATAATTCTTGCATTTTCCTCAAGTGTTTAATTTATTTTAAATGAGAGATTCATGGTTTAGTTCAAGTGTACACATAGATTAGCCTTTGCAAATAATTCACTTGTTTTATTGAATTCACTTGTGGCAGTTGTTTTAAGGTTTTTGATCTCTAGGGGGTGTACAGAAGTGTTCTACTTCTGCAAATTGCTTTCCTTTTTATGTCATCAATTCCAAAAACATAGGTTTCCTACAGGAAATCCTTCCCTCAAATATTTTTGAGCCTCATGCAATTTTGTATTGCAATACCCAGTGAAGTTATCCATATTGTTTCCTCTGATAGAGTTTCTGAATCAATTTTTTTTAATGTTTAAAAACTTATTGTCTGCTTTGTTTTTGACACTTACATATTCGGAGGTTCAGCGGAAGATAAAATGAAGAAACTCCTGATTTCCACTCTACTAGAAACAGCCTGTTTTCCTTCTATTTCATCAAATCTCAAAGCTTACAGAGATTATAATTGCATGTGGGTTATTTTACTGTTCTTGCCTATCTATCTATCTACCTTGCAATCTATCTTTCTATCTTATTTATTTTAGGACTCACAAAGAAGTGTTTAGTGGGGCCCCCTGAGTATAATAAAAAGTGTCACTGGAAGATATATTTACAAGAGTAAATATAAAAAGCAATATACTACTTAGCAAAAAATATAACACATTTTCTCATAAGGCATATTTTTTTCTGCAGTCTTTTTTTTTTTTTTTACAATTTAAAGTAGTCACTTAAAAATCAGAAAGCACAGCACTTTGGGAGGCCAAGGCAGGTGGATCACGAGGTCAAGAGATCGAGACCATCCTGGTCAACATGGTGAAACCCCATCTCTACTAAAAATACAAAAAATTAGCTGGGCATGGTGGCTCATGCCTGTAATCCCAGCTACTCAGGAAGCTGAGGCAGGAGAATTGCCTGAACCCAGGAGGCGGAGGTTGCAGTGAGCCGAGATTACGCCATTGCACTCCAGCCTGGGTAACAAGAGCGAAACTCCCTCTCAAAAAAAAAAAAAAAAATCAGAAAGCAAAAGTTTTTTTGTCTTACATTTCGTAAGTTTGTAGTAAGTCTTATTGGTTATGGTTAGTAATCAGTTAATACCTGTTTTTCTAAAAATGAAGTAAGAGATAAATTGACATTATTTCTAGGTGTGGAAATGATTTATTCATTCAACAGATATTTATTAAGTGGGCAAAGTACTGCTTGGTATACAAATTGTGAATAAAGTGTTTTATAGTCTAATGAGAGAGAGACATGAACAGCTCCAAGTTAACAAATGAATAAAAATGTACTTACATATGGGTAGCGTAAGAATGAGGGTGGTCACAGTGGTGGTAACCTACTCCAAAGAGTGTACTCAGAGCGTATGCCTGATAAATAAAGTTGTTGCAGTATGTTTAAAACATTGAAGCCAAAATTTTGAGTGCTCATTTGAAAACCTTTCTATGGTAAAGCCATGGTGCTTAGAATGATGCATTAAAAAATATGTGTGTGTGTGTGTATATGTGTGTGTGTGTGTGTGTGTGTGTGTGTGTATATATATATACATATATATATATATATATATTACTATCTTGCTGAAGGTAAATTTCTTTTACTACTCACCTTACGTGATCTTTCTAAATTATAATAGACTGTATGTGTTGGAAAACATTTTTGTAAAATGTACAATGAATCTGACATGTGAATGAAAAAAACCTTTTTTTAACTTTTAAATGTGCTAATATGCCCTTTATAGTATCACATAAAATAGTGATACTAATGCCTTACTCATTGGGGAGGTAGATGTGGCTGGAGAGGGACAGAGGAATGGATCTAGTCAGTAGTAACACATTTGAAGTTCTGGCTGATCAATAGAGTCTTTCACTTCTAGGGTCAAGGTGGTAACAGTCAATAGGAGAGCAGGTTGGAAGAAGAGTAAAGATCTACACACTCATGTTACTTGTGGTGCTCAAGGAAACAAACCAGTTTTGTGTGAGATATTGTTTTCCCTTGAAAGCACTGAGTTTGCTCACCCTGGAGCTTTCTTTGCTGCCTCTCTCTTCAAGTCCCATGAGGCTGTCTTCCTTCTAAGAAAGCTGTTTATAAACTCCAATGCTCTATGCAACTGTAAGCACGGTAGCTGTGGCCTAGTGGAAATATTTTGGGGTCACAGGTAGTTCTGTATTCAAATCCCAGCTGTGGCTCTTTCTAGCTGTGTAACTGGAGCAAATTATTTAACTTCCTGATCTATAGCTTCCTTGACTGTAAAATGGGGGTAATAAAACTTGCCTTATAGGATTTTGTGAGGATTAATGAGATGGATACAGGTAAGGCGTCTTCTACCATGGGTGGTGCTTAGTCTGTTTTGCTGATTACTTAGGGCTCAATTTTGAATACACTTGAGGTTACAATGCTCAGTATCAGGTTATCCTCATGTTGTTTCCTCTGTAAGCCTCATTTTTCCCAAAGCATGGTGAGTATCTTGAGTACAGGAAACATTTTATGTTTTTCTACTTTCTCTTGTGCCTTGCAGAGTCCTCAGAATCCAGTCAGCACTTAATGCTTATACTGCTGCTTCTGGACTGTCTTTCAACAAGTGTTCCAAAGTTAGAGACCGTGAAGGGCATGGAGATTGGTGCTTTTCACACTGTGCTTCTGCAGATTTTGGTGGGGAAGTACTAATGGGGGAATGAAAGTGGAGTCAAATGAAACCAACTCTTAAACTCATGATAGTGACCAGGAAAAGAGTAATATGTGCCATTTCATGTAACAATCCCTATACATTGCCAAAATTGCCCAGTTTATTTTTATTATGATTAAAACCACAGTGACACATTTGATGCCCATTTAGCACGCTCCAAAAACACAATAGGAATTCACCTTCACAAAGAACAATAGACACAAGGCCAAGACCTTGGATTCTGGCCAGTTTTAAACACCTGCTTCCTCCTAAGACAGTTGAGAATTATCTTGCAGGATTTAGCTTTAGAACTGAGCTCAGGTGCTGAAGGCCTGGTTTAAATTATAATATCTGAGGAGACTGAGGTTGGCAGAACAAGAAGGATAGCAGTGTCTTAGTCCAATTAAATCTGCAGAGGTTGTGTTCAGTCCTATGCAGTTACCTACCATAAGAGAGGAATCTAGGAAAGATCTTCCACATAGCAGGCACAGTACTTAAGTAATGAATGAAAGAACAAAACGAAATTATTCTCTTTGTATATCTTTATATAACCCTAAGAGTTCCAAGCCAATTGTTGACATTATTATAACATAGCATAAAGATTTGGACAGGATGGGACATTGCTTCACCCAGGAAGTGCAAGGGGTTGGGAAACTCCCTCCTTTAGCCAAGGGAAGCTGTGAGGGACTGTGCCATGAGGGATGGTGCACTCTAGCCCAGATACTGTGTGTTTCCCATGGTCTTTGCAACTCACAGACCAGGAGATTCCCTCTGTTGCCTACACCACCAGGGCCCTGGGTTTCAAGTGCAAAACTTGGCAGCCAATTAGGCAGACACAGAGCTAGCTGTAGGAGAGACCTGTGTGGCATGTTGTAATGATATTTGGGTTGTTGATTTCTCAGCTCTAAGAGGATCTCTGATTTTGCCAATAGGGACACATAAGAGTGTTCTTAATGCTTTAGGAATAACATAGGTATCCCAAATGCTAAACTTCATTCTGTAAAATTTTAACTCAAAAAAGATTTCAGCAAGTTTACATGTATTCCCTGGGCAACACTGGCCAGGTATTCATTCAGCAGTAAACATTTAAACATATACTGTTCTTGATTGTGTGGGAATTTCAAAAATAAATGAGATCTTTGACATTAAGACTTATAATTATTGTTCCAGGAAAGATGGCTCAATAGGAACAGCTCTGGTCTGTAGCTCCCAGCGAGACTGACTCAGAAGGCAGGTGATTTCTGCATTTCCAACTGAGTACCCAGTTCATTTCTTTGGGACTGGTTAGACAGTGGGTGCATCCCATGGAGGGCTAACAGAAGCAGGATGGGACATTGCTTCACCCAGGAAGTGCAAGGGGTCGGGAAACTCCCTCCTTTAGCCAAGGGAAGCTGTGAGGGACTGTGCCATGAGGGATGGTGCACTCTAGCCCAGATACTGTGTGTTTCCCATGGTCTTTGCAACTCACAGACCAGGAGATTCCATCTGTTGCCTACACCACCAGGGCCCTGGGTTTCAAGTGCAAAACTTGGCAGCCAATTAGGCCGACACAGAGCTAGCTGTAGGAGTTTTTTTTTCATGCCCCAGTGGTGCCTGGAATACCAGTGAGACAGAACCATTCACTCCCCTGGAAAGGGGGCTGAAGCCAGGGAGACAAATAGTTTTGCTCAGTGGATCCCACCCCCATGGAGCCCAGCAAGCTAAGATTGACTGACTTGAAATTCTCACTGCCAGCACAGCAGTCTGAAGTCAACCTGGGACAGTCTAGTGTGGTGGGGGGAGGGGCATCTGCCATTACTGAGGCTTGAGTAGGCGGTTTTCCCCTCACAGTGTGAGCAAAGCTGCCTGGAAGTTTGGACTGGGTGGAGCCCACCTCAGTGCCCCAAAGCTGCTGTAGTCAGACTGCCTCTTTAGGTTCCTCATCTCTGGGCAGGGCATCACTGAAAGAAAGGCAGCAGCCCCAGTCAGGGGCTTATAGATAAAACTCCCATCTCCATGTGACAGAGCACCTGGGGGAAGGGGCAGCTGTGGGCACAACTTCAGCAGACTTAAATGTTCCTGCCTGGCAGCTCTGAAGAGAGCAGTAGATCTCCCAGCACAGTGCTCAAGCTCTGCCAAGGGACATATTGCCTCCTCAAGGGGGTCCCTGATCCTCATGCCTCCTGATAGGGAGACACCTTTCAGCAGGGGTTGACAGACACTTCATACAGGAGGGCTCCAGCTGGTATCTGGCAGATGCCCCTCTGGTAAGAAACTTCCAGAATAAGGTGCAGGCAGCAATTTTTGCTGTTCTGCAGCCTCCGCTGGTGATAACCCAGGCAAACAGGGTCTGGAGTGGATCCCCAGCAAATACCAACAGACCTGCAGAAGAGAGGCCTGTTAGAAGGAAAACTAACAAACAGAAAGCAATAGGATCAACAAAAAGAATGTCCATGCAAAAACTCCATCTGAAGGTCACCAACAGCAAAGACCAAAGGTAGATAACTCCACACTGATGAGGAAAATCCAGCACAGAAAGGCTGAAAATTCAGAAAACCAGATGCCTCTTCTCTTCCAAAGGATTACAGCTCCCCACCAGCAAGGGAACAAAACTGGATGGAGAATTAGTTTGATGAATTGACAGAAGTAGGCTTCAGAAAGTGGTTAATAATAAACTCCTCTGAGCTAAAGGAGTATGTTCTAACCCAATGCAAGGAAGCTAAGTACCTTGATAAAGGTTAAAGGAATTGCTATCTAGAATAAACAACTTAGAGAAGAACACAGACTACCTGATGGAGTAGAAAAACATAGCATGTGAACTTCCTGAAGCATACATAAGTATCAATAGCTGAATTAATCAAGCAGAAGAAATGATGTCAGAGATTGAAGATCAACTTAATTAACTAAAGTATGAAGACAAGATTAGAGGAAAAAGAATGAAAAGGAATAAACGAAGCCTCCAAAAAATGTGGGACTATGTGAAAAGACCAAACTTATGTTTGAGTGGTGTCCCTGAAAGTGATGGGGAGAATGGAACCAAGTTGGAAAACACTCTTTAGGATATTATCCAGGAGAAATTCCCCGACCTTGCAAGACAGGAAAACATTCAAATTCAGGAAATACAGAGAATACCACAAAGATACTCCTCAAGAAGACCAACCCCAAGACACATAATTGCCAGATTCACTAAGGTTGAAATGAAGGAAAAAATGTTGAGGGCAGCCAGAGAGAAAGGTCAGGTTATCCACAAAGGGAAGTCCATCAGACTAACAGCAGATCTCTCCACAGAAATCCTACAAGCCAGAAGACAGTGGGGGCCAACATTCAATATTATTAAAGAAAAGAATTTTCAACCCAGAATTTCATATCCAGCCAAACTAAGCTTCATAAGTGAAGGGGAAATCAAATCCTTCACAGACAAGCAAATGCTGAGGGATTTTGTCACCACCAGGCCTGCCTTACAAGAGCTCCTGAGGGAAGCACTAAATATGAAAAGGAAAAACCAGTACCAGTCACTGCAAAAACATACCAAAATGTAAAGACCATCGATACTATGAAGAAACTACATTAACTTATGGGAAAAATAACCAGCTAGCATCAGAATGACAGGATCAAATTCACACAACAATATTAACCTTAAATGTAAATGGGGTAAATGCCAAAACTAAAAGGCACAGACCAGCAAATTGGATAGAGTTAAGACCCATTGGTGTGCTGATTCAGGAGACCCATCTCACATGGAAAGACACAAATAGGCTCAAAATAAAGGGATGGAGGAATATTTACCAAGCAAATGGAAAACAACAAAAAAAGCAGGGGGGTTGCAATCTTAGTCTCTAATAAAACAGACTTTAAACCAACTAAGATCAGAAAAGACAAGGGCATTACGTAAAGGTAAAGGGATCAATGCAACAAGAAGAGCTAGCTGTCCTTAAATATATATGCACCTAATACAGAAGCACTGAGATTCATAAAGCAAGTTCTTGTAACCCTACAAAGAGACTTAGACTCCGATACAATAATAGTGGGAGACTTTAATATCCTACTGTCAATATTAGACAGATCAATGAGACAGAAAACTAACAAGGATATCCAGCTCTGGGCCAAGCGGACCTAATAGACATATCATAGAGAACTCTCCACCCCAAATCAACAGAATTTATATTCTTCTCAGCATCACATCACACTTATTCTAAAATCAACCACATAGTTGGAAGTAAAATATTCCTGAGCAAATGCAAAAGAACAGAAATCATCAGTCTCTCAGACTACAATGTAGTCAAAGTAGAACTCAAGATTAAGAAACTTACTCAAAACCTCACAACTACATGAAAACTGAACAACCTCTTCCTGAAAGAGTACAGGGTAAATAATGAAATTAAGGTAGAAATAAATAAGTTATTTGAAACCAATGAGAACAAAGACACAACATACCAGAATCTCTGGGACACAGCTAAAGCAGTATTTAGAGGGAAATTTATAGCACTAAATGCCCACAGGAGAAAGCAGGAAAGATCTAAAATTGATGCTCTAACAACACAATTAAAACAGCTAGTGAAGCTAGAGAAAAAAAATTCAAAAGCTAGCAGAAGACAGGAAATAACTAAGATCAGAGAAGAGCTGAAAGGGATAGAGACATGAAAACACTTTCAATAAATTAATGAATCCAGGAGCTGGTTTTTTGAAAAGATCAATAAAATAGAGAGACCACTAACCAGACTAATAAAGAAGAAAAGAGTGAAGAATCAAATTGACACAATGAAAAATGATAAAGGGCATATCATTTCTGATCCCACAGACATACAAACTACCATCAGAGAATAGTATAAATGCTTCTATGCAAATAAAGTAGAAAATTTAGAAGAAATCTATAAATTCCTAGACATATAAACCCTCCCAAGTCTAAACCAGGTAGAAGTTGAATCCCTAGATAGATCAATAACAAGTTCTGAAATTGAAGCAGTAATTAATAGCCTACCAACCAAAAAAAGCCCAGGACCAGATGGATTCACAGCTGAATTCTTCCAGAGGTACAAAGAGGAGCTAGTACCATTCCTTCTGTAACTATTCCAAACAATAGAAAAAGAGGGACTCCTCCCTAACTCATTTTATGAGGCTAGCATCATCCTGATACCAAAAACTGGCAGAGACACAACAAAAAAGAAAATTTCAGGCTGGTAGCCCTGAAGAACATAGATGTGAAAATCCTAAAAAAAAAAATTGGCAAAATGAATCCAGCAGCACATCAAAAAGCTTACTCACCATGATCATGTCAGCTTCATCCCTGGGATGCAAGACTTGTTCAATATACACAATCATAAACAGAAACCATCACATTATGTAATCCATCACATAAACAGAACCAATGACAAAAACCACATGATTATCTCAAACACTCCTTCATGCTAAAAACTCTCAACAAACCAGGTATTGATGAAACATATCTCAAAATAATAAGAGCTATTTATGAAAAACCCACAGCCAATATCATACTGAATGGGCAAAAGCTGGAAGCATTCCCTTTGAAAACTGGCACAAGACAAGGATGCCCTCTCCTACCACTCTTATTCAACATAGTATTGGAAGTTTTGGCTAGGGCAATCAGGCAAGAGAAAGAAATAAAGCATATTGAAATAGGAAGAGAGGAAGTCTAATTGTCTCTGTTTGCAGGCAACATGGTTGTATATTTAGAAAACCCCATCATCTCAGTCCAAAATCTCCTTAAGCTTATAAGCAACTTCAGCAAATCTCAGGATACAAAATCAATGTGCAAAAATCACCAGCATTTCTACACACCAATAATAGACAGCCAAATCATGAATGAAATCTCATTCACAACTGCTACAAAGAGAATAAAATACCTAGGAAGACAACTTGCAAGGGATATGAAGGACCTCTTCAAGGAGAACTACAAAACCACTGCTCAAGGAAATAAGAGAGGACACAAAAATGGAAAAACATTTCATGCTCATGGATAGGAAGAATCAATATCATGAAAATGGCCATAATGCCCAAAGAAATTTATAAATTCAATGCCATCCCCTTCAAGCTACCACTGACTTCCTTCACAGAATTAGAAAAAACTGCTTCAACTTAAACAGCATGGTACTGGGTACCAAAACAGATATTTAGACCAATGGAACAGGAAAGGGCCTCAGAAATAAAGCCACACATCTTCAACCATTTGATCTTTGACAAACCTGACAAAAACATGCAATGGGGAAAGGATTCCCTATTTTATAAATGATATTGGGAAAACTGGCTAGCCATGTGCAGAAAACTGAAAGTGGACCCCTTCCTTACATCCTATAAAAAAATTAACTCAAGATATATTAAAGACTTGAACATAAAGCCAAAAACCGTAAAAACCCTAGAAGAAAACCTAGGCAATACCATTCAGGACGTAGGCATGGGCAAAGACTTCATTAGTAAAACATCAAAAGGAATTTCAACAAAAGTTGAAATTGACAAGTGGGATCTAATTAAACTAAAAAGCTTCTGCACAGCAAAAGAAACTATCATGAGAGTGAACAGGCTATCTACAGAATGGGAGAAAATTTTTGCAATCTATTCATCTGACAAAGGGCTAATATCCACAATCTACAAAAACTAAAACAAGTGTATAAGAAAAACAAAACAACCACCTCAAAAAGTGGACGAAGGATATGAGCAGACACTGCTCAAAAGGGGGCATTTATGCTGCCAACAAACTTATGAAAAAAGCTCATCACTATTCATAAGAGAAATGCAAATTAAAACCACAATGAGATACCATTTCACACCAGTTAGAGTGGTGATCATTAAAAAGTCAGGAAACATCAGATGCTGGAGAGGATGTGGAGAAATAGAAATGTTTTTACACTGTCGGTGGGAGTATAAATTAGTTCAACCATTGTGGAAGACAGTGTGGTGGTTCCTCAAGGATCTGGAACCAGGAATACCATTTGACCCAGCAATCCCATTACTGGGTATATACTCAAAGGACTATAAATCACTCTATTATAAAGACACAAACACATGTATGCTTATTGCAGTACGGTTCACAACAAAGACTTGGAGCCAACCCAAATGCCCATCAATGATAGGCTGGATGAAGAAAATGTGGACACAACGGAATACTATGCAGCCATAAAAAAGAATGATCTCATGTTTTTTGCAGGTACATGGATGAAACTAGAAACCATCATTCTCAGCAAACTAACACAGGAACATAAAACCAAATACTGCATGTTCTCACTGATAAGTGAGATTTGAACAATGAGAACTCGTGGACACAGAGAGGGGAACATTATATACCTGGGCCTGTCAGGTGGTGGGGGATCTAGGGGAGGGATAGCATTAGGAGAAATTCCTAATGTAGATGTTGGGTCGATGGGTGCAGCAAACCACCATGGCACGTGTATACCTATGTAACAAACCTGCATGTTTTGTACATGTATTCCAGAACTTAAAGTAAAAAACAAAAAGAATTACTACAATGAGTGGTAAATTTTTTGCATTAATATCCTTTATGTGGCATCATGAGAGTTTCTGATGAATTAATTTCCCTAATTAACATAATTCCATTATTCCCAGTGACTTTAACATAATTCCTAGTGATAGTACCGTAAACAACAGGATCATTGCATTTTTGAGATTTTTTTTGTGGTTCTTTTTTTCCTTAGGATATTTTCCATTGGAATGTGTTGTTGAAATATAATGTTTTAAAGTCAACTTGATACATAATTATATCAGTTTGTTTTTTATTTTTAGGGTTTGTTTTGAGTTTTTTTCTTTTTATGTAACTTGGTTTTTAATAATCTAAAACTTATACATGATTCCAAAATCAATACTATAAAACAAGTTACATTTGGAGTATTCATTCCTGTCTGTTCTCTATACCTTTTTAAAAAATGAGTTTTAAAAATTAGTTTTTAGTTTGTTTAGTTTACTTATTTGTTTTTAAAACCATAAGCAAACATACACACAGGCATATATAAATAAAATAAAAAATATGAATATTTATACATATATCTATTTATAAATCTTTTCCCCTTTCTACACAAATGTAGTATACTAGATGCACTCTACTGGACCTGGTTTTGCTTATGTAACTGTACATTCTGAAAATTATTTTATTTCTTTTGATAACTGCACAGTACCATATTATGTGGCTACATAATATTTTTTTCATTAATTATTTTATAGCTGCACAGTACCATATTATGTGGCTACATAATATTTCTTTCATTAATTATTTTATAGCTTCACAGTACCATATTACTTGGCTACATAATATTTTATTCATTAGGTTGCACATTGATAGACATATGGGTTGTCATATAAGGCTTTAAATAAATATTTCCCAAGTGGCTGATCAGCTAATCTGAATGTCTGTCTATTGGTGGTTATGTCTCTTACAGACCAATATATAACAGAAATCTATTTTTTTGTGTGAGTTTATATCATTTTCTTTTTTAGTTTTGACACTACCTTGAGGAAAACGGTGTGACAACCCTGGCCCCAGACCCCATGGAGAATTAACCCTGGACAGCCTGGGAAAACTCATATGTAAAAATGGAGAATCCAGATCAAAGAGTATTTGGAGAGTGGTAAAAATCACTTAGGACTTATCTTTTCTGAAAATCTTAAACATTTTAAGATTGTGAATTTTAAAAATAGTAATTCATAATCTATTTAGGTGACTTGCTCTGGAGCCATTGGACCAAAGATTTTGTTCGAAATGAAAACAACTTGTAAATTAATCATATTTGCGATGGGGCCATTGTTGTCTCTTTATAGGTTTAGTTTTAAGGCTGGCATTAAAGAGTTTTGAAGAATTATTTATTTATTTTTCTAAGTCCTGGGCACTGCATCTGCCACCTTGAAAGAGGCCCTCAGGTCGGTGGTGGCGTATGCATAGGTCTCGTGAATTCATGCAGTATTTGCCATAGTGTTCTCTTGGGAACAAAGTATATTATTGGAAACAAAGAGTTCCATAATCAAATAAATTTGGAAAGACTTAAGTTTATTTACTACAAGATTTCACAGAGCTTTTAATAACTAATATGCATATAACTTCTGAAGACAAGAATATAAAATGCTGGTTTTCACAGACTTTTTCCTTTATTAAGTCTATTTTTCATGGAGCATGTTTTAGAAAAGTTAGATGTAATGGTTAAATTTCTTGTAATTGTGAATGATTTACTGAGTTAACTAGAGGAAGAGATAATTGAACAGGGTAGTTGTTACCACTTCTGTGTTACAGGAGAGGAAACTGACGCTCCAGTGTTGGTGAGGTGCCTACCATGGATTAAAGATAGATTTCTAGATTGTAAATTGTTAGCATCATCGTATTTAAAGATTTAAAGCTATAAAAAGTATGGAAAGTAATTTTTTCTTAAAAATATCCAAATTATATAAGGAACTCAAACAATTAACTAGTAAGAAAACAAATAACTTGATTAAAAAATTGGGCAAAGGACCTGAATAGACTTTTCTCAAAAGAATACATACAAATGACTGACAGGCAATATGAAAAAATGTTCAACATCACTAATCATTGGGGAAATGCAAATTAAATCCAGAATGAGATATCACCACACACCTATTAGAAAGGTCAGTATAAAAAATACCAAAGATAACAAATGTTGGCAAGGATATGGAGAAAAGAAAATTCTTGCACACTACTGATGGGAATGTAAATTAGTGAAGTCATTATAGAAAATAGTATGGAGATTTCTCAAAAAACTAAAAAAAGAACTATTGCATGATCCAGCAATCCCATTATTGGGTACATATCCAAAGGAAATTAGCATGTTGAAAAGATATAGCTGCATTCCCACAGTCATTGCAGCATTGTTGAAAATAGCCAAGATATGGAATCAACCTAATTATCAGTGGATGGATTGATATAGAAGATATGGCATATAAACACATGGAATACTATTTAACCTTTTTAAAAAAGGAATTCATGTCATTTCCAACAATATGGATAAATCTGGAGGAAATTATGCTTAGTGAGATCAATCAGACTCAGAAAGACAAGTAGCGTGTGCCCTCTCTCATATGCAAAATCTGAAAAATGTCTCATGGAAGCAAAGAGTAGAATGGTGGTGGTTAGGGGCTGGGGAATGGAGGAATTGGGGAGATGCTGTTCAAAGGGTACACAATTTTAGTTAGACAGGAGGAATATGTTCAAGAGATACATTGTACAACATATTGACTATGGTTAACAAAATTGTATTGTATACCTGAAAATCTCCAGCAGAGTAGATTTTAAGTATGTTTATAACAAAAATGATATATATGAGGTAATGCAAATAATTAATTGGCTCAATTCAACCATTTCACAATGTATATGTAGTTCGAAACATCATGTTGTGCACCATAAATATATACAATTTTTATTTGTCAGTTGAAAAAATCCTAGAAAGGGGAAAAAATTAGTAAAAAACTGATATAATTCAGGTAATATCTGTGGTTTACTTAATAGTACTATGCTTATGTTAATATCCTAGGTTTTGATAAATTCTATATGGTTATGTAAAGTGTAAACATTAGGGAAAGCTGTGGGAAGGGTTAATTGGGAACTTTGAATCTTTTTCTTTTCTTTTCTTTCTTTCTTTCTTTCTTTTTTTTTTTTTTTGAGAGATGGGGATCTTGTTCTGTCACCCAGGCTGGAGTACAGTGGCACAATAATAGCTCACTGCAGTTTCAAACTCCTGAGCTCAAGTGATTCTCCCAATTCAGCCTCCTGAGTAGCTGGGACTATAGTTGGGTACTAACATGCTTGGTTATTTTTAAATTTTTTTTATTTATTGTAGAGATGGGATCTTGCTATGTTGCCCAGTCTGGTCTTGAATTGCTGGCCTTAAGCAATCCTCACATCTCAGCCTTCCAAAGTGTTGGGATTTCAGTCATGAGCTGCCATGTGTGGCCAAGAACTTTCAATGATTTTTACAACTTTTCTATAAATCTAACACTTTCTCAAAATAAAAAGTTAAAAGTAAAAAATTATACCAACATATATGAAATGAATTCAATAATGCATATATTATATTAATTATTGCCTAATGCAAAATTTTCCTAGCCTTATTAGGACTTTGTTTTTTTTTTTAGACTAAAACATTTTCTAGGCCATTCAGCAGGAGTGGGATTGGGCTTGTCATTGGCCTTCTCCCTTGCTACAGCTGTGGGCCTAGGGAAAAATGTAAAGACTGTACATCAGATGGTGATGCCTTTGCTCAGAGTCCTTGCAATCAAAACCCTGGTAGGAGGATTTATCCAGCTTTCAACTTTGCAGAGAGAAGGAATTATTTTTGCTCTTCAAACAGTTTCTCTTTTCAGTCATTCCTTTTCCCTGACATTTTTCCCCCTTGACTAGAGTAAAAACAGTTATCCTTCATGTGACACTGGAAGAGAGAGATTATGGTCATTTTTTTTATACACAATCCTTCTGTACATCACATCACATTGACCTTTTCCTATTCAGGAAGAAGGGTAATTATTGCCTGCTTTCTTACCAAGTTCTCTAGATTTTGATGTTTAAAGTTGTTATAAAAGCAAATTTGAAATTTCATGAACTTATTTTCTTTGAGGTTTCTAACATGACTTTGGCCCATTCATACAAATGATTCCATCTTGGAGCTCCCCCTGCCAGCGCCACCCTCCCTTTCTGTTTTTTACAGAGCATCATTTTAAGCCTATTTAAAGAGAAGATATTACAAACAAATATGCAATACTATTCAAACTTTCTGAAACTGGATATAGTTGGATTCAGATGGATTGAGTACATAAAAGGACAAATTCATGAGTGACATTTCTCAACTTGGTATATTCACAGCATATCAATGAAGGAGTAAGGAGATTTATTTTATTATTCACAGCATGATCATGATCTTCAGCAGGTGTTCAAGAACTCTCTGATGCTGAGACTAAAAGTAATTCATCTTCCTAAAGACTTTCTGTCTTTGGGAGGATGATAGTTCCTGTCTGGCTTTTCTGATAATTATTACAACTTAATTACTTTTGGCATGTCCAGTTGCTTGCTTTATATACTACGTTGTATAGGTCAAACACTTGAACCTCAGATTTCTGTTTGTTTTATCAAGCTTAAAGAACATAATTACTTAGAGAGTAAATTTCAGATTAGCACAACACACAACACATTTTCTACCAGAGAGTATCTATTCTTAAAGCTCACTTGTGAGACATTATGTTTTTCCTGTTGTGAGAATGAGATGGCATTCTCTTTGGGATCTAAATTGCTTCTGAGGTAGGCACTTTTGTGTGTTGTTATCACGGTACTCCTGAAGAACAACCAGAGTGCAGGAAAAGCAGTATTTTAGACAAATGAAAGTGGGAATTACTGTTTGGGCCGATGGCTATTCTTGGCATTACCAAATGTAGATTTATGAGCCCTCTGCAGCCACTGCTGGAGTGTCTGATTATTCTTCCAGCCATGCCTCTCTCTTTCTTTTCTCTTTTTTGAGACAGCCTCATTCTGTTGACCAGGCTGGAGTGCAGTGGCATGATCTCGGCTCGCTACCACTTCTGTCTCCTGGGTTCAAGTGATTCTCCTGCCTCAGCTTCCTGAGTAGCTGGTATTACAGGCATGCATCACCACACCCAGCTAATTTTGTATTTTCAGTAGTGGCAGGGTTTTACCATGCTGCCCAGGCTGGTCTTGAATGCCTGACCTCAAATGATCTGCCTGCCTCAGTCTTTCCAAGTGCTGAGATTACAGATGTGAGCTACCATGCCTGGTCTTTCTTTCTTTTTTTAAATTTTAAGTTCGGTCAAGTTTACATGTCCAGGTTTGTTACACAGGCGAAACTGTGTCATGGGGTTTTGTTGCGCAGATATTGTCACTCAGGTATTAAGTCTAGTACCCAGTAGTTATTTTTCCTGACTTTTCCTCTCCTCCCGCCCTTCACCATCCACCCTCCAGTAGGCCCCAGTGTATGTTGTTCCCCTCTTATGTGTCCATGTGTTCTCATCATTTAGCTCCCACTTATAAGTGAGAACACACAGTGTTTGGTTTTCTGTTCCTGTGTTAGTTTGGTAAAGATAATGGTCTCCAGCTCTGTCTCTTTCTTGCTTGCTTTTGTTGAGCTAGGGGTGGCGAACACTGCCTGGGGAGAGTGTCGCCTCACTCTGGCACCCCAAAGTTTTGGATTCCAGAATAACAAATTAAAGATTTTGCTCAATTGGTGAAAGGAAGTTTAAAAAAGCTAAAAGTTTAGGAAACAGAGAAGATGGTAATGGGGTTTTTACGAACCTTCTCCTTTTTGAATGGGACCAGCAAGGTAGTTGAATGTGTATGTACAAATGCCACATGATATCAATAGTATGATGATAATCGTAGCAGTTACCATTCTCTGGCACTCACTATGTGCCAGATGCAGTGTAAATGCTTCAGTGCCATCATTGCGGTTAGTTTCCTTAACAGCTCTGTGAGGTGAATGTATTGTTATTCTGCTTTGCTAATGAGAAAACTGCAGCGTAGAGAGCTTAGTGGAGCAACCTAACCAAGTTTATAGTAAGCACACCGCAGAGGCAGAATTCTCACCAAACTGTTTTCTACTCTTCTTTGCTTTGACGCAGGAGCGATGGTGATGGTAGGCACCTGAGCTAGTGAGTGTTGTAATACAGAAAGTAGACTTTCTTCTTTTGTAAGGCACAGCGGTCTGCTAAGGACTTCCTTTTTTGCTTCATGTTACATTTTATTCAGTGGTTCAAAATGGATAAGCTTAATTAAAATGTCAGTTTCTTAATAAAGTGCCCTAAAACATATTTAAAGAAAATCCCATGCACCACACCTTAGTTGCTTTTTTTTAGTAATATATTGTTAAATAAAAATGTCCTGGCCAGGCATAGTGGTTTACACTTGTAATCCCAGTGCTTTGTGAGGTGGAGACAGGAGGATTACTTAAGCACAGGAGTTCAAGACCAGTCTGGGCAACATAGTGAGACCTCGTCTCTACCAAAAAAAAAAAGGCCATTAGCTGGGGACACATACCTGCAATCCTAGCTATCTGGGAGGCTGAGGTGTGAGGATTGCTTGAACCCAAGAGTTTGAGGTTATTGTGAGCTGTGATCACAGCACTGCACTCCAGTCTGGCAACAGGGCAAGAGACCCTGTCTCTTAAAAAAAAAAAAAAAAATATATATATATATATATATAATTATCTAACTTTCTTGGTTATATAATGATAGAAATATTAGCAAAATCAAATGAAGGGGTGGATTTTTATATTTATCAATTGTATAGATTAACCATTCAGTAATACTATTTATTTATTGATTGATAGAGACAGGGTTTCCCTCTGTCACCCAGGCTGGAATGCAGCCACCATGAATGGCCAGTGCTTTTTCTTTTTTAATCTCTCTTCTTACACATCACTTTTGTTTTTGTATTGTCATTATTCATTTATATGTCTTGTCACCCCATATTGAATTGAATGCTCTTTGAATGTTTTTTTTTTTTATTTCGTAGGTTCTCAATAACTATTTGTGTCACAAATAACTGAATATTACTTGTTACTATGAAACTTGTGCCTCTAAATATGTTGGGTGACAAAAAACTAATGATAATTATTGCATCAAAAATAATTTGAGAGCACAAATCTTATAGCATTGTCATATAAGATGGGTACATATAGATTTAGATTATCTTTCATTCATTGGGCATGTAGAATGAATCTACAATAAATTTAGTTAAAGTAAATCTTATTTCTGCATGTATATCTAGATAAACATAAAATATTGATTGTTTTGTAAAAAAGGGAAAGGTAATGACTAAAATTTCTTTGTGGTCTCTATGACAGTTTAGTCACAAGTGTCTCAAAAAACTATTTTCTAAAAACCAATCTGTCTGTGTGCTAGCAGACTGTGAAAACCTATTGGTTTCTTTTCTTTCTTTCTTTCTTCTGAAGTCAAAAGAATTCAGCCTTTAAATATTTGGACGTTTTCCTCTGAGATATGGCTGCACTAGGCAAATACACTGACATTAACATTTCTAAAGCAGGCTCAAAATAAATGAGAATAAAAAAAGCCTCCTTCCAATACCTAATTGCCATTTTAATTAAAGCTTCTGTGTGTCATCAGTGACAAGAGATTGCCTCAGAAAGATAAAATAAGACTGTATGTCTTTGGCTTTCATGAAGACAAAAGGATTGTGTAAGAAATCAAATACCCAGATAACTTTGCTGTTACTTTTTAAATTAAACAATTTGCTAAGCATCAGGTGAACCAAATTACTTGTGAATTAACATCATTTTCTTTAGGCTACTGCATCTCTAAATCTAGTTTATGGATGTATTTCCTGGTTTGGGGGCTTAATCTAGTGTGTGCTAGAATCACATCACAGACTGTTTTATGGAGCTAGAGGAATATGGAAATGGAAATCACTTTTTTTAATGGCTTTGGATTTGCAATTTTATTTATTCAGGTTACCTTAAGGTTATGAGATCAAATAAGAATGTGCTAGAAAGAGCTTTGTAAAATATTACTTGTTATCTCAATTATTGTTATCTGGAAAATGAAGTTAAATGCATGTGTTTATTCCACCCCTCCCTCTGACCCAAATTATTGTGTCAGAAAATTGGGAATTTGTTTTGGTGCATCAGTTTAAATGCTAAGAACTGGGACTTGGGATTTGCTGTTCAAGAATTCCTAGCCCAGCTTCCTGAACTTTACAAAGTCAAATAAAAATAGAGTCATCAGGTTATCTTTCTTCTCAGCTTCTGAATGAAGTTGAAAATGTGTTTTGTTGTAGAACAGGTAAAATGTGATTCTTATAACAGGGAACAAAAGGATAATTTTAATGATGACGGCAAACCTGGAATCTGAACAGCAAAGATAAAATGCAATCAGAGAAGCACTGAAAACTATGCAGTGCACTTGACACAAAATACCAAGAGCAGCATTAGCACATTTCTGAAGCCTTATCTTAATTAAATTTGGCCAGATGAAGTTTCTTTGGTAGATGCAGGCTCTTTTCACAAAGACCTTTATCCCTTATTGTAGGGAGAGCCACATTTTCCAGAGAATTGCCCCCTTACTAGAAGGAACCCAGACAGCAAACCCCAGAACTTACTGTCATCAAGAATGCTCCATGTGAGGGTACCATGAAGATGAGATTTGGAGATATTGGGTGTTCTCAAATGTGACAGATTTTACCAATACCGTTTTCTCTTGGGATCACTACAATGTAAAGCTCTCAAGAACAGCATCTGAGTTTCTGTATTTCCTCACATGCCTACTATCCAAGTATTCAAAACATACACGTAGTTGAATGAGTACCCTGAAGCCCCAACTGCCAACTGTAATCTTTTATCCAGCCTCATCTTGTTTACCTTTGTGTAACATTGGAAATCACCCATCCCCTTTTCTTCTAGAAAGTTTCATTAACTTTCCTGATTCTCCGTTTACATGATTTATTGATTGTTGCTGCCTCTTTCTTTCTCTGGGTTTCTGTCTCCACCCCCTCAAGCTAGCTGTTTCCTAAGATTCTGTTTCTAGCCCTTTTATTTATATTCTTTGGCTGGCTGGCTGTGCAGTAGAATCGCCTGGGAGGGAACCGCTGCCTGCCCTGCCCTGCCTCATGTGTGTCTTTGTGTGGTGCACACGTTTTTGTTTTTAATGTTTGTAAGTAAGTTACAGATTTACTGTCTTTTTATACCGCAGTGTGTATTTTAAAAAACAAGGACATTCTCTTGTATTATTACCACAATATAATTATCAACACCTAAAAATTAACATTAATAGACTTCATTCAAATTCTGCCGATTGTCTCATTAATGTCATTTCTAACAAAGGGCAAAAACCGATTTTTGTGGTCTAGAAAATCAATCCAGGATTACATGTTGTGTTGTGCTGTCATTTAAAAAATCTCTTTTAACTTAGAGCAGTTCTTTTTGTTTTTCATGACCTTGACATTTTTGAAGTATACAGGAGAGTTATTTTTGGTTTGTCTGATGTTTAATGATTAGATTCAGATTATATGATTTTGGCAAGAATACCACAGAAAGAATGTTGTGTCCTTTTTCATGTCTCATCATGATATCTATTTCTGCCTTTACGTGTGTCCACTTAATTAATGTGATATCTACCATATTTCTGCACTGTAAAATTACTCTTTGTCCCTTGTAATTAATAATTATCTTGTGGGAGACACACTGAGACTATGAAAATAAATATATCTGTTATGGATAATAAGGGTCAGTTTTCTCACTGTTGAAGAACAAAGGAATTATAGCTGTGAAAAGGTAGAATGCTGGAGTGAAAACATGTGCTGTTGGATTGAGATTAGAGCTAATCATATGAATTCATGGTTTTTATAGCTATGTAAATCCATCTAATTGCCTAGCTCTATCCTCTGAGAGGATAAAGGAGCAACGAGAATTTTCTCAATACTATTCACCAATAAAAATCATCCAAGTCTTCTTCCTTGCTGGCACAGGAAATGAACAAAATAAGCCTGGAACAGGTGTTTTTTTTTTTTTTCCATTTGAAAGTAAGAAAGTGAGCAAAGAATGATGGAGACATGTCAAAAGGACACATGAGCCAGCTTGAAGGGGCTCCTGCTAGCCAAATCCAGGACAATGTGACCATAAAAATAAATGGTAGTAACAGATGGAATAAGAATCCATGAGTTTCACACCGATAAGAATAAATGAATAAATATGTAAAAGGGAAAGTTATTCATTTCAATAGAATTCCAACAAATAAATGTATATGGTATGGCTGGACGCGATAGCTCATGCCTGTAATCCCAGCACTTTGGGAGGCCAAGGTGGAAGACCACCTGAGGTCAGAAGTTTGCGACCAGCCTGGCCAACATGGTGAAACCCCCTCTACTAAAAATACAAAAAAATTAGCTCAGCATGGTGGCATGCACCTGTAGTCCCAACTACTCCAGAGGCAGAGGCAAGGAGAATCTCTTGAACCCAGGAGGTGGAGGTTGCAGTGAGCCAAGATTGTGTCACTGCACTCCAGCCTGGGCAACAGAGCCAGATTCTGTTTCAAAAAAAATGTATATGGTATGATTGATTGAAAATCATCATTTGTTAACTACCATATTAATGGTTGTTTAAGGCAAGAATCATCAATGAATTCTCTTTTATAATAATGTTATATTTGTTCTTTCTCCCCATCCATTCAGTGCATAGCTATCAGTACACAATTACCTTTGTCAAATCTGTTCTTAAGCTGGCCTTCCCCTTCCCATCATACCATGTAAGTGAATATCTAAGACCACAAAATACGCTGCTTTCCCACTGTTGGAGTAACATCTTACCTCATCTGTTTAGATTCTTCACGTGTTCAAGGGAACACTTAGCTAATGTTCTATTAGTTTCAATTAAGATGACATGCTAGAGAAGTTTGCTGAAAGCATTTTTCATTGCCAGCTGACAAGTGCATTTTCAAACATGCTATTGATAAAATTGTAAAAGTTAGAGGAAACTCTTTGCCTGGGAAGCAGATAAATGGGAGTCTGTTGGGGGTAAATGACACTTTTAAGGTTCCTTCTATATCATAGAATAGATGGGCCTATAATTTTGTCTTCTGCTTGAAGACAGGTGTGGAGAATTGACCTAAGCTAATTTGGTCATGCATAGCCCTTAGTGGATTTTTCCCCCATGGTTCACACATCAAGAGGTTTGAGCTGAGTGAGTGTTAGGTGCTACAGAAAACTTTGCTACTAGTTCACAATGAAAGCAAGCCAGACAAAATTCTGCTACACACAGAGACCATTGATTACATAAATAATTAACAGCAAGCAGAGTAAAAAACAACTTTTACAGCTTGTTATACAACTTGTTAGGAAGTCCCAGTTATGCTACCTTGCATAAAGGTTCTTTGAGGCAGACAGGGCAACATTCCGGAGGCCGGATTCTGTTACCCTTATCACACCAGCAGCCAATCCCCAATTCTTCTTAAATCAACAGGTTGACACTGGGCAATTTAGGAAAAAAACCTCAGGTTTGTCTCTGGGGGAATGCCTCTCTGGATCCTTATCCTCCATTACATTAGAGGGGAGAATATCTTTAAAATATTTTCGTTACTCCACATACTCTTGGTTGTCTTTAGATTTACTCAAAAGAGTCCAATTCCAAGTTCTTCCTATTAATAAGCCACTGGTTTTACCAACTGAAATTCATAGCCAGCATACATTATACTGATTATTAAAGTCTTAGGTATTAATAAAAATAGAGATAATAGAAGTACTTATAGTGGTTGCTTCTGGAATATTGTCTTTCTGATAAGATACTGACTGAGTGTACAGTCTTGATTAGGACAACCTACTGCCCCCAGAATTAAAACTTGAACTAACAACTAGTGTGAACATAATGTCACACTGTTCATGCTGAAGTTTTTGTGAGTAAATTACACAAGTCATAATGGAATTGGAAGAGGAGGAGAAGATCTAAGCACCAGGAGGGACCTAGGAGTCTCAGTCCCAAGAAGTTCTTCATGAAAACGAAGTCTTTGATCAAATACACTGGGAGAACATTATGTACTACAGTGCCATCTTGGAAATTAAAAATGTATGTTAGCTATTTAAAGGTTAATGTCTCACAATAAAGGAAATCTACTTAGTTTTGTTCAACCTTGCATTTCCCAAATGTAGTTAACCCCATGTCCCTTTTTTCTTTTTTTTTTTTTTTGGGGGGGGGAGGAAGGCAGGAAGGAAGGGAAGAAGGACGGTAGGGAGGAAGGAAGGGATGAAGGAAGGAAGGAAGGGAGGAAGCGGGGAGGGAGGGAGGGAAGGGAAGAAAGGAAATCAAGCAATGAAAGAGACATTGCCGACCTGGATCTAGAGGTTTACAAGTTGATTTCTTTTTTTTTTGAGAGAAGGAAAGAAAAAAAAAAAAAATAAGTAAAGGAGAGGAAGAAAGAGGAAGAGAAAGAGGGAGAGTAAATGGAAATATTGCTTTATTTTGAAAAAAATTGGGTATTAATAATGGCCAATCAATGTTTCATTTAAACTAATGGGTAGGTGTGATGAGGTATTGACAAGAATGTATATTTTGTGTATTTGAAGTGGAGAGCTCTATAAATATTTATTAAGTTTACTTGTTCTGGATCTGAGTTCGAGTCCTTGATATCCTTATTAATTTTCTGTCTCATTGAATCTAAGTCTCCTATCTGGGTGTTAGGATCATTAGCTCTTATTGTTGCATTGATCCTTTTACCACTATATCTTTGTTGCTTTAAAATCTATTTTATCCGATACGAGAATTGCAACTCCTGCTTTTTATTTATTTATTATTTATTTTTGCTCTCCATTTGGTTGGTAAATCTTTCTCCATCCCTTTGTTTTGAGTCTTTGTGTATCCTTGCATGTGAAACAGGTCTGGATGTAACATGCCGTTGGGTTTTGGCTGTGTCTTTTGATTGGGAATTCAGTCAATTTAAATTTAGGGTTACTGCCATTTGATGTTGACTGGCTGTTTTATCCATTTGTTGGTGTAAATTCTTCTTTATGTTGGTGCTCTTTACTTTTTGGTGTATTTTTAGAAAGGCTAATACTGGTTGTTTCTTTCTGTGTGTAATGCTTCTTTCAGAAGCTCTTGTAAAGCAGGCCTGGTGGTAATAAAATCTCTGAGTTCTTGCTTGTTCATAAAAGATTTTATTTTTCCTTCCGTTGTGAAGCTTAGTTTGGCTGGATATGAAATTCTGGGCTGAAGGTTCTGTTCTTTGAGGATGTTGAATATTGGCCCCCACTCTCTTCTGGCCTGTAGAGTTTCTGCCGAGAGATCTGCTGTAAGTCTGATAGGCTTGCCTTTGTGGGTTATCCGACCTTTCTCTCTGGCTGCCCTTAGTATCCTCTCCTTCGTTTCAACCCTGGTGAATCTAACGATTATGTGCCTTGGGGTTGGTCTTCTTGAGGAATATCTTTGTGGTGTTCTCTGTATTACCTGGGGTTGAATGTTGACCTGCTTTGCTAGTTTAGGAAAATTTTCCTGAATAATATCCTGAAGGGTATTTTCCAGCTTGGATTCATTCTCTCCGTTGCATTCAGGTACACCTATCAAACGTAAATTTGGTCTTTTCACATAGTCCCACATTTCTTGGAGACTTTGCTCATTCCTTTTTATCCTTTTTTCTCTAATCTTTTCTTCACGTTTTATTTCATTAAGTTGGACTTTGACCTCTGATATCCCTTCTTCTGCTTGAACAATTCGAGTGTTTAAACCTGTGCATACTTCTCGGAGTTCCTGTATTGTATTCTTCAGTTCCATTAACTCACTCATACTCCTCTCTAAGTTGTCTATTCTCAATAGGATTTCATCAAGCCTTTTGTCAAAGTTCCTAGTTTCTTTACGTTGGGCTACAACATGGTCTTTTAACTCACCGAAGTTTGTTATTATCCATTCCTTGAAGAGTGATTCTGTCATCAGGAGGCGCTCCTTCTCCATCAAGCCTTGTTCCTTTGTTGATGTGGAACTGTGATCATCTTTAGAGGGAGAGGCGTTCTGACTTTGAGTATTCTCAGCTTTTTTACGCTGGTTTCTTCCCGTCATTGTAAATTTATCCTCCTGTCTCTTTGAAATTACCAACTTTCAGATTAGGTCTCTTGAGTGGACGTCCAGGTTGTTAGTTCCCAGGGCCAGAGCAGCGGCGTTAAAACTGATGGTGCTTTTCTGCCCAGGATTCTCCTGTCGGGCTTCCTTCTTGTTTCCGTAGTAGGCGACTCTGCCTTCCCGGGGCTCCAAACCTCGGTCAGAAGGGGAGCCGGTCCCATTTACTCTGCGCCGAGAGCTGCCGCGTCGAGGTGCCGGTGGAACCGCTGCGCCGACCACGAGAGTCGCACTGGCCACCCGTGTGTTTCCTCCACTGGGGGATCTTCTGCTCCGTGAGTGACCAGACTTTGTCTGAAAGTGTGGCGTCCTCTAGTTCTCCGCGCCTTCCCTGAGAGCTGCAATCCCGGGATGTTAGGGATCGGCCATCTTGGATCGTTCCCCCATGTCCCTTTTTTCATCGTATTCTTGAAATTAGTTTTGGACATGCTTTAGTAAACATTGCTTTAGAGAGTATAGGAGAAGCTTTCGTAATCAACATCCACTTAACTGACACTCAGCATTCCCTTTATAAAACTCTGGGCTAACAGGTACCTCTCCTAGATGCTCTCTATCAGTTGAGTTGTATGCTTACAAAGATTCAATTGAGATTTTTTTCTAAAACCTTTTGATTGTATTTATACTTGCAATTACAATTACATAACTTAATTACACATTACATAATCCCATGACTCTTGAGTGTAAGTATAAAGAGTTATTGTTTCTTTGAAAAATAAATTGAATGCTTTGGAAAGACTCTAAAAAAGAATTGCTGAAAGTGTTATTAAATAAGGTGAGGGCAGGACAACTATGAAAGTTTTGGGAAAATATCTAAAAAAAAAGAATTTCTAATGCAACCTACTTTGTAAGCATCTTTGAAGTTATTGACGCATTTTAAAGAAACAAATGTATCACTATTCAAGAAAGAGTTCAAGTAGAGAGTTTGAATCAGTGGAGTCATACTCAAAAGCCTTACATTTAAATAAAACATGTAAGGTACATATATGCCAATTTTAATTACTTCCTGCTTTTACTGAATTTTTTTATTAAGTGACTAAGTATAGACCTTGTAAGAGTCAGAAAAGGGCTTTTGTTCTAGAGAGAGAATTAAAAAGACTCCACAAAGCAAAGTGTGTATACACACACACACACACACACACACACACACACACACACTTTGTGGCATGTTTTAAAATAGTCCACATAGATTTTGGTCATATTTCCTCAAGCCAGGCTCAGTTGTCTTCAGAACGTTTGGTATTCCTGACACACTGCTTTTGTTTTCTCAACTTTATTGTAAGTCCATGGAATTGCTTAATGCCTTGTTAACAAGTGAGGGTTAAAAATCTTGTATCTCTCTGGGAGTGGTCCATATATATATACACACATGGTTGATGGCTGGGAACAAATTTTACTACCAGTGTATTTTTTCAGTGTTATTTTGTAGTAAAAGTTCTTAAAAGATTGTGTAATAAATAACATTTGATTTCTATCTACATTCTCTTAGGCTTGGTCCCATGGCAGCCTATAATTCAAGGTTAAGTTTATGTTG
Organism: Callithrix jacchus; assembly: GCF_049354715.1. NCBI lineage: Eukaryota > Metazoa > Chordata > Mammalia > Primates > Cebidae > Callithrix > Callithrix jacchus. Next base: position 119,007,330 of record NC_133507.1, read on the forward strand.
TTATGTAAGATTTTTTAGCATCTGTACTTGTATGTGCTGCATAAACAAAACAGTTATTCTATTGCAGACCAGGTTTTCCTTTGAAATGTAGAATACAACAATCATTTCTCAGGTTTAATTAAGACTGTGTTTGTACAGAGATCTGTAGTTTATAAAAGCAGTGAAGCAAAGAAATGCTTTTGTTATACACAAAACAGAACAGAAAGGGAATATGCTGCCTTGATCCTCTCATTAAAGGTAGAAAAGAAAAAAGAAAAAAGAATTCACTCGATTTTTTATCTTGTGTTTTTTCACAAATACCAGAAACAGAGCTGTAAAATAGTAATTTGTTAAACCACATATTAAGCTGGTATCTGAATATGAAAAGGTATTTCCACCCAGTGCAATATTACTTTTTTGAAATACTAAAAACTATTATATTAGGGTAGTAATTGAATGAATGCTTAACAACAAACCCTGTCTGCTTAATTTTGACAGGTTCTTTGTACATTTTTTTGGAGGGTAAACATGTCAGGATGTAGTGGACTATGGAAGGAGGTGGTATTGAACAGGGTTGAAGAGACATAGTTTCTCACTCTTAAGAGTAATTGGCATGGATGTTTGGGGACCTGTAAAGTGGTTTTTCTAGATTCAACATGAAAAACATTATTCTAAACTCTAGTGATCTATCTGCCCACACTTTATGTCAAGCAGGATGGATGACTCATCTTTGATACCTGTAGATGTTTTAGGAGCCTTCTTGATGTTATGCTGAAATTTTATTCCTGTAGTTATCCACATAATTTCGACCAAATCACCTTGTAGAACTGATGTATAATTACTTCTCAGGATTTGTTTGTTATCGTAATCAGGAAATCTTTTTCTGTGTGTACTGTGTTTTTTATTTTGTAAGTCCTATAAAAGTGAAATGACTTCTATTTTTGTTCTACTGGAGTTGAACTCTTCCTGAACCTCCTTCTTGAAGATTTCATGTTTTTGATCATTCTTCTTATACTTAATTGATTATTTTTGCTTCCTTAAATCAATTTGAGGGTCACAACATAGTGCTTTCAGAAATTTGTGAGAACTTTTATTATGTTAGCAAGAGTAGCCATTTAAGTATACAAACACGTCACTCATTGACTGACTCACTGAACATTCATGAGTCCGGTAGCTGCTGAGAACTAGAGATGTTAAGCTAGATGAGATAGTTCTCTGCAAGATTGGTCAATATTCCTTTTTCAGCTGCTACTTTCTAGAAAATGTATGCTACCATATGAAAATATAATTGAAATGGAAAACATGTTATTTGCTAGAATGGGGCAGTCTTAACATACATGAAAAATATGGAAGTGACATTGAGATTGGAGTTAGGAAGAGGGAATGGATCAGATTTGGACACTGTGTCTGAAGGAAGGCAATAAATTATGTCTTAAATACTACTCAATACCAAATCCCAAAGTAGAATGGTTGCAATAATATTTCTTCTAGTTACACTTCTTTTTCTGATTCTTACTTTTTAATGGAAATTACAGAGCTGATATTCTCAGCATAGATAGTGAGTTGAGGAGGGTAGGAGAAAATATAGGCAAAACAGGACAAGATTTTCATCATGTGGGCATTAGTGCATTTGAAAAACTGGCTCTTGCGTTTCATGTTTTGGACAGTCAGTACAGCGGTCTCACAGGGGTTATTTGCAGGTTTTGCGTTTTTTTGAGAATGCAGCCATCCTAGGACTATCATGACTGTCATGTGGTGTTGAGAGAAAGGAAGGTAGAGAAAGAATGCTTTTTAAAAAGCTTTTCCCCAAGACCTACATCATTAGATCTTTCTCCTAGTGGAGACGGGAGGAGAGGCAGAGAGGAACCCAGCTGTCATCAATGGCGCAGTAGATCCGAACCGCTTCTTTGCGGGTAAAATTTCAGTTCTGTAGGAAGACCTGAGGAGGCTTATGAGCTTTCCTGGGAATTGCTTTCTTCTCCCAATCTGAAAGGTTCTCTTCATTTGACCCCAAGAGAAATGAGGAACACACTATAAAGCTTTCCATTCTACAGGCTCTGTGAGCTGCGTGGTGAAGTTGCAGATTTTCTATTTGGAGGAACCATGTTCCCATACATTATAGGTTGGCTAAGAAGAAATGCCTGAGATCCATAGATTGAAGTATACCTTTATTTGTCTTCTGCTAGAGTTTCATGTAGAAACTGATGAAACAACAAATTTACCCAAATATGTGAACCAGAGGGCTGTGTGAATAGAGAGGGACTGATTGTGTCTACTGAGCAAGTAGGCCAAGGAAAAGGCAACAAGCAAATCACAAGGACTGTTTAAAGCTCTCATTGACAGGGGGTTGGGGGAATTGTGTCTTTTGCATAAGTTGCTCTCAGTTTGAAATCTTCTTAGTACGCTCCCAAAGCTGCTCTGTGGTAGCCAGCAGTGTTAGGCTGAGATCTCTTAATCCTCATATAGATCAGCATCTCTCTAAAATAAATCACTTGACTGTTTTCTGCCTTACATTGCAGGAAATGGCTTAGGAGACTAACCCTTAGATTTGAAATGTCTGAAAACTGCTTCTCTGACAATCTTAAATTTTACTTAGCTCTGCTGTTCTTTTTAGCTTTCTCAGAATAAATGGATTATGTTTTGCTACCTTTGCTACTGAAGCACACATATAATTGTTATTTTCTTGTCTTACAGAGTATATATTGACAAACATAAGTAGATAATGTTCTGTTTTCTAAGTTCCAACCACAGTGCTTTTTATTTTTTATTCCTAACCTCAGTAATTCATATATTGTTCTTCCTGGGTAATTATAGAATTTTTCAGTCAGTAATTTACTAAGCACATATCATGTTTTCAGTACTATGCAAGGAACTGAGGCATACAAATGAAATCTGAGGCATGCGTCAAGTCTTCATGTAGGTTACGGTTTTGTAGAGAAATAAAATCAAATCAGAGGAAACAAAGGACAATTAAATGTTCAACTATGTAATACTCACTATAGGAATCTCCTGGAAGTAAATTGAATATGGATAAATGAATGAATAGAGTGTTCATTCAGGGAAGAAAGAATTGTGGACTAGAATGTGTCATTGAATAGGTGGGATATGAACAGAGTCATGAAACATAAATAGGACTGGTAAGTGGAGGAGAGAATATTTTAGGTGAAGAGAGCAAAGGTAACAAGGCTGAGCATGGAGTTGAGCATGGCATGTGTTTCACACAATAAAAGAACAGATGACAAGAATCAGTATGTGAAGTATCCCCCCTTCCTTGATAAGTGAACCTCAATTTTGTGCCTATCTGCAAGTGATGAATCATGATTGGTCTAATCCATTCATGATGATTCTATCCTCTGCCTTCCCAGTCTCCTTTGGAGCTAGGGCAGCTTTGTGATCTTGCTGTGCCTTCAAGCTGAAGTCTGCTGATGGCATTTCTGTAAATGTTTTTGTTCTTTGATAAAATGTTGGCACCTCCTTTTCCCCTCCTCCTTTTCTTGAATGAAGACACAAGGTTTGTAGCTATACGGCAAGCTTGCTGTCATGAGGAAAAGGCAAAGAGGTATTGTTTCTGATACTGCCGAACTGCTAAACCCACACCAACAATTCTCTACCTCTGGACTTCCTGTTACATGACAGAAACCAACCTCTGTTTATGCAAGACAGTATGAGTTATGGTTTTAGTTATTTACAATGTTTACATTATTTTAGAAAGGTTTGAGGCCAGGCATGGTGGCTCACGCCTGTAATCCCAGCACTTTGGGAGGCCAAGGCGGACAGATCACCCGAGGTCAGGAGTTCGAGACCAGCCTGGCCAATATGGTCAAACCCCATCCCTACTAAAAATACTAAAATTAGCCGGGCATGATGGTGCATGCCTGTAATCCCAGCTACTTGGGAGGCTGAGGCAGGAGAATCGCTTAAACCCAGGAGATTGAGATTGCAGCGGGTTGAGATCACACCACCGCACTCCAGCCTAAGGGACAGAGCAAAACTCCCTCTCAAAAAATAAAATAAAGTAAAATAAAAGTTAATCTGCAATAGCAAACCAGCTGAACTGGAAGGGGATGAGAATTGAGGTGATAGTTGTAGCAATATGGGTCTTAGGTGAAAAAGTTCTGGGCAAGACTTGTGGCCAGAGGAATAGGGAGGAAGGCAGACATCTCAGAGAAGAAGCAAAAGTATTCAGTTCAGATTCAGTGAGGATAGAGGAAGCCAGATAACTTCAAAGTTTCTAATCAAGAAGATAAGTGGGACTGCATTACAGCTTTGGGGATAGGCAGGTAATAGTAAAGATGACTTCTGTCTTAAGGTATATTGAGTTTGAGATTATGATGATAGAACATCCAAGTGGAAATGTTATGTGGATAGTCAGAAATACAACATTTGAATTGAGGTGAATCTATACAAAGCCTATGCCCTTGGGCATGGAGAGACAGAAAGGCGATAAATGATGCCTCCAGTTATGAGTTGAGAAAAGAGGTCATTTGCATAAACACAGAGACAGAGAAAGGAGATAATACAGGGTTGGTATAGGGATAAATATGTTATCAGTAGCATCCAGTGCTCTAGAGAGATCAAGAAAGATGAGGAATGAGGAGAGAATTTGGTAAATCTGATAAAAAGTGAATCTGATAAAAACAGGACACCAATGATTTCCAAGAGAATATGTATTGGCTGTCCAGATCTGAGCAGTAAGTGGGAAGGGAAGGGAGTAGAAGCTGAAAATGATAGTGAAAGATCATTCACTGAAGGAGCTGGGAGTTGAGAAAGGCTGATTCTTACAAGGGTGGTAGACTTAGTTGAAGATAGTTTTAGAAAGACTGAAAACTGGGAGGAAAGAGCGTTGCAGAAAGGACCAACATTTAAGTGGAAAGAAAGGTACAAACACACAGAGAAAGTAAAAGCAATATGTGGTGTTGGAGAAGACTTTAGTTTCAGGGCAGTTCAGATATTCCTCTGAAGTTGGAGGCAGGGATGACAAGGAGGCTCTAGAAAGTGATGAGTGGAAGCAAATATACTTGTAAACAGCTTTCTCCACTGGGTGGGTGAAGTCCTGTGTTAGGAGCTGGGCTAGTGGTAGGGAGAAGTGAAAGGGGAGCTTGCCACTTCCTGCAGCTACAAAATCCTGCAACCTTGCCATCAAAGTTGCAAGGATTGTCAAGGGGAAGGCTGCAAGATTTTGTATCTTTCTCAGGCAGGACCATAGCAGAGAACCAGAAGCTGAGGAGGAGACTCAGCATCAGGTAGAGGTTCACAGGGAGTTGTGAAGGTGAGAGAATCTAGAACAATGCTCCTGGAAAGGGAGGAGAAGTCCGGTGTGCACAGGAAGAGGTTAAAGTCCAAGGGCAGATTGTCCAGAGAACAGGTTTGCTGGGGGGAGGTGGCAGAGAAAGAATGGTGGCTTGAGCAGAGTAAGTCCACATCTCAGACAGACCTTGAAAGGGTGAGATCCAAGAATTGCTTCTGAGTACCAGGACACAGTGACTTGTTACAAGTAGAGATTTAATTCTTGTTCTTTTTTTTTTTTTTTTTTTTTAGAGAAATCAGGCAAAATTACACAGCATATTTTCAATATATTCTGGTACATTATTTACTTATAACTAAAATTGAGGCCAAGTATAAATAAGGTACAAGTTTAATTAGTTGTATCTCACTTTGGTGAGACTTCTTAAATAAATAAAAAGCCATCGATGTTCCAATTCTGGCAATATTTTCCCCACCCTTGGATTCCTACAGTGTTACTGAAACCTGCCATCCATTCACAGTGGCTTTTCCTACTGATCTTTATGAAGCACAATTTTTAAAAATGTCCTTAAAAAAGCATGCTACTTTAATTATATGGCAGATGGTGTGTTGCATGGTTTCCTGACTGGTGTTACTTCCACACTGTAATTGAACTATATAAAGAACTTTGCTCTCAACTCAGGAGGAATTCTGTGAAGTTTGTTGGGATGAATTTTAATGTATATGTTATAGTACTAATTTTATTATGTAAAAACTACACATAGACCATAAGAGTTAAAAAGAATAAATGCAAATTATGATGACTTTAATAAGACTTTAAATTCTTATTTTCTTCTGATTTTTAAAAATGAGTCATTATCGTGGTAGAAATTTTGAAAAATGGAGAAAAATAGAAATAAAATAAAAATTGCTCTTAATCTCAGCTTCCTGCAGATAGTTTCTCTTCACCTATTTTTGGGTGAGGAGAGGGGCACTTTATTTTTTTTTCGGCTATAATCATATTAAACAACTTTTGTTTCCTACCTCAATAAGTCAATTAACTTCTAATTCTAGTTTCACTTTCTGAAAACTGTGAGGTCAGCAAATAAAGGTGCTAGCAGTAGGCAGCATAAAACATAAGAATTAGCAGATTGCTTATTTCTGTGGGAAATAGAAAGGCTAATTTGTGATCTTCAGTAACTTTTTACTCAGAAAAGTGTGGTTGCAATGAGTAAAGTCTCCCATGTCACTACTCTGTAGAAGATAAACAACGGTTTAACTTATTATGATTTATACCATATTCTTTTGAGAATTCTAGTAACTCTAAGCATAGAACATCTTAGTTTTATACCTTGATCAGAATTATCTATTTATGTCCCAAAATACATAGATTAATTTGGAGTGATAAGTCCTTTTGTTGTCAAGTTATTTTTCTCTTAACGTTTGTGTATGGTTTTTTGTATTATGTTTCCTAATGGAACTCACATGTCCATTAGAGTCAACTGACTTTTCAAGACAGATTTGTTTTAATCTTCCAGTATTTATTTAGTTTTATTTAATATAGCAGTTTTATGAGGGTTATGAATCACAGGAATGCAGATAATATGAAACATATTGCATTATTTTAGATGGAAAGTTAGACTGTAATTTAGATAGGTTGTCCTAATTTTATTACACAGAGCATTTTAACTATTGTCTTAACTGTGGAAATATTTGATGAGTCAGTTTATCTTATTTTATAGAATTTCCAAATTGACAATGAGAAGAAATAATTGTTTTGCATTAATTTATAATTAATATAAACACTTAAGAAGTAACCAGGAGTGGGAGGAAAGGAGGAAGACATTCATGGATATGCATTCTAGAGTAATGAATTTCAACTGCCAGAAATCAATGGCTCTGCCAGATTCATATGTTAAGTTTTAATGAGTAGACATTTACTTATAAATTGATTTCTTTGGACTCAGATGAAAAGCAAAAACAGCTGAAAATTGTCAATAATAGCATACAATTGCCTCTTTAGGTTTAGCTGTGATTATTTTTGAAATAAAATCCTCAGGGATATTGGAAGTAAGCCCTAACAGGGTACACATGTACCACTTTATTTGACAGAGACCTTCATCGCATATGTCTTACCACTTTTCATTTCGATGTAATGAGCAGTCAAAAACTGCTTGTTGTCTGGGTACAGTGGCTCATACCTGTAATCCCAGCACTTTGGGAGGCTGAGGCAGGTGGATCACAAGGTCAGGAGTTCAAGACCAGCCTAGGCAACATGGTGAAACCCCCGTCTATCCTAAAAATACAAAAATTAGGCATGGTGATTCTTGCCTGTAATCCCAGCTACGCGGGAGGCTGAGGCAGGAGAATTGCTTGAACTGGGACCCTGGAGGCGGAGGTTGCAGTGAGCCACTGCATTTCAGCCTGGGCTACAGATCGAGACTCTGTCTCAAAACAAACCAACAAACAAACCACCACAACAAAAAAACCCCTGCTAATTGAGCTTGAATTGAAATGATGACTGGTAGAGGGGTAGTATTTGTCCCTTTTGATGTTTTCATAGTTTAACTTTGAGATTGGCAAACTATAGCCTGTAGGCCTAGTCCACCCCGCCATCTGTTTTTGTAAATAAAGTTTTATTAGAACACAGACACAGTCATTGGTTTATGCATTGTTTATAGCTGTTTTCATGCTACAATGGCAAAACGAAGTAGTTGCAAGAGAAGCTATCTAGACTGCAAACCCTAAAATATTAGTATCTAGATCTTTACTGAAAAAGTTTGTCAACTCAATTTAAACTTTTCCCTTATAGTACTGTATTCTTTAAACCTGACAGTATACTATAGTTTAACATGTCAATATGGAATCAAATCACCAACATGCTAAAGGAGAAAGAAACCTTTGCTTTGAAAATTTTTTCAGATAAGATATACATAAGTGAAATAAACAGAGAAAGATATATCACTTTATAATCAAGGACTAAATTGTATTATAGGATCAAAAAAACCTGGCCAGTCTCAGTGGCTCACACCTATAATCCCTGCACTTTGGGAGGCCCAGTCAGGTGGATCACTTGAGCTCAGGAGTTCGAGACCAGCCTAGGCAACATGACAAAATCCTGTCTCTACAAAAAGTACAAAAAATTATCCATGTGTAGTGATATGTGCCTGTAGCCCCAGCTACTTGGGAGACTGAGGTGGGAGAATTACCTGAGCTTGAGAAGTCAAGGCTGCAGTGAGCTATGATTGCACTCCTGAACTCCAGCCTGGGCAACATAGTGAGACCTTTTCTCTAAAAACCAAAACCCAAACCAGAAAACAAAACTCTCATATATTCTGTATCACAAACATATGTGAATTGAAAGTCACTTTAATCTGGTGAGAGTCAGAGTTCTGAAGTTCTCAAAATTGCATAGTTATATGATTGTATCTAGGTTAGCTGGGTTCTAAAAGAATCTCGAGCTTTTCTAGAAATTGTGGGGTCAGAAAGGATGATGTACTAGGCTTGCTTGAGTATGAGCCAGGAAAGATGCAGTTATTTTTATTTTTCATTTTTTGTTGAGATGGAATCTCACTCTGTCGCCAGGCTGGATTGCAGTGGTGCAATCTTGAGTCACTGCAACCTCTGCCTCCTGGTTCAAGTGATTCTCCTGCCTCAGCCTCCCGAGTAGCTGGGACTATAGGTGCATGCCACCATGCCCAGCTAATTTTTGTATTTTTAGTAGAGACTGGGTTTCACCATGTTGGCCAGGATCAATCTCTTGATTGACCTCATGATCTGCCCACCTTGGCCTCCCGAAGTGCTGAGATTACAAGTGTGAGTCTCTGCACCTGACTAAAAGATGCAAAGGTAGTTCTGTGATCAGTATATAGGGATGTCATCACAAATGTTTCTGAAGAACACAATTTTAATAGGACCTAGGTAGGGTGGTTTGGGATTAAAATATGGTGAAAATCTGTTTTTGAGAACTAAATGGAGCTGGAATAAATAACATGGCATACAATCGAACATATACTGGGGAAAAGGGTGAACTTGGAAGGGGCACTAGAAGCAATTATAAATTGGTATAAACTTATATGTAAACATAAATAACACAAGAAGATACATTGATAATTTGTGTCATTTACATTTGGTTTTGTATGTTGAGTCTCTTGCATTATAGTAAAGCAGATCTCAGATTTAAAGAGTGTTTCTGCTCTATATTGAAATAGCTATCAGAGGGCAAGGAGGTTAAAATCAGAAGTAGGTATGCTCCTTGCATAACTCTTCCATGTGAGTGGTGGCAAATTAAGAACCTTCTATAATAGAACATTTTGTTATGCATTGCCAACCACAGAATTTCATAGAGGCAAAAACAAAAATAAGAGAAGAGGTCAATGTGGTGGTCTGGACTAGCTGGGAAAAGCTTCGTGGAGAATATTGGATTAGCTCTCAAGTTTCTGTTCTGGATAACATATGAAGTTGCCTTTATAAAGAAGAAAGATGGTGACTCTGGGATTTGAATGAGTTTACTAGTCCTGTTGGGCTACTACAACAAATATCCTAGTCTGGGTGATTTACAGACAACACAGAAATTTATTGCTTACAGTTCTAGATGTTGGGAAGTTCAAATCAAGGCACCAGCAGGTTTGGTGTCTGGTAAGGGTCTGTTTCTCATCAATGATACCTTTTATGTGTTCTCACATGGTCAAAGGGGCAAACAAGCTCTCTCAAACCTCTTTTATAAGGCCACTGTATTAGTCCATTTTGTGTTGCTATAAAAAAAAGCCTGAGACTGGGTACTTTATAAAGAAAAGAGGATTTATTTGACTCACGGTTCTGCAGGCTGAGTACAAGATGTAAGGCACCAGCATCTGCATTTGGTGAGGACTCTGGAAACTTCTAGTCATGCAGAAGGTGAAGGGAGAGCAGGTGCATCACATGGTAAGATAAGAAACAACAGAGAGGGAGAAGGAGGGAGAGTGGGGAGGTCCCAGACTCTTTTCAAGAACTGGATCTCATGAACTCATTACCATGGGGAGGGCACTAGGCCATTCATGAGGGATCTGTCCCCGTGACCCAGACACCTCCCACTAGGCGCCATTTCCAACATTGGAGATTATATTTCAACATGAGATATGGAAGGAACAAATAACCAGGCACTGACCATATACACCTCCTAGCTGCCCCACCTCCCAATACCACTACACTGGGGACCAAGTTACAACATATGAATTTTGGGGAGCATAAGCTTTCAGACTATATTTAGCAATGGGCATAGTTTGTGTGGAAAAACTTGGACAAAGTGAATGGCTTATGCCTCAAGTTGAGTGGATTAGTTGAGTAGTAAGAAAGGTGAGGGGAGATGAGGGTGGGAAGGTGGTGGAAATAAGGGAACCAAGGCACCATGTGGATCAGCCTGGTTTTTGTGATACTTTTACATTATGGGATTGAGCGTTAAATGCTCAGAGACATCTCAGAGTTAATTACAAAGAGACCAGATGGTGTGCACAGGTCTACCTGGTTTGGAAATCACTGAGATTGTTTTGCTCTGCTCCAAGTTGTAACTGAAGACAAATCACATTCCTGGAGGGAAAAGAACATCAAGTGACTACAATGCAACAGCATAAATCCTCTTTCCTAATAGACAGCACCTGTAGCCTTTGACCCTTTGTTCTAAATCTTTTATAGGAAAGTGGAGGATGTAGATAGGAAATAAATAAAATTGCCTCCTGATTTTATTTCACTATGGAGCTAGTTGGAAATCTCTTTCCTTTTGAGAGAAAGAAGAAAAAGCAAAGACAGGACCCCTTCTCTTACATATCCCATTGGACTTTCCTAATGAGTGTTGGTTTTTAATGAAGGTGGATGGCAGAGCAAAGTTTTCAATACAGCTTAACCATAAATTTTCTTACGGGGGTTTGGTGGTGCTGTTCAATACTCCAGGATGTGGTGGTGAAGCTGGCAGAGGCTACAGAAGCAGCAGGTGCCTGTAGGTCCAGAAATCCCCAGCTCATTAGAAGTGCTGTGAATCATAGCATCCTTCATGCCTCTTGAGTGAAACTTGGCACCTCCAGCTTACAACTGTGTGGTGGTCACACTGTCCCTGACTTCAATAATGTTAATAGATGGCAACTTCCATTGAACAATGAAACTGGGTGAGCCAGTGCCAGTAATGATGGATTGGGAGGCTGAAAGATTCTGCAGAGAAGATAGCAAGAGAATGCTGAGGAAGCTGGTCTTTGTGTAACTAAAAGACTGGTAAATATGAAGAGCTGATGGGCACATCTATCACCCATGGGGTCACTGTGTCCTGAAATAACTTGTATGAAAGCTGTGAGAAAGGCTTTGGCAAGGATAAATGCCCCAGCACTCAGACAAGTATAAGTCTCTGCAGGCCGGGCTGGTTGGGGCGGGCAGAGCTGAGGTTTTGTGAGTTGGAAGTCGGCCTCCTGTAGTGTGCAGTCTGACACAGAAAGGGTTCTAGCTCATAGTTGCCTGGTTGGAGCATGGAAACGGCTCCAGCTTAATATTCAGGGCATCTGTCTGCCAAGTCCTGTTTTGTTTTTTTTTTTCTCTCTACTTTTTAATGGCTGTTTGTAGACAGTGGTAGGTGAGATTTGGAAGAAATAAGAGGCTTGAAGGAAAACAGACTAAAACAAGAAAGTAATTGTAACTCTTCAATACCTAGTACATGGTTAATATGTAAATGCTTAAGGATCCTTTATCCCTCTTATGTCTCAGGAGATGAGGTGCTGGGGGAGCAGGGGAAGAGTAAGGGAAAAAAGGAAAAAAAGAGAAGCTATCTTCTATTTGAGTATATAAAATAGAGATGTAGTAAAGATATCATTTTGAGAACCTTGATAATGATTAAAAAAAGAGAAAAGACTACTTACTAGAACTTTTTCAGTTCAAAGCTGAATGCTAAAAGGTTGTTTTGTGTGCTGTATGACAGACAAATATTTTAAAATATGCTTCATAACATTCCTTTGACTTAGGTGGTGGTATTTAAGTTAAGACTTACGTATATCAGTTGGTCAGTTTTGACAGACAGGAAATTATTTGAAATTTAAAATTCTCCTTCTAGCTTTTCCCCCAAAGAGACCCTGTCTTCATACACAGTTCTTCTCTCCTTTGCCTCTTCTTTCCTAATTCTTTATCTTCTCCCATATGCAAAAGAACATCTGGCAACTGTTTCTTTAGAGGCATCTATGATCCTCGATTGAGTTTGTGTTCCAGTCAACACCTTTGTGAACTGTGTTTGATTTTCTGAAATTGGGTTTCTTCAAATGGTCGTATTTGAAAGTGCTATGTTGTATAAGTATTTGAAGGGAAAACATTTTAACGTGATTCAACCACAATGTAAAGAATGGAAATTATGCTGAGTGAGTTCTGTCTCTTTCAAGTTCAAATTGGTAGGTTTTCCTGGCTTGAACACAAAATCACATCAAATTAAAGGATCAGAGATACAAGAAAATTATAAGGAGAACAAACTCATCAGAAAGGGAACTGAAAAATGGATAACAAAAGGAACAAATGCAGGGATTTTCCATACTAGGGAAAACACTCCATAGGTTCTATGGGGACTTTAAAAATGCAGAGGTTTAAAAACACACTTTGTATTTTGCAACAATTTTAGATTAATAGAAAATTTGTAAGCATAGCATAAATAGTTCCATATACTCTATATCTAGCTTCCCCTAATGTTAACATATTACAGTTTTATATTTTTAATGGTTATGATAAACATGTCTATGATTTATAGATGTCACTACTTTCTTATATTATTAGAAGAAAATTAGACATAATTTTCTACTTGAAAATTATATTCTTTTTTTTTGTAGTGGCACAGTCAATCTTTTTAATAAATATTCATCTTCATTTGAGAGCAAGAGTGGATTCATTGGTTTCCAATATTACATTTTTTAAAAGGGCATATGTTTAAGCACCAGTGATTTTTTAAAGTCTCTTTTAAACTCTTGAACCATTGTTATTTTCAACTGGAATTAAAGAACATTTCTGACATATTTCAAACTGTTTCTCTGAAGAAGGATGCAAACAAATGTATTACATTAAGGAAAAATACAAATGGGAAAGTGCTTTTTTGAACCACAGGTAATGATATTTCAAGGACGACACAGAACTATTCATTTCCGATATTCTTATTACCATTCCTGAAAATTATATTCTTGTTTATACTTTAAGAATATGTAATATCTGCCAAATGCATTCATATCAACAAGAACAAAACAAACAAAACCCTGATCATATCTTAAAAAAACAGCCCTTCTCTGGGATATTTACATTTTAACAGGATGCAAACTTTATGTCCAAGTTTTCCAAATTTAGGTATGTTACCATGGCACTTGATCTTGGAAAATTGCTTTGACTGGAAGTTTCTTTGACAAATCTCACTATTTTTTGGATTAATAAGGAATTCTTGTGCGGTATAATGTAAAATTTATGCATTTTTAAAAAGCAAGACTTATTTTAAAATAGGACTCTTTGGTGGCCTCTGGCAGTGTGCAGACTGTGGTGATATGAGTTCACTATGTTTTGCCTTTATAGCTGTAGAGATTGAAAAGAAAAAAAAAAAAGGAAAAACCATTGCCTTATACTAATTGACATAAACTTTGGAAGTACTATTTCAGCACCCACCAATATAGATTTCCCATTGTTCTTATTGGATATCATTGAATTTTTGATGAATATTTGTGAAATGAAGCAATGAGCAAAAATAAAGAATATTGTTTTGAAATGTGGGGGCTTTTCTGTGTCTCTCAAATCCCACCTGGGAAGTGCTCACTCATTCCAGGTAAGACTGGCTCTGCTGATTCTGGGCCTTGGCCTGGCAGGAGAGAAGGGACTATCTAGGTTAAGTATCTCTTCGAGGTGCTGGAGGCCTATAAATAAAATGAGGTGACCTCTCCATTCATTCCCAGCCTGGAAGAAGACCGGAGCCTCGAGATTACAGTTATAGTCTCTGCTTATTATTTAGAAATAATCACATGCTATGCTATAGCCCATAATGGTTGTAGCTGAAGAGCAACTGACAAGCGAAGGCAGTGGATACTTGGGAAAAAGTGGGATTTAAGGTCTGAGATATCTTCAAGTTCTAGCCTGGGCTGCACCATTTGACCCTAGCTTTGACAGTTACGCTCTTGAGCCTATATTTCATTATGTAAAATGGGAAGTCAGTGATCTGTAGTGAGAACTATATGTAAGAGTGAATTTATCTTATGAGCTAATTGTTGGTCTTTTTAGCTGTCAGATCTATTCCTTTTCTTTCTCTCCCCTTATCTACATGGCTGAGGGTTCAAGCCCTGCAGGGTGATTTCCTAGCTCTTTCCTAGCTGGGTTTAGTCAATGAGAGGCACTGGTAAGAGACAGGTGAGCACAGCTGCTGTGTTTGCTTTGTGGCTCCAGCTTGTGTAAGACAGGCCCACCGTGGTTCCAGCTTTTTCCATGACTCTAGCCCTTTGGTGCTGGCAATACCACCTTCTCCTTCTGTACGTCCAGCAAGGAGTGGTAGTAGCTACCTGCAGTTGTTAGTCTCTGGGCTGTCTCATTCTCTTTTGGTTTCCTAGCTCTTCTAGCAGTAGTATATCCAATTCACTGTATTAAATTCCCTCTCTTTAGCACGCTTGGAGTGGTTCCTATTTCCCTCACTGGGCCCTAATTGATCCAGTCCATTTCAGTAATCTAGCTGTGAGCTGAAGTACTTCAATTAGGCTGGTTGTGATAGACATAGAAAGGAAGGAGAGACCTGCCAAAGGAGAAAGAGACAGAGCAGTAACCTGTTATATAGACGGGAAAAAAGCAGAAGAGATCAAGCAATTCAGATAATTGTAACTGCCATTGGTGAAGACAGGCCTTTGGAAGGGGAGCTGGTTTGGGTGTAGAAGTTATGGGTTTGGTGTAGAGCATGTCAAAGAAGATAAACTTCATGATTCCACTGCCTGTGAACCCTTTGCCTTTCCCACTTCAGTGTATTGCAGCTGCAGGAGTATTTATGGGTTGCCTTTCTCTCTTGGGAAAGGGTAATAGAAGTTCAGAGGAAAGAGAGCAGGGGTAGCTACACTTATATCAGACAAAAATAGCCAACAAAAGTAAACTACAAAAAGAGACAAGGAAGGTCATTACATCAAGAGGTTAATTCATCAAGAAGACATAACAATTGGAAATATATATGCACACAACATCAGAATACCTAAATATATAGATATAATAATGTAATTCAAGTCCAATATTCACAGGTTTACACTTAGGTGTAAAAGTGTAAATCAAGTCCAATATTTATTGATTTTCTGTTTAGATTATCTTTTTTTTTTTTGAGACGGAGTTTCGCTCTTGTTACCCAGGCTGGAGTACAATGGCGTGATCTCGGCTCACCACAACCTCCGCCTCCTGGGTTCAGGCAATTCTCCTGCTTCAGCCTCCTGAGTAGCTGGGATTACAGGCACGCGCCACCATGCCCAGCTAATTTTTTGTATCTTTAGTAGAGACGGGGTTTCACCACGTTGACCAGGATGGTCTCGATATCTTGACCTTGTGATCCACCGGCCTTGGCCTCCCAAAGTGCTGGGATTACAGGCTTGAGCCACCGCGCCTGGCCATTGTTTAGATTATCTTAACAGAAAATTAGTAAGTGTTGGACTTAAATTACATTTTAGACCAAATTGATCTAACAGACATATACAGAATACTCTCTCCAACAGTAGCAGAATACTCATTCTTCTCAAGTACACATGAAACATTCCCTAGGATTGATCACGACTTAGGCCACAAGATAAGTCTTAACAAAATTCAGAGAGGACAGCAGTGTGTGGCCCAGGAGGGAATGTCCACTGGTGGCTTGCTAAGCCTGGAATACATCTAACACCATTGACTCCAGCCCCATCTTTGTCACTTTTTTGGGAGTGGAATAGGAACCCAGTCTTTGCCAGTTGGGCAGCAGCTCTTTACCAAGGGACCAAGATGAGTGGCTGTTCCTCTTGTCAGTGCAACATTTGCAAGAGGAGTGCTGTGGGAGGAGATAAAAATTGACTTCCAAATGGCCTGCAAAATTTCAGAGCCATTTTTGGGACTGGCTTTTAGGTTCAGACTTAATAAGCAAAACAGCAGATACTTAATTTTGATTTCCCTATGGGATAAGATAGTTCATAGTGGGGATGGTCAATGTTGCTATAGCAAGCTGGAATCCACTTCCTCAATATACTGGCAGATTATGAAAAATAATGATCTCTGAGGGAGAGAAATGATTCCACATCTTTGGGAACAATATCTAGATATATTAAGAAATGACCTCAGATGGAAACAAGTATAAAAACATTTTGGCAAATCAGAAGGTACACATTATGTGACATTCATTATGTTTTATATAGTATATCCATGTTGAGAAAGAAGAGGAGTCTAATAAGTGAAGACAAACAGGAAACCCTTCCTAAACTCTCTTTCTAAACACTTCTTAGTCACGTTGTGCAGGTCGAAGGTTCTGGGAAGAAACAGCTAGTGCTCTGACCCGCCTTCTGCAAATATAACATTTCCTGTTTTGTAGGAACTTGAGGCTGAAAAAATGCATAAACCAATTGATTTAAACTCTTAAACCCATAATATTCACAAACCTCAAGGACTGCTGGTCAAAGCCTCTCTCTCTCTCTCTCTCTCTCTCTTTCTCTGTGTATGAAAGAGAAAGAGAGAGAGAGAGAGAGAGATCGAGAGATCTATTCCAGATGTCCTTGGAGTATCACATTATATCTAATTTCCAGACAGTCTCCAGATAATTGAATAATTGATTTATTTGAATCTTAAATACATCAATATTCTATAGTTTCTCAAACCTTTTATTTTCTGTGTTGTTTTTTCAACTCTGAGTGAATTAGGTTTGGTTGGAGAAAACCATTTATATTATGTACTTCTAAAATATGATGAGATGAAGCATGAAGCATGGTTCTCCTTGGAGTGATGTTTACATTAATAAGGCTTTTATCTCACAACAACGTAGATAATATAAAATTAAAATCAACTGTTAGCCTCAGGGAGAAAGCAGATTTTTATGATAAGTATTGTATAGCCGCCTTTACATCTTTTTCTTTCCTTTTTAATAAGTGATTAAAGCTCCAGTGCTGTCATAAAATCACATTTATTTGTAGTGATAGGGATGAACTAATCCCTGTTTCATCACCCTGATCAGCAGTCACATAAACACAATGGAACCTGACATGCTGGCAGCCTTAGCTCATTACAGCTTTCCAACCAACCTCCAAGCTCATGGCTGGAAGTCAAATGGAGTGGGCTGGTTCCCAGTCGGAAAGAAAAATAATTGGCTTTGGAGATAAAAGGATTATTAAAATTTCCATATGAAATTTCCACCATTTCTTGGCTTCAAATTGAGAGGGAGTTACACTAAGATGCCTCTGTTTTAATTTTAAAATTAAAAGCATTCAAAGAAGTGGAGAAAATTATAGACAACAACCATTTCAATAACATTTCTCTGTAATTGAGTTGTTTATTCCATTATTGATTATCTGCTAATTAAAAACAAAACAACTGGAGAAATTCTAGCAACAAAATTTTTCATCTGGGAAGTCTTTTGGTTTAAGAATTTTTTTATCCTTATGAATCAAGCTTCTCCCCTTCCCCCAAAAGGACTGATTAGTTTAAAATCGATTAGTTTAAAAGATTGGTGTTTGATTGGAATGCAAACATCAGTGGGACAAAGACAACTTTTCTGGTACTATGTCGTTTTTAGAGACAAAGGCTTCTGAGTCAGACAGACCTAGGATTAAATTTAAGCTATCTCTCCTTTGACACAGATTTGAATCTCGACTTATCTTTCCACTTCATGATCTTGGGCAGGGTACTTAATCTTTCAAAGTCTCAGTTTCCTCATCTGCAAAATGGCGATAATGAAACCACCATGAAGATCTGTTATGAAAGGAAAATAGGATCATGTGTGTAAAAAGCTTACATAACAGGGAGCCTGGCACAGAGATTCATAGTAGCTGTTCTTTTAAAAAAAGTATTTTTGCACTATTTTCTTTTGTGACTGTTAGTATTTGGCAGCATGCTTACCACATTGCTAACTTTTGTTTCAATAGAGGAGTCCCTGAGTGATGGTTGAGACCTCACAGTATAAGTACCTGCCGGAGAGCTGGGCGTTTCCGATTTCATTTGCACCCCTGGATACCACATTCAGCACCCGCATAGCTTTAGCAGCAATGGCAAAAGATGGATTCCAATTCAATCAGTGCTATCCACAATCCTTGATTTTGGCTTTTTGAATAAAAATAGAGTTTTCTGCTTGAGGATATAGCGCACGTTGAGCTGCTGAGTGAGACTGCACCTGGCATGTGTGGGGGCCCTGGTGAAAACACAGGGAGCTTTGCATTTCATTATATTTTTAATAATACTTAGCAAGTAGCAGAATTAAACTTGTGAATTCTTTGAACGACCACTTTTCTTAATGGAGATGAGCCTCTTTATCTTTTAGGAGTTAATACTCTGTGGTTCTAAATTAGAGTCCTCGATGTGATTGTATTCGTTTCCAACAGTATTAATAACTCATTTTCTAATGGAGAGGTTCGTAATGAAAGCAGTCTGGGGAAAAAGGCACTCCAGGCTCTTGGTGATGCTAGGTTGAAAGGGAGGAGGAACTGGTGGGGATGTGGCTGGGACCTATTCCCAGGTGTGGAGGGCTGGTAGGAGGGAGGACACTAACCTTTATTTACTGTATACTAGATGCTTTGTATACATCGTTTCATTTAGTTTTCTCAGTACACCTTTAAGGCAGGTATTGTCACGCCTATTTCAAAGGCACAGAGAGATCATTAATCCAAGATTACATAGTGAATAGAAAAGCAGTAATAAAAGGAGAAAAACATTAGTTTTGTTTATCCAGTGTATTTTGTGAAAATCCATCAAGATGTATATTTATAATTTGTGTGCTTTACTGTATATATGTTCACTTCAACAAAAAGTTACTTATACATATATATAAAAAGATCTGCCTGACAAAATCTGTGCTCTTTTCCATCATACTGACACCAAAAAAGTATGATGGATGAATCTCCAGGTGCTTTAAAGGAATTACCTCCATCAGTCACAGCCAGGTGTGGTGAGAAATAGTGCTACTCTTATTAACTAGACCTGATTTTGAAAGACTTGAATAGTTCAAAGGGAAGATACACTTAGAGAATTATAGTTTCCTAAAACTGCAGATGTTTATGTGTTAGTCTTAGAAGATAATTCCAAAACGGTGTTCTGAAAATGCAGAGAGCGTGTTGCAGAGTTGTTCCTAGTAATGAAGAAATTAGAAAGAAATGGAAATATCCATCAGAGAGGAATTCAATAAATAAATACTATGTAGCTTAGAACTTACCTATTTTGAATTATGTCTATGATATAGTGTGGAGTGAAAACTGGTTTTGAAACTGCATATATAGTATGATAATATTTTTGTAGTTGTTTTTCTTTATGTAACATATTCCTATAAATAAATGGCTGAAAACATATTTGCCAAAATATTAATAGTGATACTTCTGCATTTTTGTGATATTGGTTGAATTTTACTTCCAATTTTATGTCTTTCTATATGGTTGGTGGTATATAGACATTGCTTTCCTACAATTCTATGTACAAAATTTTAATTTTTAATAAAACAGTACCTTTAATCAAAGGCTGCATCCCAAATTAAGTATATCACTTCTCAAGGTGTCTGCTGTGAAGGAGGAAGACTTCCTTTTAGTGTATGAGTTTTGATACATCAAAACAATATTATTTTACTTTATAGTCAAATCATAGGAAAGAATTTTCAGGAATGAAAAGTACCATTTAATAAGTTCAAACACATGCAGTTACTCAACAGCTTGGTTTTGTAAACATTTCTTAAACATCATTTTGAGGGATATAGTTTATAATATTAACAATTATAATAAACAATTGTAATTATAATTAATAGAATTAACAACTACTTTAATTATATTCTATATAAGCAAGTTGCTCTATCTACCTGTACCAGATATCATAGCAATCTAAAAAATAGCTGTTTTACTATCCAAATATGTGTCTTATATGGTTCCGTTTGAAACATTCTCCGTTCTTTTTAGATTTTAGTATAAAGATCAAGACATACAATTGCTTTATTTTATTCTATTTAATTCCATTTTAGTGATTCCTTCAGCCAGGCTGAAGATAGAATTGAAATTATGCACATTTAAATATTCATGCAAAAACAGATTATAGAGTAGGATATGACTTTCATTTTTGTCTTTTTCTTAAAGATTTCTAAGGAACTAACCTAAGAGAATCCTGAGTACATCTTACTGTGGATGTCATTAATATATGCTGTTTCATTGCCTATAACCCTCAAGGATCATGAGCTCTGGCTGAGTTCATATCATTACTCCTCACTGAACACTTAGCAGTCCTGCCATTTGCCCCTTCTGGATAAGCAGGTCCCCTATTCTGGCTACTATTCCGTATGCTTGTGTGACTTTATCAGAGACCAACTCAAGCTTTCAGGCCACAACCAACACTCCCCTTCAAACACATATACCTGTGAAAATGGACAGCATGACCTGACAAAATTCTCTTTCTGCTTTGTGACTTGATACATATGAAAAGTCTTAGAACATATAAAAAGAAAATCGAAGATTTGAATTTGACATATCTCATTTATTAAAATATATACAAGGAATCAGGATGTTATTATCGGGACACATCTGTTTGATTTCTGGTTAGTACCAGTAAAGTTGATTTTTATATTATATGTTTTACATATTTTGAGGTAGAAAATTGTCTTTAGATTAACTATGACAGACATCATCTCTGTAGGCAAGGCATTTCATTTGGAGGGGAAGCAGCACTTTGTTTGGTAGAGAAGAAGAGACCCCGAGGAGCCTGGTATAGTTGGAAGAAAGTAGTTTTGGCAGTGAGGGAGGAGAAAGGTGAGACAGGATGGGACAGTGGGTTCAGCCAAGTGAGCTGCCTGCCTCCTCTACCCAGGATACACACACTCAGAATCTTAAGTACAATCATGGAGTTTAATTATGTGTGGATTTCTGAGTAAACTGGGAAAGGTTCTGAACTCTCTGTTTTGCAAGCAGCGGGGGCCTTTGAAAATAGAGGTAGCCCAGGCCAACAGTAGGAAACAGAGGACATTCTCGTTTCAGGAATTCCGTCTTTGCACAAGGATAGAGGAACTTTGTGCTGACGTGGACTCTGGAATTGGAGACAGGCAATGCTTAACCTGATCTCTAAAGGTGTCAGGTTGGCAGGGCAGTGCAAGGTTATCTGGCTGCACATACTGTTATGGGCCTGGAGTGGCCCCTCCCTGTGTACATATGCAGGGGCCACAGGTGCTGCTAACAGCTCACAAGTGTCTGATACCCTCCTGTATTCCAGTCCTTTGAAAAGGACCGCTAGTTGGTTTGTCTCACTTCTTTTTCATTAAAAATGAAGAAATCAGAAATGACCATTCACTTAAAATGTGGAGAAACAAAATCTTTGATGTTCTGTCCATTCATTTTCTGCCATCTTCACAGCAGTAAAATGTACTAACTTTAAGTGATGATGGTAAAGGACAATGGATCCCAATTCAAAATTCAGCAGAAAATTTATGATCTAATTTTGATAGAGGTATGTGAATTATCAATGAGTTGAAGCTGTTTCTGTGTAAAGTCATACAGATGTTAAATTTAGCAAAGACATATACATTCCTGCGTGTGGAGGCTGCTGAATATTGTAGTGTTAAACACAAACATACTGCTTGTTGAATTGGTCTCAGATGAATTTTCCTGCTGAGCTGACACAGTAGTTCTGGCCGAGTTGGAACATTTCAGTCCTGCAATTCACCATCATGCTGTCAGTTTGTCCATGGAGATAGTTTATGGGAATGCATTGACACACAAGTACATGCTGTTGGAATCTTGATCAATTTCTTTCTTTCTTTCTTTCCTTTCCACTGACTTTTGTATAAAACTTTTTGATTAACATATTTCAAATTTATGTTTTGAAAATAATGTATTTCAAATTTATGTTTTGAAAATAATTAGGTTCAATTGATCAGAGCTTTCTACCTTTGCATCACTGGTTGTTTAAAGAAATAATGTTGAACTTTTTTTTGTTATAAGATAGTGGTAGATATCATCTCTTGAGGTAACTTGAAAAATGTCACCTTCCTTTAAAGTACTATTAAGTTAAACAAACATAAGGAATGCTAATCGGATTGTCTCAGGATCAATGCACTGATACTGATGTATCAAATATTGTGGTTATTAGCTGAAAGTATTCAGTAACCCTAATAAGTCAGCAACTCTATGGAACTTTATATTTAACCTTTCTCATAAGCTACTTTGGGAGTAAACAAATCCCAATTGGAAGTAAGGACTGCAAATTGACCCAGTCAAGTGTAATGATTAGCACTGGAAATGTCCCATTGTGGAATTCTAGTTCCATCTGCTTGTGAAAAAAAGATTACAGATAATTATAATTAGGAACTCAGTGTGTGAGAGTGAATGAGATGTGAAAGTAATGATTACTGAAAGCCACTGATGGTGATGAGGGTCGGGGCATGTTATAAAGATGTGAGCATTTTATCTAAAACGTTCTCTCTGTTAATTAGTAACTTTCAATACATTTGTATTCTATAGGTAGAAATTCTATTGTTTCTTGAACATTAGGAAATGCTTGAGGTGTGAATAATTTTTCCAGTGTAATTTGTACTATGTACACATTGTAAAGGGATGTTAACTGTTCAAATCCTCTGTAACGGCCCCAACAGTGAAGGAGGGTGGGCAGGGAGAGGAGCAAGGGGAAGAAAGGGTGGGAAGGCAGTAAGGGAAAATGGAGAAATAGGCTTCATTGGTATATGATCTAGGACAAAGGGAAGCACTGATTTAGGAATTATCAAACCATTCCTCCCTTGTGAATGTATTATTATTATTATTATTACTACTACTGTTATTTTTGAGATGGAGGCTTGCTCTGTCACCCAGGTGGGAGTGCAGTGACTCACTGCAACCTCTGCCTCCCCGGGTTCAAGCAATTCTCCTACCTTGGCCTCTAGAGTAGCTGGGACTACGGACGCATGCCACCACGTCCAGCTAATTTTTTGTAATTTTAGTAGAGATGGGGTTTCACTGTGTTAGCCAGGATGGTCTTGATCTCCTGACCTGGTGATCTGCCCATCTCCGCCTCCAAAGTGCTGGGATTACAGGCATAAACCACCGCACCTGGCTGTGAATGTATTATTAAAGTTAATAGATATGTTGATTTTTAATTTTTCCCTCCATACTTATTGCACAATACTGAGAAGAAATGTATTCAGGATGGAATATATTTCCATCCTGAATGGAGGGTAGCATGGTAGTGGTTGGCCTTTAATAAATGACAGCTCCCTTTCTCTTCATCTGAGTACATTGAACAGATACAATTCATTAGTAAGAAATTTGAATCATCTAGAACATGGTACAATTATGGAGCCTAACTTCACGAAATGAAGTGAAGATTCAAAGGAAGCCCCAGACTGCTCCAAGCCTGCCCTTCAAATTATTTGTCTCATTTACACATTATTTTTTTAAATGGCAAAGATTATCCTTTCTGATAAATTTTTTGCATTAAAAAACAAGTTTTATGTATTCTAGGGGAGTTCCAGATTTATACAAGGCAATTGTGATAAATTGTTTCTTAATTGAAGAAACCCTTTATAATGCAAATAAAGCTTCTTTATTAATTTCTCTATGTTTGAATGGAGGTTGGACTTTTCTCAGTTACCTATGATTTACATATAACTCAATTATACATAATTCTCTAGAACTGCTTATATAATGTAATATCTCTTAACTATTTAAATGATGACTCCTTATTGTATTACAGTACTCTTCCTTTTTTTCTGAACTAACAATGGAATTAAAATTCAAGTGCTGAAAAAACATGGTTTCAATATTCTTATATTCTTAACATGGAACCATCATATAATTAAATGCAGTGTCTACTTTTTTTCATAAGTGTATGAAGTTGAATATTCTGATTTGGTGCAGTGTTTTCAAATTTCCCTGACCATAAGAATCATTTCAGTGGGCCTAGGGTGTCATTTGTTAAAAAAAAAAATTCCTGTTCCCTCTCCTTTAACCTACTGAATCAGTGTGTAGAACCTGAGAATATACTATGCCAATGTCAATGAGCTACCTCAGGTGATTCTTATAATCAGGTAAGATTGGGACCAATGATGTAATGCAGCAACCCTTAAGGGTGTATCAGAATCATCCTTGTCTTATTAAAACCCACATTTCTGAACACCACCCCCAGATTCAGTGGGTGTAGGGTCTGAAAATCTGCAATTTTAACAAGGTCCTTGGTGATACTGTTGCTGCCAGTCCAGAGATTACACTGTGGGAACCACTGATGTAGTGGAACGAATGTAGTCCCGAGATTAGACACATCTGGGTTCCAGTCTCATTTGATAGCTGAAAGCTTTTTAGTATAGTTACTTAATACTATACTGTACTGAGTTTTTTCCTGTTTATTTTTAATTTTAAAAAACATCCTTAAATAAATTTATACACTTATGCATATATATTATACTTAGGTATAAAAGCTACCCTGAATAAAAATGGAGCACAGATGGAAACTGAGAAGAAGGAGGTAGAAATGAGAACAAGGAGAAGGCTGATAAGTAGTTTCAAGGGAGAGTGAGTGGCCTGCAAAGTAATAACTGCCCTGGAATAACCAGAGCTCAGTAAAACAATGTAATCACAAGCAAACTCAAAATGAATTTATTAAAAGTCAAGCTGACTGTTAACTTTGCAAGGAGAAAGGTCACTTGGCTGTACGAGTATGATAGCATTGATTAATTCGAATGCATTGTCTGAATCATTACTATCGAGATTCTGAAAGTTCAGATACTGAAAAGAAGAAAATAATACTGACACGGAGAAACCAATAATCTGAGAGCTGTTTTTCATGTCGGTTGAGGATAAAAATCACTGCTACCTGCTCTTTTTATACACATGACTAGTGACATATTTGTAAATTTAGTTTCCTAAGAAAGAAATATAGCCATCACATTCAGGATTCAAACTATTATTTAAATATGTACACTGTGATCCATCAGCTTTTCATGGGAAGTATTTTTATTCTCTCTCATGATTTGAAAAACAAAAGCCAATTTGGGTGTAAAATCCAATGTTCAGGCAGAAGCCTTATGTGGAGATAGTGTTTCCGTGGAATTGAACTCCTAGAGTAGTGGTTAAGAGCAGTGCCCCAGAAGTCAGATATTTGGGTTTCAATCTTGCTTTCACCTTTTAGACAGGACCCATTCTGTTGCCATAGGAATGTTCAATAAGCTAATAATCATCATAGTACACAGCTATGGGATTTCTACAAAGTTTTATTCAACAAGTATTTATTGAGTGCTTGAGAGATTCCAGGCACGGTGGCAGGTACTGGAGATATCTGCTCTCAAGGAGCTCTGGGAGACAGGCATGAAACCTGCATGAAATCTGTGAATAAAAAAGCTAATATAATAATAGTAGGTGTTAAGGATGGAGCAATTAACAAAATTAAAAGTCCCTACTCCTCCAAGTTCCATTATAGTGCCTTATATTCACGTTAGTTTACCTTATACAGGCTCATCAAAAGTCACATGTGACTTAGATTTACTGACTAGGTTGCTACTTTACTCATCAGACTGAGCTCCTTAATTCAGGGATTTAACAGAGGCTAGTTTGTGACTTAAAAAACGTCTTCATTTCTATCCTCTTTTAGGCACTAATAGATTTTTGTCCATATTACCAGTGCAAATAACAGGGAGCTTTAAGTTTTTTTATTCTCTATTTGATGTGCTTATAATTTAAGGCTTTATTAGAAATTCTATTAGATTTTCTATTATTAGAAATTTATAAATTTATTAGAAATTCTATTATTTAATATTTAATAATTTCCATTTTGTGGAGGTCAAATTTAACTACGAAATCTAAGAAGCTATTGATTACCACCAGCCGCACCATTTTTATAGTATTAGTATGTTTGAAAATTTAAGTGAAATTTGTTTCCTGGGCCAAAAGGAGACTGCTATTTTAGTTTTGTGGAACTTTGTCAAACTTGTATTAACTGTGATTCATTTATGACTGTACTTCTATAGGATTATAACTAATTCAACTCAAACACTGAATGAAAAGTCCTTATGTTTTGCAGACGAGAGCACCCATTTATCCTCAGCAAATGAATTGTTAGAGCAAATAATTTCAGTGGACCATATGGTATAGGGAAGATTATGGAGACAGAAATGTTAATGGTTGGGCAGATTTCTTTCTGGCCCAGGGACCAAACCCAGCTTCTCTGTAACAGGAAGAAGAAATTGTAACATTGTTTTTTCTCCAAAGTCTACCTACGTGGAGGATTTTGAGCATGTTCAGTAGCATACTTGACATAGCACTGATTTGCCCATGGACTTGTGTTGAGAGCTAACTGGGCAAAAGCTGCCTAGTGGGAGCAAGAAAACACAGTCCTAGAAATTTTAAAGCTTAGGGTAGACAAGAAAATTATGACAGAAAGTCATCTGGAGTTGCAATGATAATTGGAATGACTCACTGTATAAGTGAGACACAAAAACCAGCAAATAAAGGATATGTAAACTGCGGTGGCTAATGAGCCTTGAAGCCATATTTTCTTTACACTTAGCACTGGTCTGGCCATTAGTGATTTGTCCAGGTAAGTAAAATTCTTGGATCAGAAAGAACCTGCACAGATAATTAAAGCTCTAGAAAATAGGATTCATGAGGAAAATGCAAGGGATTAGGATTTTTGAAATGCAGAATAAGACTGAGTGGCAGCCAAGATATATGTAGTCTTTGAGAACATAGAAAATGCACACACCTACATTCTCTAGACTGCATTGTAGGGAATAATGGACATAACCCAATATCCTCTAAGATTAGGATAAAGAGAAGAGCTCCACTTTATTTGAAGAAAGGGGAATTTTTAGCAAGTCAGAATAATATTAATCTAAGTTTTTCATCTTCTTCGGTGGTAGTCCTTTCTGGACTGATTTAGTTGCCACCTTGCCAGAAAACTTCAGGAAACTTCTTTAAAAAATTTCTTTAGTCCAATGCATACTCTCAATCCAGGATGAGTAAGACTTCAACTTTCCAGACCAAATGAATAAGAAAGTCAGAAAGCTTTTCAAGTCTTAATAACCTAATTCTTCTTACAGAATTCTCTCCACCAATTGCTTGATAAATGTCAATTCAATGAAATGACATTCACATTTAGAATCATGGTAAACTTTTGTTTTCCATATCCTTCAGAATCATTTTTTAAACTTTCCCAAATCTTTGGCTTATCGATGACTCATTGTTCTGTCACCCTATTAATGTGTGTTTCCTTTGTCATTCACAAAATGATTGTGTTGTTTGGCCTTATGCAAAATGTTGATTAAGCACCTGCGAATGTTTGCTTCATTGGCATTGAGGAAGAAGAGAAAATGATTTGTTTCACCAAGAATGAATTATTGCATCTGTTTGTGGCTGTTAAATAATTTAATAGAATTTAAAGAGCCTGTTTTCCCTTGATTATACTACAGGAAAATATCAGTCTCTGGCTCATCTTGGATACAAAATTGGATGTAAAACATCTTTTTAATTTGTCTTTTGCCAGTTTAGGTGTTAATAACATACTGAGGGATTTTATATTACGCCATTTTTACATTTAAGTTGAATATATCTTTAAACTTGAGATAAGGAAAAAAAGTGTTATAAACAATTTTATTTTTAAATAGCTTGTTCACTTTTATTATATAATAGTAATCATGTCAAATTTCTAAATGTATCAAGTACCAGAGGGCTAAGAATTATTATTACTGAAAACTTCAAAGAATGTGATTTATTTACTGGAAATCCTAAGATTATAGATACTACCATTTCCTTTGCATTTGTTAGCTTTTCTTGTAACTAAACTCAAAATGTTGTACATTCTCAAAGGTCACTGCTAGATACTCTTCTCTTTTTATTCTGCCTTCTTTCCTTAACTTATCTTATTTAGCCCCATGATTTCAAAAGCCACTAATAACCTGACAGTTCCTAAATCCCAAATTTTTATCTTGAACTCAGAGGTCTGTCTTGGGATCTAGTTCCTTATTTACAATTGCATTCTTGATACTTAAGAGCCACTCACAAATCTGTTTCTTCTCTAGACTACTCTTGTTTCTACAAGTGGCTTCTCCAGCCTCTCAGTTGTCCAAACCAGAGATCTGGGGATGCTTCTTCCTTTCCCCATTGGCCCCCCACTTCAGTTCATCAGTAGCTCCTCAAATGAATCCACTTCCCTCTTGTCCTCACCCTAGTTCAGTGTACTCTGGTTTCTCTTGCAATCACTAAGTGGTTACCCTGTTAATTTGTATCCCCAAATCCATTCTCTAGCAGCTAGACATATACAATTTTTACATTTTTTAAAAAGGTGTAAGAACTTTCACCTCTTTGTCTTAAAACTTTTGTAGAATAAACTCCAGATTTATAAAAAATGGCTTTCACAGCCCCCTGCCACAGCTTCATTTCATTTTCCTGTTCCTCTCCTATGGGCTTGCTGTAGTGGCCTGTGTTAGTGGAGTCTCCTGGGGATCTCCCGTGTTGTTTCTTCTTCATTGGAATATTTTACCCACACTGTTCGCCACGGTGGGTCAATTAAATTAGAAATTTGTTTCAAAATAATGTTTCATCTTTTAGATCTCATTTAAATTATCAGTAGATAGAAAATTTATTTCTTTTTATTCAACATGCAGTGAGGGAAAATACCAATAACTGTAAAACCTGTATTCCTTCCCATAGTGAAGGGTAAGAAAATAGTAGTAAAATCCAGAGGTAGTATAAACTTAGAGGAAAAACTCCACCAGGAATAGGAATACCTGGGTTTGCCATGCGACTCTGCCACTGATTTATGTTTTTGGCATGTTGTTCAGTCTCCTGTGTCTTGCATTTTCTCATCTCAAATCTTCGGAGAGCTTAATAGAAAACAAACATGGAAACCTTTTGAAAGGATTAAAACTTCTTAGAAATGTGAGATGCTCTTACCCTTTTTATTTTAATTTTCATTTTTGAACATGAAGTGGTTTGACTTGGAGGTTCTTAAAGAATGATGAACACAGTCACTCTCATAGTTAAGACTAGCTGTCACTTTCTCTCAATTCACACAAGTTATTATTAAGAAACCACCTAAGGATGATAATATGAAATTAAGTATAGTGAATTCATTATGGATTTCCTTTCTCATTTGTTATAAGGTTTCCTGATAGCAAAGCTAATAAAGTTTAAATATGTGGAGGTGTCAAGTCTTTTTTTCTAAGGGATTAATTAGAGCTCAGTCCCTAAGCTATTTGTAAATTACTATACTTTTTCATTGTAAAGTGTTCAGTGGAAATGCTGTTTTAATAAAATGATTATAGAGTATAAATGGTTTCATTAAGTACTTTATTTCCCTGTCACTATACCAGTTCTATATAAATAAATGACTTTAATGTTCTCCTTACTGATAATTTAAACGAGATCTAAAAGATGAAACATTATTTTGAAACAAATTTAATTTAGTTGACCCAGCATGGCTTGGAATCTTTGCTGCTCATGATCCTTTTATGATTAAATACTAAAGAAGAATATGTAATGTGAATATTTTTCTTGTATTTCTACATCATGGGATTCATACTCCCTGGGGAGAAATAGCTTATTCTTTTCAGAGAATATTAGTAGATGTACTAGAAATTCATCCTCTCAGGGGTGATACTGGTCAGTTTCCTCAACAAATGGGAATTCAAAGTCCCTTTGTAAAGCTAATGAATAACCACACCCTACACACAATTCAAATGTGTGTTAAATATCTTTGTGTTCAGACCAACTGATAGCCTAGAGACCAGTATGTGCTAACTTACAGTCCTGCAAACAACTGTGATGTTTATTCCATTTAAAAAATTGCTTAGATGATCAAGTATAACTATGTCAAATTTCGTAAGATTTTGTAAACTCATCTCAGTGCTAAGAAAGCAAGTAACCTGGCAGCCTTTGTGTGTGTGTGTGTGTGTGTGTGTGTGTGTGTGTTTTTAAAGTGAAACAACATACAAGACTATGCACCAGAGCTGGGCATGGTGGCTCATGCCTGTAATCCCAACACTTTGGGAGGCTGAGGCAGGAGGATCACTAGAGTCTAGGAGTTTGAGAATAGACTGGACAACATGGCAAGACCTTGTCTTTACAGAGATAGGTAGCTTAGAGTTGTTGTACATGCCTATACTTTCAGCTACTTGGGAGGCTGAGGCGAGAGGATTGCTTGAGCCCAGGATTTCAAGGCTGCAGTGAGCCATGATCCCACCACTGCACCCCAGCCTGAGTGACAGAGCAAGACCTGGACTCAAAATAAAAATATGCAAAAGAACTGAGTATTAACATTTCACCTGAATTTGGCTCAGATTTACATGGGCTGAGAGCAATTTTTTATTTTAGTTGCCATTTTTTATTACTTGTAATTATATTCTCATGCTGCAGATATTCTCAGGAGGCAATAAGCCTGGTGGTAATTGAGCAGATTTAGTTTTTTAAAATGTGTTGACAACCATATTTTTCCTGAGAGTATAAAAATGATTCAGAAAATATCTGCCATTTTAAGTAACATTCTGGGTGGAATATTGCATTCACTAGTTGAATGTTCTGAGATTTCCCATGTTAAATGTAGAGTTAAGTATGATTAGCAGAAGAGTGTTTTTTTGTTTTAAGTGGCAGAGATGGGCAGAAATTATTTTGTGGAGTGAGATTAGCTGAGTTCAGATAAGGACTCTTCATTAAAGAAGAAATAAAGGAATGTGGGTTAGAAGACAATGAAAGACTTTTTGGTGAACTATCATATATTTTCTGAAGATTTGGGAATGTATTAGGAAGACAGAATGCAAAGGCAAATTTGTGGTTACATGTCTAGACATGAAAATAGAGGGATAGGCCAAATTCACCTGATGCAGATCTTTTAAGGCTACATATTCTCTATTTGATGATTGTGATTGAAAATTTTCCAATTATTAATAGTATGTATGCTCTGAAAGATAAAAGACCTTTTAACCTATATGGAATTCTTGCTGAGCCTAATACTTTGGGATATACTTAAATCTTTATTTAATATAGCAGATTTGAATCTCATTATAAGTGGAGCGCATTTAATGAAATCAAATTGATTTAAACATCTGGTAAGGAAATCTCAAGCTTAAACTTCTTTTCCTCCTCTGGGAGCATTCATATACTTACATTTACTCTCAAACCTTAGAGACAGAAAAAGTTTGATTTGAGAGAAGATATACTATACGTTGGCATTGCAATTGATTGTTTAAATATTTGAGACTAATTTTACAGATACATTACAAAACTGAATTGTGCTTTGGACATTCTTTTCACTATAGGATAGCTAACCAATATTAGTTATAAAATGTAAGATACTAAAATAATTTCCAAATAGGATATTTAAGGGCTATTTTTCCATATTGGATTAGAGGTGGATTTACCATTCCCAAGAATAATAAATATTTTAAAAATTGTATTTAAAATAACATCAGTGTAATTATTTTAATAAAAATAATTTCAAAAGAGCTTATTGAAACTCCTTGAACTCCTGGGCTCTTTGAAATTTTAACCATTTTAGTTATGACCGAAAAAGTTTAAAAAAGACGGATGTCATTAATCTCTACAAAGTATCTTTCTGATAATGAGGTAATTATGGGACTAATGCTTTTTTATTGTCTTAATATGGAAATATCTTTAATATGTTTTCTCATAATATATGCTAATATATGTTACTTTTAAACAATTTGAGCAATACAGAGAAAGAAAATTCCATAATTTTGCTCCCTTTCCCTAGAGATAACCACTATCATTAATTGGAATATACTCTTCCAGACTTGTGACAGGTAAATGGTGAGCTCTCATATTATACTACAAGTACTCATCTGTTATCTGCTTTTTAAGTACACCCCCTCCACACACACAAACCCCATGCATTTTAAGATTTATAGGTCTGCATCACCCATTATAAGGTCTGTATAGCATCCTGTTACATGAAATGTACCATAATTTATTTTGCCAGTCCTTACTGGGAATGGATGTTTAGTTCATTAGTTTATTCCTTTTAAGATATTAGCAGCACGGCAGTGAACCACCTCTTACTTATATCTTTGCTCATTTACTCAAGTGTTTCCTTTAGATTTCTTTAAATTCCTAAAAATTAAATTGCTGCATCAAAGTAGATGCATTTTTAATGTTTTAAAACATGTTATTACATTACCTTCCAGTAAAGTTGTACAAGTTTATATTCAGTGTACCGTTGTATAAAATTTTCATTTTAATTTTATTGTATTTGTCTGCTGACTAGTGAAGAATTTGAATTTTGTCAATAGTATATTTTTGGTAATTTTAAATGTTTTTATTTATTTATTTTTAAACTTTAATAACCTGATAGGCAAAATAGTCATTTTATTTGTGTATACCTTTGTGTATATATACATAATGTATAATTATTTGTTTGAACATTTAAAAAATATATTTTCTAAACAGTTGGATAATTTTGTGAATTTGTCTTTTCCAAAATAGTTTGTGAATAATTTTTGTAAACTAAGGGACACATGACAAATATTTTCTAGTTTGAATTAAAAAAAATAATTCAATACAGTTTGAAGTTTCTATTTGGTCACATCTATCAGTCTCTTCCTCTATGCTTTCTGGCCTTGATATATTTGTTTAG
Organism: Callithrix jacchus; assembly: GCF_049354715.1. NCBI lineage: Eukaryota > Metazoa > Chordata > Mammalia > Primates > Cebidae > Callithrix > Callithrix jacchus. The sequence continues at coordinate 119,040,270 of NC_133507.1, forward strand.
AAAAGATATTCCCCATCCAAAACTATACAAATATACTCTTATAGTTTTTCCTATTATTTCTGTGTTTTATTCAATCTTTAATATACTTAAAATTACTTTTCATTTGACATGAAGCAGAAATCTAGTTTTTCTGTTCAAGTGAATAGTGAATTTGTTAACACTAGAATTGAATAATGTATTGTTTCCTTTGTTATTTAAAATGCCTCTTACAATGGCATCAATTGAAACTATCCCATTGGGCTTTTCATTATAATTTTATTGTATTTGTCTGCTGACTAGTGAAGAATTTGAATTTTGTCAATAGTATATTTTTGGTAATTTTAAATGTTTTTATTTATTTATTTTTTCCCTTTCAACGTTAAGTGAAATAAAATTCTATATATAAGTTTTGCACACAACTTATTAAGTTTATTCTTGACTTGTTTATAATCTTAATTACTAATCTGAATGGGATTCTCATCCCCATTCACCCCTGCCATTATGTTTAGAAACAGGTTAGCATATAAGGTAGCTATTAAGTTTTCTATATTTATATTGTATTTTGCCACTATCACTTTTACTAGTTCTAAGAATTTTTTCATTTGATCTTTTGGGATTTTCTAGATAAATAGTTATATTTTCTGCAAGTAATAATGATCTGTCACTTTCTTTACAATATTTTACACTTAATTTTTTATCTTCACCTTATTACTTTGGCTTAACCATCCAAAATTATATTAAATATAAAGTATATAAATAGTAGGCCTTTTTTTTTTTCTTTTTGATTTTTATGAGAATGCTTCTAAATCTTCACCAGTTGGTAAAATGTTTCTTTTTAGGATTCTGAAATGGTTTTGATTATGTTAAGGAAGTTTTCTTCTCTTCTCAGTTTACTGAGAGTTTTGTTGTTAATCGATACTGTATTTTGTCAGATGTCTTTGGGATAGTTTTAGTTATGATCAATTGTTTTACTCTTTTAATCTATTTACTTGTTACATTACATTGATGGACTGCCTCAGGTTGACTCATTCCTACATTCCTGGAATAAACCTGACTTATTGAAGAATATATTTCTTTAATACATTGCCATATTTTACTTATTTTCACGAAAAGATAGATATATAATTCACTTTTCTGGAATTTTATCAGATTGTGGTCTATGTTTTACAAAGTGCTTCAGCATGCTTTATTTCCTTTTTTCCTTGACATAGCCCTAAGAATCAGGCTAGGAATTATATATATTTTTGACAAATAAAAATTATAGATGTAGAAATTTGCTTTGCAAAAAGTCATGCAAGTAAGTGGTAATGGTGGTAAAATTTATTAAGCTCTAATCCAATACTTCGGTTTGGAAAGAAGGAATTAAATTAGTTCAGTAATTTCTATCAGTACAATAGTTATGGACTTTGAGTTTTATTATGTCAAATAAAAACCATGTAAGCATAGTTTTTATTTTTTTTTTTATGTTTTCTAAGTTAAGAGAATGAATTTGTTTCCATTTTGACCATGGAGCCTTCACTGGGTATGAATGGGGGTGAGGGAGAGTTCACCCTAAAGGGGTCCCTGAGCTGAGAATATTCGTTCTCTGAGATTTGCCATCTGTTCCTTGAACATGAGCAGATGCCGATGTTCAGTTAATCAGATGTAATGCAATTAGGATTAAAGTGTTAGATAGTTCTAACCCATTCCGGAAGTTATGGGTAAAACTTAAAACCTTTAATCAGATTCATCTTGACGTTGAGGCCAAGTTGACTATTTGAAGCCAAAGCTTCTATATCTCTACGATAACTAATCCCAATGGGCATATTCTATTATTGTCACAAGAGAGAAAATATTAAGGATGTGTTTGCACATAGCATTGGGTCAAGAGAATTCACATTCTATTTTGTATGTGGTTCTGGGCTCAGTATTATGGAGCCCTCAGAGATGGCTTTAAGGGGTTTGTTGCAAAAGAAATATTCAATTAGTCAGTTCAAAATATTTTAAATGTCAGTTTTACAGTACAGACAATACAAATGCAAGGAGGAGTCCATTTGTTAATATATATGCCAATTTATTAAGTGGCAGACTAGACTTCTCCAAATCTAGAGAAAGATCAGTTTAGACTATTAATGTATTATTTCTTAAGTTTGGATAAAATTAGGTTTTTTTAAAAACTAAAATTTAATCACCTTGTCCCAAGTCACATAGATTTATAAAATGTTTTTGAAAAGTAAATTTACTGTTTTTAAATCTTCTATAGAAGATTTTTTGTAACGAAAAACCTACACGTGTATATTACTGTATAGTACAATAGAATTGATTTCATTTTTAAGAAATACCTCTAGTAGTTATATATTTTAAATGCCCTTGAGTGAAATTTGTAAGCGATGCATATAACATGGAGTTTTGTCCTTACCAAATGTTACACAGAAAACCATAAATTCCTGGAAGTTGACTATTTTTCAAACTATTTCATTAATGAACACTTTATGCTCTGAAGAAAGGCTGATTATGTCTCTTGTTTCCACTTAAGCTACTATAACTGTAAATGACTTTCTTATTTTTATAAATCACATCTGTTCTGAAACTCAGCTCCAGTAACACTCTATGATAATAAATGGCAAAACTCCCATAATATTGAAGCACATTGGGAATTTCCTTTTCAGTTTTCAATATGCTGAATTCAAATTTAGATGACTAAAGAATATATTTGGACTCTAAAGTGACTAAAATCAATGTAAATAATATATTGGTGTGCCATAGTTGGGGGTAAATATTACCATTAAAAACTGAAAAGGCGCAACGAAGGAAAAACGATTCTGTGAACTCACTACATAGGACACAAAGGGAGGTGGGAAATTTTGTCAGGAATGTTCATGACATGAACTCTATTTAATAATGTTTTATTCCTGTTGATATTTTAATTTTTCAGATAAAGTATTTTAAGTAAATGTGCAACATTAATTAGAATAAAATATAAAAGTATGCATTGATTTGAAAGCCTATCTAATTACATATCATTTTCTGATGAATGCCCTAATTAAACATCAAGATATATGTTTATACCTGTGAAATAATTGGAGCATTACATTTAATCTCTATAACAATGCATTGAAAGAGATGTATTAGCAATGCAGGTATTAAAAGTATACATTTAGATGGTCTTCATCATTGACTTCCATTTAAAGGGCCATTACATCCTGCTTTCCATAAAGAGAACATCCAATTAATCTTCACACCAGAAACAAGAAAGTCAGTGCTGGCACAAGCTCCACCAGGATTCCTGGGCCCTGCTGTACAGGAGTCTCCTGAGGAAGGACAGAATTGTATCTCAGTCTCCAAGCCCACTGGTTCTTGGCACCTCTGCTAAGAGCTGCACAGACTACCTATTAATTTTAAATATATTGTTTTTGAGTGTGAGGCAGACATCTGTCTTAAAGGGACAGGACTGATAGCCGCAAGACGTTCCTCAGAGGCCACTGAGTAAATCGTCAGATGACCTTTATTGCTGTCACCCTTAGTTTGTTCAAATTGACGCAGCTAAAGCACAGTACTAACAAAACTATGCATTGCATGCAGCTGTGGGATTAGTGAAAAGGACCATGTTGTTGACTAGAAAAATGGAAGTTCACGTACCTCATAACTGTATATGAAGCAGTGGACTATGAAGGATACAAGAGGAGATTGGCAGGATTAAAGTAAGAAACAAGACCTTTTCATGAAAGCAATTGACACTACAAAGGAGTTAGTACTTTGGGTTAATATGCCTCATCAGCCTTTTATGCTCCTTTGTGGGCTTGGCTCATGAGCATCTTTAATGTTATTTAAAGCTGTTTTTGTTGTTTATTTAGAAGCATTCTTCATATATTTTGTCCTAATTCTTAAATTTGATGAATTTTGTCCTTATTTACTGATTTAATAAGCTATAAAAATTCATACATTAAAATTTATTCCAGACAACATTAGTGTTGGGATTAATGATTTTTTAAAGAAAAAAATCACTTGCACAATGCATAGCCCAGAGTAGGGGCTCAGTCAGTCTTTGTGTACATGAAAGTTGTATTCGAAATAATACATGGGATGTGTATAATAAGAATCATTCTTGCAGAAAAACCCTAACTGGATGGAAACTATGCCAAAGAAGAGCTTGAGATAATCACTTTTATTTAGAGTGTCACTTCTTAATTAATGAGTTCTAATGAGCAAATGATTGCAGTGAGGTACAGCACAGTGGAGGCTTCTTCCATTTAACAAAACAAATCAATGGTACTGACTACCCACTCTGAAATGAATTCTTTTTTTTCTCTGCACTCTATCACCAGTGCTGCCTATAGAACGTCAATTATTTTTGCTTTCAAGTGAAGAGAGTCATTTCAGAGAAGATGTGCAAAATTGAGAGGGTCACTGTCTGCCTATCTTTTAATTAGTATCCCATCCCTACCACAGCATATATATCAGAGTGTGTTTCCTAAAGAAATGGCTTTAGTGTGTTTTATTAAATGAGTCACCTTTTATAAATGAAATTTAATGTTAAATTCAGACATAGAACTTAAACTTGGCTAGAGATATTTGCATGCATACACTTCATGTTGCCTTTAATCCTGTTGACTTAGAAGATGATGTAGAGAACAAATGCTTTCTTTATTGATCATAAAATAACTGTTCAGATTCTTACCAATAAGGGACCCACTAGGGAAGGCCAGTGGTTTACAAAGCTTGGGTTATGCTTCAGCTACTTCTCAATAATGGCTATTAGGACTTCCACTCCCATTGCATCACAGAGTGACATTGGGTAAGTCACATGGTGTTAACCATAAATAAGTGCATCACCTGTTCGTGACTTTGCATTAAGTAACCGGAGTTGACCATGGGAATATAACTTGGGAAATTTTAATGTGAAATTAATGGTACAATTATACAGTTGCAAACTCTCCTTCTCTGAAACTTGAAGGTAACAGATATAGTGATGATCCCATCTCCGCCACTTCCTTGAATTTTGTGTGAAGAGTTAGGCCTTGTGTATGGGTATGAGTTTTCTGTAGACCACTTAACTTCCCACCATGGATGTGATTTTGGGCAAAGGCCTGCTGGACAGACAAAGTGTATGCGACAGAACCGAATTCCATTCTGTGATCACAATCCAGGTGAGTGGGGCCAGCATTTTTGAGGATAGCCCTCTGCTGGATGTACCACTCTCTGCCTCTGCCTGTTGCTCCAGTCTTATTTGGGGCCACTCTGTCTCTCACTTAGTATATGGTAGCCATCCTGGCTTTTTTTCCCACTGCAAGACTTTTGTTCTTTCCCTGAAACCCTTTACTCTCAGCTTTTCTCGTGGCTGCAGTTTAGGTCTCACTTCTTTTTCTATCCTCAGCATCTTAAAAGGAACATAAGACATTCTCTTGTCAAAGTTATCAGTAACTGCTTAACTGCTAAATTCAATAACCTGTCTTCATCTTGTTTTCCAGCATGCTTTTCTTTTAGTCTTGGCTTCTGTAGATGCTCATACCCTGGTTTTCTTGCCCCTCAGCTCTTTTTTCTTTTAGGTCTTCTCTCCTGCCCAGCCTCTAAATACTGGTGTTCCTCTGGCTTTAGCCCATCTCCAAATGCTTTTATTTAATAGGTGACTCCACTATGCTCAAGGTTCTGGTTATCCCTTTACAGCTATAATTTCCAACACTGAAACTGCAGCCCAGACTTCTCCCTGGAGGCTTGATTCCTATTTCCAACTTTCCACTAGACACCTTCACCTAGATGGCCCGTAGTCATCTAAAATCCACCATGGCCCAAAGTAAACTTAGTTTCTGCTTCAAATTCACATCCCCTGATATTTCATATCTCATTTCATAAAATTTTCATTCACTTCTCACTCAAACCAAAAACCTAGAAGTCTTCCTCTACCAAGTCAAGAAGTTCTTGTTTCACATCATGTTTCTTGATATTTCCCACTCTTCTTCATCCTTTTTATTAGGAATCTACTGCAGGCCATCACCATCTCTTTAGTAATGTTGAATGAAGTCGTCACTTACTGTACCATCTTCAGTTTTGTCCATATCAAATTCCTTTAGCACATATACCGAGTGATACATCTAGGATAAAAATGAAGCCTTATCAGTTTCCTCTGAACTCTGTAATGTGCTAGCCTCTATCACAGAGTAGGTACCTATTCTTGTTTGTCAAATGAATAAATGAAGAGTAAGACCAGAGGCCTCTCAGTATCCAAGGTTGGAGCTTATCTGGATTCTAGACTGTATATTTTCTACAATCCTTTGAGAATTTCATGTATCAGCCAAATTTTTGTTTCTCAGGTTTTCTTGGAACTTCACAAAACCAGAATGAATAGCATCTTTTTATAGTTTATAGGTGGTATATGAGAAGATATAGGTTCCCTATGGTGAAAATCAAACCCATGTGCCTGTATGATTATCTTTTAGTATAATCTATTAAATTTTTATTGCTAATTTCTTAAGAACACTTGTGAAATATAAATCTTTCCCTCCATTACACCATGTAGCTGGAGTTTGGTGTTAAAGATTCCTTCTCATCACAGTTTGACAACTGATGTTTTGATTTATAGTCTTTAGAGTTGTGTAAATGTGTTCTAACAAAGAATCATTTTAGCACTGTTTGCTTAAAAACAACTTGCCCAAACACCAAAAAGTATATGTGATGTTATAATTAGATGTTTAAACATATTCATCACGTCAAAGGCAGGGAAGCTTGGGCTCGGTATTCCCTTTACTCACTTTAAAATTTTCGTATAATGCTTCAGTATGCATTTTCCCCTGTATGTTAAAATATACATAACATAAAAGTTACAATTTAACCATTTTTAAGTGTATAAGTATACTTAAGTACATAACCATTTTAAGTGTATAAGCATTAAGTACTTCATGTTTTTTTGTGCTATTTCAGTATACTTTTTCCTAAAATTATATTGAAATAATTCAATATTTTCATGATTGAGACCCAAAACTTGCATTGAATAAGTAGAGTTGTTTTGGGGCTTATCAATGTGCTTTTAAGAAAAATGATTTTGTTTGTTTTATTTTGGTTAAGGAACTTGCAGTATATCTAGTCTTACAGGGCTTAGGGAAAGTAAATGTCAATGGAAATTTATGGAAACATGTTTGTTAATTTGGTTTATATGAACTTTGTTTCCAATTTTAGTTTAATAAAATATATTAAGGAAGCTGAAAACCTTTTACTGTTGTGAAGAGTCTCATTTGATCATGACTGATATCCTATCGTTCCTAACAGTAGTGGATAAGCAACAATATTGTAGAAAATAATTAAAACATTAAAAAGAAATTTGGTCATTTTTCCTTTTATTTGGAAATGATTTCTAAGTTTAAAAATCAGACCTTATAGCATAAGATTAGATAGAAATTGTCTTTATGATAGAAATATATTAGAAACAGTGCTCAATGATACATGGGTCTTGTGTTGCTTTAACAAGAGTAAAATATTTGTCTATTGCTTTACTAGTTCATGAGACTCTTCTTGATTCTGATGATTGAATACTTTGTAAGGTATTGATCAATTTCAAAAGACAGTAATCCAAAGTGTGAAGTATTATTTAGAAATGTTCAGGGACCATATAAACCCAATTTTTTTAAAATTTAAATGTGATTCCCTTCTTGAGAAATGATAATTTGGAGACTGATGCATAGAATGTTAGGAAGTAGAAAGGATTGAGTTCAATGTCTGACTAATTCTTGGCCTCAACTACAATATAAGGTCAAGCTTTAATTTAGGGGACAGAGGCATGACAAAGCACTATATATCTTAATAAATTTAAAGCTTTTGTTGTAAGCTGCTCTAGGAGAAACTGGTTGTGGGGCAGGAGTCAGGTGGAGGGGGTATCAGTACTTCAGCCTCTTGTCTTAATTCCTGTGTGAGGAGAGTTAGCTTTGAAATAAACTGAAAGACCTTGTAGTTTATAAAAATCTCCTGGAAATATGTTACGGTCATTGGAATCATTTAACTCTAATGAGCTAGACATTGGCTGGAGCACACCTGAACTGATAATATACTTGGTTTCTTTTGGAAAATGCCAAAAGTACCCATCTTCCCAATACATATATAACATAAAGTTTACTGTTTAACCATTTTTAAGTGTATAGTTGAATTGTGTTAGGTGTATAGTGAATTGAATTGACTCTCATTCAATCATCATCATAATAATGTATTTACCAAGAAGGAAAACTGATACGCAACCTTCAACTTTTTCTCATTTGTTTACCTTAATAGTCCTTATTTCCCACCACCAATTTGCCAAGATCTTCTTGAGGGAATACAGATATAGGGGTGTAGGACTCTGGTGGTGAAGAAGCTTAGGAGATTTGGAGTCGTCCATCCTTCCTGTTCACTGAAGCACCATTTCCATCTCCCCTCCTCACAACCTGTCAGAGCCAAAGAATAGTGTGGCTATTGAAAGAACAGTGGGATTGCTCTTTGAATCCAGACATTTTCCTTTCCTGTGGCAGAACCAGAGAAATATCAGAGTCCTGAACCTTTTCCAGGGTATTTTGAATGTACATAATCTTGGCTATAGTCATCAGCAGAGAAGCTAATTATTCATTCACACATGCTCTGGCCAAGTTTTAGCTCATCTGGAGACTTGTAATGACTTTGGATTCTGTCCTTTGTGAGATGAGAATCTAAGAATCATATCTTTTGACTGGTTCCAAGTTTTAGGTGGGATTTTGATATAAATGTAGGAATTGTAGGTCAAATCAAGAAATAAGCATTATGAGGCAGGTGGATTCTTTTGCAGGCTAGATACAAAACATATATTTCTTGAAGGCTCATCATTCTAGGAAGGAATGTCTTGACTTAAGGAGATATTGCAGAGGAGAGCCTTATAAGAGAAAGCTATTCTGACAAGAGTGGTTTTGTTCTTACAAATAAACAGTGGCTCAAATAGCAGAGTGATAGACTGTGGATTAGGCTAATGTGATATCATACTTGGGGTATAGGAACCATATAAATTCATTTAGAGAAGCATTAATTTCCCATTTAATATTTGTTAGAAACTATTAGAGATTTTATCACTCTGCTGACAACAATTCTATTTGGAACATAGCTGCTTATATAAAAATAATTTTTAATGTGAAAGCTCTCATTAGCTTAAAAGGCAAGTCAAATGGTTAGCTTTAAAAGCTGAGTCACAGTCTCATTTACCATCACATTTCACAGTTTTCATCTTTATTTTACTTGGTAGATTAATTCCGTCTCAGCAATGCCATTAGGTGCCTGCCTTGATGGTGTGGAAAAATACACACAAACATCTGATATTTCTGAACATGTGGGTTGTGACGAATTTAAATGTGTTCTAATAGAGCATCTGTGTATAAATAGCTGAAGATTTATAGATGTTTTTTAACTTAAGGATGAGGAAATTGACCACTATGGGATAATTAAAAATATCAACTCTGTAAAAGCAGGAGCTAAGTTGTTAAATGCCAGGGCACCAATAGGCAATATTCTGTAACCTAAATTGGGTAATTTATATCTTTGTCACTTGAAGATCTGATATATATTGGACTTAATGAATCATCCCACCAACATCTTATAGCTAAAGCAAATTTTGTTTCCTTTTCATGGGCAGGGTTTTAGTCAATTGAGTAATAAATTATCTTGTCTTTTCTTTTCTGAATCATTGGATAGGCAGGCTTATAGGTAGGACCAATGAACTGAAGCCCCAGAGAAGATATTCTACCCTGTATTAAAAGATTTCCAATGAAGGATGCAGCTCAGACTACTTTGGTTATACTTTTCAGTATTTGGAATAGTAATTTCATGTGGTTGTTTTAAAAATATTTTCAATTTATCTCTGAAGATTTGTCTGAAATGTTCAGAAGTCAGGAATGAATTAACTTCTGTATAACATCCAATATCCTGTTCAATACCTACTCATAGTCCTACAGTTACTGGGTGTATAAGGCAATGCTCCTCTTCCTGTGAAAAGCACAACCTTCCAAGTGCTTACAGTTTATAAAAATTGTCACGCACATTTTCTCTTTTGAGTCTCACAATGACACCTTGTTATATAAAAAGATTACTAATTCCTATCAGAAATTAAGATTGAGAGAGGTTAAATGACTCACTCAAGGTCATATATTTAGGGAGTGAAATAATTACAACTCAAGAACATGGTGGCATGTGTCTGTAATCCCAACTACTCAGGAGGCTGAGGCAGGAGAATTGCTTGAACTTTTAAGGTGGAAGTTGCAGTTCACTGAGATCATGCCACTGCACTCCAGCCTGGGTGACAAAGCAAGATTCTGACTCAAAGAAAAAGTTATTTTTGCTCCAAGGACAAACAAGGTACTTTGCACTCTACATTTTGCTGACTCTTTGGTATGCTTATAAATCTGGGCATGGTAAATATGCATTACTGTGCTTTTGGAACATTTGTTCCTGGGACAGTCATGTGAATTGGGATGTGGTTGGGAGCATCATTAATTGAGTCAGTGGTCAGAACAGAGACTTGTATAAAGAAATATCCAATTTAAATGACGTCGGTCAGATATTCAGTATAAATGAATTGGGAATGATAGACACAGTGGACAGTCCAAGAATGAAGTAAAATCTATCGTTTCATGAGTATTCGGAGGACCGGAACTATATTTTAGGAAGGATGATGGGTGAGAAGGCCTATATGCAATCAAGAAGGAAACAGCCTCAAAAAAATAATAAACCTGCTTAAGATACCCTCATCTGAGTGGATGAAGTTTGATGCCCTGTTGGTCACAGAAGGGTGAAATGGGCTGAGGAAACTGGGATTCTATAACACTAAGATCCAAAAACACTTCCAGAAATGGCATTTGCAAGGTGCAAGTGTTCCCTGTAAAATCTCTGACAAAGGGCTTTGAAATTTAACTTACATTGGAAGAACCTTAAAAAGTTAGTAGAGCCATTCATAATTCTGTTTGGTTAAAGTTGTGCCTGCTAATAACATTACACTGAAATGCAGGTGTGAATTCCTATAATGTTAATTGGAATAGTTTACCTCAGTCTGAAGATGTGCTCAGATGAGAACCACTGGCTATTGTTAGCTCTCAATTTGACTTTCAAGACACTTCAAAATAGTTTGAGAAAAAGAAAGTGATTTCTAGTTATGCTGTTAAGTACTTTGTGATACAAAGTATGTTAAGGTAAAACCTTTTATTTAAATCAACTTTAAGAGAGACCTCTATAAAAGGTTGTAAAGTATAAATGAGGAAACCTTTAAAAAGAAATATAGCTTTATTTCTTTTATATATCTGTTGGGAGTTAAGCTAGGTAGTTGAGCACGAGCATGAGGTTCCTAAGAAATCTACTTGAATGAGCAAATTAGAGTGATTTGTACTTCATACTTGATGTCGTTTCAAAGACCACACAGGCACTTGAAAAATAAGTTTTTTCCTGAATCTGATAATTTCAACTTTCTTAGCAATTTCTCATTTCTGAAAAAGTGAAAAGGTAAATTTTAGGCGAGCTTCTGTTCAAATAATCACAACATGTGAATGAAGTTCGAAGATTTCATAGAGTGTTAATGAATTTGTCTGTTTTCTAAAGGAAATTGATTCATTCTTTTCAAATTATTTTACAGGATCCTTCAAACCAAAAATGTGGTGGAAGAAAGAAAACCGTGTCTTTCAGCAGCATGCCATCGGAAAAGAAAATTAGCAGTGCAAATGACTGCATCAGCTTCATGCAAGCTGGCTGTGAGCTGAAGAAAGTCCGGCCAAATTCTCGCATTTACAACCGATTTTTCACGCTGGACACAGACCTCCAAGCTCTTCGCTGGGAACCTTCTAAGAAAGACCTCGAGAAAGCTAAGCTTGATATTTCTGCCATAAAAGAGATCAGACTGGGGAAAAATACGGAGACATTTAGAAACAATGGCCTTGCTGACCAGATCTGTGAGGACTGTGCCTTTTCCATACTCCATGGGGAAAACTATGAGTCTCTGGATCTAGTTGCCAATTCAGCAGATGTGGCAAACATCTGGGTGTCTGGGTTACGGTACCTGGTTTCTAGAAGTAAGCAGCCTCTTGATTTTATGGAGGGCAACCAGAACACTCCACGGTTCATGTGGTTGAAAACAGTGTTTGAAGCAGCAGATGTTGATGGGAATGGGATTATGTTGGAAGACACCTCTGTAGAGTTAATAAAACAACTGAACCCTACTCTGAAGGAAGCCAAGATCAGGTTAAAGTTTAAAGAAATCCAGAAGAGCAAAGAAAAACTAACCACTCGTGTGACCGAAGAGGAATTTTGTGAAGCTTTTTGTGAACTTTGCACCAGGCCGGAAGTGTATTTCTTACTTGTACAGATATCTAAAAACAAAGAATATCTGGATGCCAATGATCTCATGCTCTTTTTAGAAGCTGAGCAAGGAGTCACTCATATCACTGAGGATATATGCTTAGACATAATAAAGAGATATGAACTTTCTGAAGAGGGACGCCAAAAAGGCTTTCTTGCAATTGATGGATTTACCCAGTATTTATTGTCATCAGAATGTGACATTTTTGATCCTGAGCAAAAAAAGGTCGCCCAAGATATGACCCAGCCATTATCTCACTACTATATCAATGCCTCTCATAACACCTATTTAATAGAAGACCAGTTCAGGGGACCAGCTGACATCAATGGGTATGTAAGAGCTTTGAAAATGGGCTGTCGAAGCATTGAACTTGATGTAAGTGATGGTTCAGATAACGAACCAATCCTTTGTAATCGAAACAACATGACAACACATGTCTCCTTTCGAAGTGTCATAGAGGTAATAAATAAATTTGCCTTCATCGCTTCTGAATACCCACTCATTCTTTGCTTAGGAAATCACTGCTCCCTGCCGCAGCAGAAGGTAATGGTTCAGCAGATGAAAAAGGTCTTTGGCAATAAGCTCTATACCGAAGCACCTTTGCCCTCAGAATCCTACCTCCCATCACCAGAAAAATTAAAAAGAATGATCATTCTGAAAGGAAAGAAGTTGCCTTCTGATCCAGATGTGTTAGAAGGAGAAGTAACAGATGAAGATGAAGAAGCCGAAATGTCTCGAAGGATGTCAATAGATTACAATGGTGAGCAGAAACAAATCCGGCTCTGTAGGGAGCTCTCTGATTTGGTATCTATTTGTAAATCTGTTCAGTACAGGGATTTTGAACTATCTATGAAAAGCCAAAACTATTGGGAAATTTGTTCATTTAGTGAAACAGAGGCCAGCCGCATTGCAAATGAGTACCCAGAGGATTTTGTTAATTATAATAAGAAGTTCTTATCAAGAATCTATCCGAGTGCCATGAGGATCGATTCCAGTAACTTGAATCCACAGGACTTTTGGAATTGTGGCTGTCAGATTGTAGCAATGAATTTTCAAACTCCGGGTCCAATGATGGACCTTCACACAGGCTGGTTTCTTCAAAACGGGGGATGTGGTTATGTTCTAAGGCCGTCTGTCATGCGAGATGAAGTTTCTTACTTCAGTGCAAATACAAAGGGCATTGTACCTGGGGTGTCTCCTCTAGCTCTTCATATCAAGATCATCAGTGGTCAGAATTTCCCAAAGCCCAAGGGAGCTTGTGCCAAAGGGGATGTCATAGATCCCTATGTTTGTATAGAAATACATGGAATTCCAGCGGATTGTTCAGAACAAAGAACTAAAACTGTACAGCAAAACAGTGATAATCCTATTTTTGATGAAACTTTTGAGTTCCAAGTAAACCTACCTGAGCTGGCCATGATCCGTTTTGTTGTTCTGGATGATGACTACATTGGGGATGAGTTTATAGGGCAATATACGATACCATTTGAATGTCTGCAGCCTGGATATCGGCATGTTCCCCTGCGCTCTTTTGTGGGTGACATCATGGAACACGTAACCCTTTTCGTCCACATAGCAATAACTAATCGAAGTGGAGGAGGAAAGGCACAGAAGCGTAGTCTTTCAGTGAGAATGGGGAAGAAAGTTCGGGAATATACTATGCTCAGGAATATCGGTCTTAAAACCATTGATGACATCTTTAAAGTAGCAGTTCATCCATTACGAGAAGCCATAGATATGAGAGAAAATATGCAGGTAGGAGAAAAATCCCATACTCTCCTTCCCTTCCCTGCTCATTCCTACTCTTCTAATGTTTTATTAATTATCTGATTTGCAAAATTTTTCCAGAAAGAATGTTTAAGTCTGAGTGCAGTGGATCATGCATGTAATCCCAGCACTTTGGGAGGCTGAGGCAGGTGGATCATTTGAGGCCAGGAGTTCGAGACCAGCCTGGGAAACATGGTGAAACCCTGTCTCTCTTAAAAAAAAAAAAAACAACACAAAGATTAGCCAGGTGTGGTGGTACACACTTGTAGTCCTAGCTATCTAGGAGGCTGAAGTGGGAGGATTACTTGAGCCTGGGAGGTCAAGGATGCAGTGAGCTGTGATTGCACCAGTGCACTCCAGCCTGGGCAACAACAGAGCAAGACCCTCTCTCAGAATAAGAAAAGAAAGAAAGGTGTGTAAATCTGTGTACCATTGAACTAAGTTCAGTATTGTCTGTGATCAAACAGATATATTTTATGTTTCTAATTGTGAATGCTAGGTTAACTTTGGACTGAACTAAGATGTAGCAAAATGCTGTATATCCATGCATATATTCTAGTACAAAACAGAATTGATATATGGAAATGTGCATCTGAAACAATGGAAGTAAAGTAGAATGTACAATATATGTGTGTAATATATACAAAATGTATACAAACACACACATACTAATTACCACTCTATATATAAGGTATTTGCAGATATGAACATGAAAGAGAATTTGAAGTCATATAAAACAAGTGTGATGCCTATTAGGTTATTTTTTAGTTTTAAATTATGCATAATGACAATAATAATAAATTACTCCCCATAAGAAGAAGTAAAACTAAACAAAAAAGTCAGCACTCAGACTTGCTGAAAAATATTTAACCTTGTCTTAGAAATGTGATTTAATTGAAAGAACATAGGTTCTGGATCAAATCTACTCCTGTGCTATCTTGAGCAAATTATTTCTGGTCTCTGATTATCAATATTCTCCATAAGGTAAGAAAACTAGTTATACTTATCACAGAATTATTATGAGAGTAATATTAGAGTATATGGAAATTGCCTAGTCTCAACATTTAGAAATTCAGTGTTAAGTTTACTTGCCTTCATTAATGCAGATTATAATCTGAGACAGTTGTAAACTTAAAAAAAAACCTACTTAATATACTTATTAGGCTAGTGCTATTGAGATGCAAGCAACAACAGATATTTACTGAGTACCTACAAAGTGCAAAGTATTATTCAATTCACTTTATTTATTTCTTTAGCTGATGTGTTTATAATAATCCTAGCCCAAAACCACTGTTTTCAATATAGAGAATAAACTTGAAAAGATTAGTGCATTTCTCAAATATTGCAAGTTAGCAAATAGCCATGTTAGCCTTTTAATCCAGGACTGCCAGTATTTAATAGAACAACAGGGTCACTATAGTTAATAATAACTGTACATTTTAGAATAACTTAAAGAGTCTAACTGGATTGTTTGCAACTCAATGGACAAATACTTGAGGGGATGCATACCCCATTCTTCATGATGTGCTTATTTCACATTGCATGCTTGTATCAAAACATGTCATGTACCCCATAAATATATATCTACTATGTACCTACAAAAGTTAAAAATTAAAGAAAATAAATCTAGGATTGCCTAGTACCAAAATCCATGACCATTATCATTCAAGTGATGCAGAACCACAAACTCAGGACACAGTTAAATACTTGTGGTAGGTTGCCTTAGCCACCATTTAAAAAATAGAGTCCAAATATCAGCATATTCTATGTAACTTTTTCTGAAATAATTCTAGTACTATTATAAATCCCTATGTTACATTAGTTATAAATCATTTCTACACTTTATAGATTAGACTTTACATATTTTATGTAATTCTTGAAATATGTACTTTGCATATTTTATATTATATAAAAGGAGAGTTGGTTATAAAGTGTATCCAGGTAGCATTGATATTCATATTATCTTAACATAAAGTCTTTGGGGTTAAGGATTATTTGGAGTCTAATCAGTAGAAAAATGAAGGTGATCATTGTTATGAAATTCATGAGACACATAATAAGGTAGGTACTGTTCACTGCTGGTAAAATGTAAAATAGTCATGATTTCTATTTCAAATGAATTTTTTGAAGACTAACATGGGCAAATGTAGCTCTACATGTGTGTGTCTCTTGTCAAGTAGGTGCCTTTCTGATATGACAAAGGAATGCCATTGATTAGTCAGATGGAGGGTGGTAAGCAGTAGCATCCTGCTACCTTGAGGGAAAAAGCCCAAGCAAAATGCATTCCAGTATACAACCCCTGGCTTTATGTTTTCCTGATCAGCATGATACAAATAAAACATGACATTCATGATCAGCCAGTACTTAGTTGTGTGAATACCCTAGTGCTCTGCTTTGAAAAGCACTTTGTGGCCTTGTGTCCCAATCTGCTTTGCTTTCATGGCATGTTTGTGGTGACTGCTAAAAACTGAGAAAGATGAAGTGTAATCATGAATTAGCTCTCTGTACTATCATTTAAAAATGAATATACTTTTCTGTAAACCTGGGAGTGCTGGGGTGATGTGTCAGGTGGTCAGAAGTGTGATTCCATGTTTCTCCCTCACAGAATGCAATCGTGTCTATTAAGGAACTATGTGGACTCCCTCCAATTGCTAGTCTGAAGCAGTGCCTGTTAACACTGTCATCTCGGCTCATCACCAGTGACAATACTCCTTCAGTCTCACTTGTGATGAAAGACAGCTTTCCTTACCTGGAGCCTCTGGGTGCAATTCCAGATGTGCAGAAAAAGATGCTGGCTGCTTATGATCTGGTAGGAAATTGCGACTCCATATATTTTTATCTCTCTGTGTGTGAAATCATAAATAGCGGGACTCTTTTGTGGAACTCCAATGAATAACACAGAGTGACTACCTTTGAAACATGGATTGGAGGTAGCATGCAGAGCCGGCCCATTCAACTTCCACTAAGTCTCAGTGGAGACCTCTGAGAAAATGACTTGAACCTGGAGCTCCACAAGTTATCAGTGGAAAAGCTCTGCTTTAGCAAAAAATGAATTATTAAACAAACCCTCAGAAATAGGTACATCCATCATCTAAATGACTTTAGACTGCAATATAACCATTTAATTGTGTACCTATGACAATTAAACATGTCTCAGTGCTGCCTTATGATGGTTGAGACAAAATTTATATGGAATCTGTATTTCTAAGCTAATCCCTAGAATGTACCCCTTATCCTCATGGTCTGAAATGGGTGCTAAGCTCCAGCCATGATATTTGCATTCCAACCATCAGAAATGATAAAAAGAAGGAAGACATACCTTTTTCCTTTAAGGACATTTCTCTGAAATAGAATAGATCATGTTTGCTTATATTTCATCAGCTCGGAGTTGACACATAACCACACTTAATTGCAAAAAGAAAGGAAAATATCATTTCAAGGGGCTATATGCTAAATCTTGTCTCTTCTGTTACTAACAAATAAGGGGAGAATGGATATTAAGGGACAACCAATAGTCTGCTATAGAGGTAAACAGGAAATTCACTTGCCTCCCTACCCAATAACAATGAAAAATTAAGAACATTTAACCTTAAAATAAGTTTTTAATTAGAAATTAAGAAAATGTAGTAAGATATTCCCCTCACCATTAAATTGACATTTTTTTCCTCTTTAAAAATAGTACTTCTGATCAAGAATTTAAAGAAATGGATACTCTCATTCATCTACCTCTAGTGGAAAAATAAAGTGATATAATATATCTTGGAGAAAAAATTGGCAATACAATTTAAAATGCTTATTAATTTGATCTATAGAGTTCCTTTTCTTGGATTTATTCTAAGCCAGTAGAGATGCATAAACATTTATGTTAATAATATCAACATAGAAAGATTAGCTAAGTGAAATATAATAATCTATATTATAGATTCCTTTGAAGATATTAAAATCTTGTGTTAGAATACTTAATGATATAGAGAAGTCCTTACAATGTTCTATAGAAAATTTGCAATAGGATTTAAATTACATCTATGTGTATGCACCTAAAATGCTAGCAGGTTATTAATAGTGATTGTTTTTATATGAGAGTGAATTTTATTTTCTTGTTTATACTTTGCTATATATTTTCTGTATTCACGAAACTATAGTGAACCCAACTAATTTTATAATTGAATAAAATAAACCTTAAGGAAGAAAAGAATAATATTTTATCATTAAAAACAACTAGAAGAAAGACATTTGAGATAAACATTCTATAAATGAAAAAGAAAAAGTTCCACAGGACGTGTGCTGCTTATGAATGACCATACCTGTTATAAACTATACTTCATGTTTGCTAGGGGAAAAGTTTACCTATTACACATATCTCATTTTTCATGAAATCAATTTTTTCATCATAAAAATGGTGACTGAAAGCTATTAAGTGAATAGGTATAATTTCCATCTAAGAGGTGAAATTAGGGTACTAGTTGCCATAGAGACAGACAGTAGAAATCACTTATTCCTCCACTTCTCTTTTAAGCTAAGAAAGAAAAATCATTCATGGTGAGGGAGCTCCCTAGAGTGGGCCTGTGATAAGCGGAAGGATACCTGGTCTGGGGCTGGGTAATTTCTATTTCACATCCCTGAGTGTCTGATAGTGTCCTGTTTTTTTTTCAGTTTTATCTGCTGAAGCCAAAACTGAAACATTAGCCTTTTCTCATCTGTATTATTAAAATGCAAATTGTAATTGCAGGCAGAGCATGGTTTTCCAAAGATTTTTTAAAAAAAGGCTACAGTGGAAGCAGAAATACTTACAATGAAGTCTTTCATTTACAGTTCTCTATGGAAAACCATTTTGGGATGGAATTGAGTGTAAATATTCCTATACCACTTGGTAAACTCAATAGAATGAAGAAGTGATTAAAAACACCATTGAGATCTCTGTTGAGTATTTATTTTGAGGAATAGGGTGGGTAGGGACAGACACATGTAATGAAAATATTGACCTTGAAATTAAAAGACCATTTTTACATTCTAGGATTTGCATTGTATTGGTTGGTATCTGTAATGCTCTTGGTGTATTACTGCTTGTGTTAATTTTAAAGAGGTCTTCCAAGATCTCTGCAGATCTAGAGTGAACATTTAAAAACAGATCAAGGGGCTGGATGTGGTGGCTCACACCTGTAATCTCTGCACTTTGAGAGGGTGTGGCGGGTGGATCACTAGCTCAGGAGTTTGAGACCAACCTGGCCAACATAGTGAAACTCCGTCTCTACTAAAAATACAAAAATTAGCCAGGTTTGGTGGCATGTGCCTGTAGCTATGTGGGAGGCTGAGGCAGGAGAATC
Source organism: Callithrix jacchus (assembly GCF_049354715.1). Taxonomy (NCBI): domain Eukaryota; kingdom Metazoa; phylum Chordata; class Mammalia; order Primates; family Cebidae; genus Callithrix; species Callithrix jacchus. Next base: position 119,059,638 of record NC_133507.1, read on the forward strand.
GCTTGAAGCCTGAGGCAGAGGTTGCAGTGAGCCAAGACTGTGCCATTGCACTCCAGCCTGGGTGACAGAGCGAGACTACATCTCAAATAAAATAAAATAAAATAAAAACGTAGATCAAATTAAGTTACTTTCTTGCTTAAAATCCTGCGGTGGCTTCTTATTAAAATAAAACAGAAACTCCTGACTGTGACTTTACAAGGTCATTTATGATTTGGCCCTGCTTGTCTACCTTACCTGCCTCTCCATCCTTGCCCAATCTCACTAAATCTCTCAACCTCACCCACCTTTCCAGCCTCACCTGCCTCTCCCAACCTCATTTGCTTCTCCAGCCTCACCTGCTTCTCCTAACCTCGCCTGCTTCTCCAGCCTCGCCTGCTTCTCCCAAACTCAACTGCCTCTCCAGCCTCACTTGCCTGTCTCACCTGCCTCTCTAGTTCCACGCACCTCTCTCAACCTCACCAGCTTCTCCCAGCCTCACCTGAATCTTTGGTCTCATCTGCCTTTCCTAGCCTACCTGTCTCTCGAGCTTCACCTGCCTTCCCCAACCTCACCTGCCTCTCTAGTCTCATCTGCTTCTCCGGCTTCACGCCAACACTCTATTTTACTCACCTTCTTCCAGCAACATTGCCTTTCTTTGCACATATTTATGGGTATGGTGTGATATTTCCATACATGTATACTTTGTGTAATGATCAAATTAGAGTAATTAGCATATCCATCACCTCAAACATTTATTTCTTAGTGGTGAGAACATTTGAAGTCCTCTCTTCTGGCTATTTTGCAAGGTGCTATACTTACCACTATACCACCAACACCATCTTCTAGCTATTTGGAAATATACAATATATTATAGTTAACTATAGTCACTACAGTGCTATGGAACACACTAGAATTTATTCCTTCTTATCTCTTAATTCTTAGCTCAAATGTCATTTTCTCAGAAAAGCCTTTAGAAGACATATGTGAGGCCAACACATGAAAAAATGCTCATCATCACTGATTATTAGAGAAATGCAAATCAAAACCACATTGATACCACCTCACACCAGATAGAATGGTGATCATTAAAAAAATCTAGATGCTGGAGAGGATGTGGAGAATTAGGAACACTTTTACATTGCTGGTGGGAGTGTAAACTAGTTCAACCATTGTGGAAGACAATGTGGAGCTTCCTCAAGGACCTAGAAATAGAAATTCCATTTGCAATCCCATTACTGGGTATATACCCAAACAATTATAAATCATTCTATTATAAAGACACATGCACACGTATGATCATAGCAGCACTGTTTACAATAGCAAAGACCTGGAACCAACCGAAATGCCCATCAATGATAGACTGGACAAAGAAAATGTGGCACATTATACACCATGGAATATAATGCAGCCATAAAAAATGATGAGTTTGTGTCCTTTGTAGGGATATGGATGAATCTGGAAACTGTAATTCCCAGCAAACTGACACAAGAACAGAAAATCAAACACCACATGTTCTCACTTATAGGCGGGTGTTGAACAATGAGAACACAGGGACACAGGGATGGGAGCATCCATCACATACTCAGGTCTGTTGGCGGGGGCAAGGGAGGTACAGCGGGGGGGGTGAGGAGGTTGGGGAGGGACAACAACAACAACGAAAAAGAAAAGCCTTTCCTAACTACTGTCCCCATTCATCCCTTTGTCACATAGCCATGTTTTATTTCCATCTTTCTGCTTAGCAGTATTGAAAAATATTTGTTTGAAGTTTTTAATTTCTGTCCTGTTTTATCCCTCAACTTGAATGTACACTTTTTGAAGTCAGAGACTGTGTGTGTCTACTTATTACTGTCACCTCTAGCACTCAAAACAATGTTGGCACATAGCATGTTATCAAGTAATGTTCATTGAATAAGAATAATAAATGAAAGCATCTATTGATAAAAATCATATAGTTTCCATCCTATAATTGAATGTTTTATAATAAATTATTAAATCCTCTTGGTTTTACTCTCTGACACCACCCTTGCTGAATTGTTCCCTGTCCTATATTTGGCTAAAAAACTTACAGAGTAAGGCAAAACTATGCAGACAGAAAAAAGATTATTATTTGCCAGGGGCTTTGAGTTGGGCAGGGAGGAATGAACTGGTAGAGCACAAAGCATTTTTAAGAGAGTGAAACTGTGCTATCTGTATGATGCTGTAATGGCAGATACACGTCATTATATACTTGTCAAAAGTCTACAGAATGTACAACACCAATCAACCTTAACTAATAAGCATGTATCAATATTGGCTTGTCAATTGTAGTAAATATACCACATTAATGCAAAATGTAAACAGTAGGGAAAACTGGGGGCTGGGGGTGGAGTGAGAGGATGGGAACTCTCTCTATTCACTTTTTTTTTTTTTTTTTTGAGACGGAGTTTCGCTCTTGTTACCCAGGCTGTAGTGCAATGGCATGATCTCAGCTCACTGCAACCTCCGCCTCCTAGGTTTGGGCAATTCTCCTGCCTCAGCCTCCCGAGTAGCTGGGATTACAGGCACGTGCCACCATGCCCAGCTGATTTTTGGTATTTTTAGTAGAGACGGGGTTTCACCATGTTGACCAGGATGGTCTCGATCTCTTGACCTCGTGATCCACCTGCCTTGGCCTCCCAAAGTGCTGGCATTACAGGCTTGAGCCACCGCGCCCGGCCCTTTCCATTCACTTTTTATGTAAGCTTGAAACTTCCCACGAAAATACAGTCTAACCCCTCCACCACAGACTATTAATAAAAACTGATTTGGATGAATAAGGGAAAAAAAAACCAAATCCAGGATTTATTGCCTAGTGGTGGGGTTGGCATGGGGAGAACATATTCCAAAATGAACAGCTTGGATTCAGTTTAGACTTGAGTTTCTTAAAATGGTAATGAACTGCATAGGTGCCATCCAAGAGGAAAAATTGTAACCACTAAAAAATGCAGAATATGTTTAGAATAAAAAAACAACCTGAAATCTTTCCTGAACAGATATAAATGTTTGCTTTTTTCAGTATGGAAAGAAAGAAATCAGGCAACTTGATAGCCTACTCTTGTTGATAGCCAACTTGTGTGCATCAAGTTATACTTTTATCAAGGGGAAATAAAATAAAAATTTTCTAGAAAACACTGACCCTGAGTTTATCTGCACAGATTTTTTCCCCTAAATTTAGCTTTCCCTAATGAACTGAGATGGCTACTATTTATTACCAAACACTTGCTCATTAAATATTTGAAACTCTTTCCTCCTGAGGGTTTTAAAATTCAGTCTTAAAATTCATTTTAATATTAGTTTTGCAATTATAATTCCATTTAGCAACTGTATTGGTATCAATAAATCAAAAATCAAATGTATTTGTAGCAAAATGGGCCTATTGACATGGCATAATTTCAGAAGACAGGGAAGGCAAACTCTCCCCTGTCTTAACACATCTTATTTAAAATGTGCGTTTTCTGTCTCCTTCCTGGGACTTGACATATCAAAATTACAACCAGTTCCCTAGGGTTAAGACTTTTTATCTTTTTTAAAATGCAGAAACATCTCTGTGAGTAATAACACATTGGATTATCAGTAATTCATTCATACCTTTGAGTGAATTTAGCAGATCCTGTTCTACAAACAGATTTTAACCTGGAAAAAGGGAGAGATGGTAATGACAAAGGGTTTACCAAGTCTGGGTAAGGAGGAAGTGGGATTGCTTAAAGAATTGCAATTTGCTTACAGGCAGCCCTATTTACTATTACCATTATACTCTGAATAGGATGTAGCTGCGTGAATGCCTATCTAATGGATTGTGCAACTGAAGCAGAGATGACTTTGCTGATATAAAACATATGTCACAGCTGGAGGTGGAAAGTGTACAGCTTCTAAAACAGCACTAGAGGGAACTGGGAACACTATCAATCAGTAACTCTGGCAAGTAGAAAAGGCTCTAAAAGTCAAAGGTAGAATGGATGCCTCTTTCACAGGCTAAAGAAACAAAGAGAAGAGCTGTTGACATTAGATTGCTCACTATGGTGCCATTTCAGTGGCCCTTTGGTCATGAGGAAAGTTTTTCAGAAACTGTCCCTGGAGATTAATTTAAAATCAGAAGATAATTTCTAAGTGATTCGTCCATTTACTTTGCTGTGATTCTTCTTTTTCTTTTTTGGCTCAGGTCTCTGAGAGAGCAAGCGTCACTTTCCAACTCTGAATTTTTACTTTCTCTGGGAAAATATCCCACTGAAGTAGGTAGTATAGTCATAGAGTCATTGTCTTTTAAGGCTGATAATGTTGTATAATTATACTTTGCAAATAAAAGTAATATGACTTTTTTCATTGAGGATTCATCCTAATTTGGGGTTGTCAAAAATGAAAATTGGTTACAGAAAGAGTTACCTAGTGTTATAGCCAGAAAATGGAGATGTTTAATTTGATAAACATTTTCTGAGCTCCTTTTAATGTGCAAGCCATGGCATTAAATGCCGTGGAAGGTTCAGCAGACCCTGTGCTTCAGTAGCTTACCAGCAGATGTAACCTGGTGAGGTGATGTGAATACATTACACATCATTTAACATGGAGTTGTAATGGCGGGTGAATGCATTGGAAAACATTTTGTAATTTTAGTAGGGCACTATCAAAATTAGTTTGTTTGAATGGGTTTGACTTTTTTCATTCTACAATAGTGTATTTATGCATGTAGATGTAGTATTATTTTCAAAACCCGTCTTTAGTTCCAGCCTTAATGTTTTACTCTAGTCACGTTTCTACATTTGATTCTACACAAAGATGAATAAACAGAGACAGAATCAGCACAGGTAGTCATGATAGAAATAACAGTTCTGTAACTCAAGAGAAATAGAAAAATGTGTGGGAACATATATATTTGCCACTTGTGAAATAACATTTTCTCAGTTGATATGTCATTTTGTGTATGTCTTTAGGCTTTTAATTAGTCAACTAAACAAGCATGATTTGGATGCCTATTATGTGCAAGGCACTGTGCAAGGTGCTGGAGAAAGAAAGGTATGAAGCAAAACTTCTGTCCTTGTGGAATGCACAATTCGTGGGAAAGGAGGACTTACACCTAAGTAGGGAAGCAGTAGTGACATGCATTGTTCAGAGAGATGACCGCATGGTATTTTATGTCCTTAGCTGGAGTCTAAGCTCATTTAGTCCTATGATAGACTTTTCACAGTGACTTACAACACACTTCTTCTACCCCCACTCCCACCTGGTACTCAGCAGAATTTTATCTGCAAATACATTTGAAAGAAAAATATGATCTGACTTTATATGCTTTTTTCTTTAGATGGCCGAGATTTTCCTTTTCAGTGTTCTCACCTTTCTAATTTTCATGCAGTCAGGAAGCATTTTCCTAACATATTTGATTGTTTCCAGTATTTTAAATTAATATGAAAGTATTTGGGTAATGTTTTAAATATATCATTATGAAGTGGAACAGCTACAGAAGGTTGCAACTGTAAAAAATAAGCCCAAAGCATTCTCCGAAAGTGACTTCTGTGCTAACTTATTTAACATTAACATAAAAGTTAAAACTTTACTAAGGTAAGAACAACACATTTTTAAAAATTTGTTGTTTACAAAAAAGAAATCAAAACAACCTAGAGAACGTAGGTCAAGGGTTATTTAATATTTTACAAAGTCAGTTGGCGGGTGATTTGGAGAGCGGTTGATTGTGCTAGCATGAGCAGGAATCTAGCAAAAAGGGGTAATTGCTGTCTAATCACACTTGCAATGGAACACTAGTAGGTATTACAAGTAAGCCAGGCACAATGGTTGGATTCAATACATTCTCTTATATCAGTGATATAATCAGTATATATTCAGCCTCAGGATGGAAAAGAGTTGTAGTTATGTCTTTAGTTACCCAATTTCGTTTTACTTATTAAAATCAATTTAAATTAAAGTTAGGTTAAGTCAAAGATACTCTCTTTCCATCACTGTCTCTTATTGTGAAGTTTGTGTGGAACTTTATTAGTTTGCATTTCAAAAAGCATCTTCACTTGTATAGTAATAGAACCCAACAACAGAACCATCTGCTTGGCATGTGCCCAACTAGGGCTCACTGCTTAAAAACAAGATCCTGTGCACTTGGGGCATGGAAACTTCCTTCACATGAGGGTACAGCAATGTCTTTGGACATATTTTGTGTATGAGGGGGAAATTATCAGCATCTTGGGGAGTGGCAAAATTTTCAGTTGGTACTAGGATCTCTAGGATTATGGATATCAGAGATACATATCCTTAAGCAAATATTTCAAATTGGCTTTTTTTGTGGAATTTTGACCATTCATATTCAAAGTTGGCTTTGCTTTACTGAATCCTCAGGCTTTGTAACACTTTTAGGTAAAGGCAGTAAGGTAGTCAAATTGACCTGAAAATTCTGGAGAAGGCCTGCCAAGGCTACTCACCTGGCAGTTTTATGAAGGAACCAAATTGTAATGACAGCTGGATAAAAACAAATATTTCTAATGACTACTCAAGGTATAGCTTGCAACTGTTTGGGGAGCAAAACAATAAGAGAAAGAAGTGATCTGTTTATGCCAAAAGGGCTCCCTGAAGTAGATTTTGTCACCATTGTGAACATGGAGATAAATGTCCTCTGACCTCATTTAAAATGACACAGTTCTGTGTGCGAATTCACTTGTTTTGCACCATTACAAATGGGGTTTGAAAATGTGATGTATTAGTCCCAGGACAGAAAGCTCTGTTGCATAGACCAAAGGCAGTGAACTTTCAGTGAGCTTACAAATATTCTGACTTTATACTTGTTTCTCTGTGACCGAGAGTTGACCACATTGACAGGCTTAATTGCTAAAAGCAAGATACCAACCTATTAGCAATGCTTTCATTTAAAATATTTAAGGAACTTGTGAATTAAAGGAAAAATCTTCATTCTAGTTAGCAAATATTTATGCAAGAGCAGTCTGAACAAGATGTCAATCTTTTAGCAATACTTTCACTTATTTCATTTAAAATATTTAAGGAACTTGTGAGTTAAAGGAAATAATCTTCATTCTAGTTAGCAAGTATATATATAAGAGCAATCTGATTTACAAATATACCAAATTTAATAAAATTCATCTTATTTTAATTGATCTGAAAAGATGAGCCACTGCAGAACCAAAGAATCAAAACCTAGTTTTTTGCTTAGCAGGAAAGTAAGAGATAGAGGAATTATTCCAGTGTTCTGAAAAGGAAAGGACAAAAAAAAAAAAAAAGTCTAGAGTAGATTAGCTTTTTATTGACTCACATTTTCTTGAGTAATAGCTTCTTCAAAGTTCCTAACTCCTTCCTGAAAAAGCAGAGGGCTCAAGTAAATACATTTCTTTCTAAGTTTCATATGAAAAAATGTGGCCAGGCGCGGTGGCTCATGCTTGTAATCCCAGCACTTTGGGAGGCCAAGGTGGGCAGATCACCTGAAGTCCAGAGTTCGAGAACAGCCTGACCAACATAGAGAAACCCCATCTCTACTAAAAAAATATATATATAAAAATTAGCCAGGCATGGTGGTGCATGCCTATAATCCCAGCTACTCAGGAGGCTGAGGCAGGAGAATTGCTTGAAACCTAGGAGGTGGAGGTTGTGGGTTGTTGTGAACTGAGATTGCACCATTGCACTCTAGCTTGGGCAACAGAGCAAGACTCTGTCTCAAAAAAAAAAAAATATTTATTACGGTTGATGTATGTTGTGAATTAGACTTTGAGGGAAAAGCAGTAATGGCAAAATTTATTTTCATGATGCTTAATTTGATAAACGTGACTTTATTAAGTGTTTATCACCAACTTACACTTGCAATAGGAATTCTACACTTTAATATGGTCTACTCCTCGAGAATGCCTGGATTCTAGTCTAAATTATTTCACTAACTAGTCATGTGGCTTTAGGCAAGTCAACTTCTAGCTCAGTTTTTTTCATCTATAAAATGTGGTTGTCCATGATAGACTTCTAAGTAGAAAGATTTGTGGTTCTAGGAATTTAGATCTAATTCAGGAGAAAATGGGAATCTATGCAAGTTTTTTGAGTCCTAATATGATGAAAGTGCATCTTTTCAGTATTATTAAATAATTTCATTGACTCTGCAATGATTCTGGGCAATTAGTTAAACTTCTTAGTGGGAAAAGCTGGAAGGATAGTTTCTTCACAAAAGCTGGACAATTTAATCCGTCTTTGAATAATAGCATCACTGTCCCCTTCAGTAAAGTTTTCTTTTTAAAGACATAATTTTAATCTTAACGGGCAACTTTACACACCTCTGCCCTGGATACATCTAATACATAATGTCAACTCTTATCTGGGTAAGTCCTCTATTTTAGAGACAGAGCCCTGACAAGGCAATAAGATCCGTTAGGAGATATTCATGTGACAGAATCAGAGAAAAGCTCTTTGTATTACTACAACAGGCAAAGGCAACTAGCAGCTCAGGCTGAGACATCAGATATGTAAATCAGGCCACTGCCAGATTCTATTAAATGAGTCAACCCAGCAGTCATGGCTGAGTCGTGCTGACTTCCCAGCTCAGGAATTATCTGAGGACATCTTCTCACCTTCTCTGCTTGGCTTTTGCACTTTGTGTTTTATTTCCACCCGTATCTGTTAGAGACCTAGGAAGGAGATGAAACTCAAATCAACCATTTTTTTTTCTCCCTGAAAACTTAGATAAATTACTTAGTTGAGAGCAAAATTTGAAATTGTTGACTTAAATTGTGGTTTGGCTTATTGGTATATTTTAGCTATCCATCTCATTTGATTTCTATAGCTACTAATAATTGAAAGTTGACTGCAGAAAGTAGAATAAATGTATTATTCTCAATACAGTGGAAGCTGTTGTCATAGAGAAAATCAAATGCTCTTATGAAAAAATTTTATATGAGCAATGATTTTATGTTCTGAGAATATTAATGAGATATGTGAGATACAATTTGGGACTTTTAGTACCAAAAGATTTCAGGTTATCTCCTGAGGAATCTCAAAGAGAAGCTAGTTTTGAGGTTAGATTATGCTTTATCACTTTATGTTGTTTATTAGACAATGGGAAAAACAGAAACATCTTATACTATGGGATTAACAAATATTTACTTGGGGGCTTTTGAAGAGAACTTGAACTATGATGCTTTGGAGGATATTTTTATCTTGAATTTGTTTTACCTCAAATAGGCATGTAATAAAGTTTTAACATTTGTTTTACTTGCTGATGTTTGAGTATTATATTTCTAGAGGGGTAATCCTGTTAAAAGGTTTATACTTATTTTTTAGTACTTAATTTGAAAGTGAATTAAGAGCATACAAAATTATAGAAAAATAGGGAATCCTAGAAAAAAAAGGAGTGGAGAAATCTAGAGACAAAAAGAGAGATGGGAGTTCAAAAAGATAATTAAAAGTTTGAGAAGTGGTCAGTAATAAATAAAATGTTTTTGCACACACATATGTGGATAGTAGAGAGGGAAAAGAAATAAGTATCACAGAAGTAAAACAGAGGAAAAAGGTGATTATATAAATGAATGGATGAATCTAGGAATCCAAAGCTGAATAAGATTGAGTCCCTGCTCTACTGGAATTACAATTTACTAAGGAAGTAAAAAGATGGAAATAATATAGGTGAAGAATAAATTATAAGATAGAAAATAAAAAATTCCATGAACAGATTGAAAAAATAGAATGTTTTGGGAATTTGGGGAGTGAGGAGGAGACATAAGGGGAAATCAAGAAACCAATAAAGGAGAGGGCATTGAAGTGAGCTTTGAGGCCTGGCAGAATTTTGACCAAGGGAGATGGCTTAAGAAGACTTCCCTAATAGAAAGAAATGTATAGTAGGAGGAACAAGTAGGATGTGTTTAGAGAAGCGTGATTCATCCGTGTCAACTGAGACTTAGGGGAATTGGAACACCATAGCAAAAAAGGCTGTCGAGGGAAATGAGCTGGTACATGGGGAGATGTAAGCTTTAGGTTAGAAAAATTTTACTTCATTCAGTAAGCAAGGGAGAAAATGATAAAGCCAGGAATTAATTAGTACTGTATTTTTGGATGATGATTCTGGAAGTAGTATTTAGGAAGGAGTGAGATGGGAAGGGCTGGAGCCTGCTGGTTGGTGAGTGGAACTTCAAACCCACCTTGGAGTGCTGCACAGGGGGATTTGAGAGATTGGAGAACACAGGAGATACTTCATTTTTTTTTTTGGTGGAAGTCGAGTAGAGGAGAGACAGGGCTGATAAAATGGAGCAGATAGTATTTTTAAAGGTGACTTGGCTGCCTCTGGAAGGATAAACAACCCTATTCTGGTTCTCATTGCTATTGTGTTCCAATACCACTTGCCTTGATGTTGTAGTAATCTTTGGTGTTAAGGGAGTGGAATTAGGTGTTTATGAATATGACCTGGGATTTAAGGAATGTATATACATTTATTCAACAGCTACTTATTTGGTGCTCATATGTGCCAAGCATGTTACACAAAGGAGTAATCATAAAGAAGGTGACACTAGCCTCAGTGTTAGGATGGATGGGGGTTGGAACAGATCTTATCCTTCTCCCTCCCATCTGTTGTGGTGAGACTATGGCTTCCTGTTACTGGAGGTATCATTTGGGTCTCTCTGTATGTCATCTTCCCAATGAGCCAGTTCAAGGATTCTGACAAGCACCTTTTTGATGTTTATTTTGTCACAGATGATTCAAGAGAGCCGGTTTCTAATAGAAATGGCAGACACAGTCCAGGAAAAGATTGTACAGTGTCAGAAAGCAGGTAATTGTTAATTTTTACCATTTTTTCTATTTTGTTTAGAAACCATAACAGTATGTACTTATGCAACAATCCTACATGATCTACACATGTACCCCAGAACCTAAAGTACAATAATTAAATAAAAAGAAACCATAATTATTCTTAATAGATTTTTTTTTCAAAATCTTTCTGCTTTTTCTCTTACAATTCAATTATTTTATGGCATTGTTTATACTTTAAGTTACACTTTAGTCTTTGTTTAGTACAGAAGAAATCCAAGTGATAATAGGTGGGTTGTGAGTATACAGGGGTTGGGGCGGTATCTGAAGATGTCTAGAGGGATAAGGGTTTCTGAATCTGATTTTGTGGTTTGGAGCCCATCAAAACCTTCTACTGCTGATATTGAAGCTATGGTTCCATACAGTCCCTTAAAACCCACTTCAGTTTTGCAATTGGAACCAAAATCCTATTAATCTTCTAGGCTTTTGCCCCCTTAGTAGTCTTCACTTTAGATTTAGATTTTTTCTTTCTTTTTAAGTGTGGGATGAGTCACATATCTGTGAGAGTGCACTTGTTTATTTCAGTTCACCTTCATCCACACCCCTGTGCTTTCATTTCCTGGATCCGCAGGCTTCTCTATCCACACACATGATAATGATTATGACAAGGAAGACGACAACAGTAGCAACCTCTTGATACGTATGCATATGCTATACCAAGCACACATATTGTCTTACTCATGACAACTCTGCACAGTAATCATCATTATATCTGATTTACAGAGGAGGCACCTGAGACTCTGAAAGACTGACTTACCCTAGGTCCTATATCAACACTTGGTGGAGCTGCCCTTTGAATTTAGACCAAACTTTTAAAGTGGTGGTTTTCACTGACTGACCAGCAGGCTTAGATGTTTCTGTTGACAGGAAACACAAAAATAATAATACCTGATACTTACATGATTCCAGGCACTGTTCTGAGATCTTTATACGTATTGACTCCCTTAAGCTTTACCTCAAACCCATGAGGTAAACCTACTTGTTAACTACATGTCACCAGCGAGAAAACTGAAGCCCAGAGATGTCAAGGTCTTTCCCAGACTCACATGGCTAGTCAGTGGTAGAGCTGGGCTCCACACTCATATTCTTTACCACGTGCTATGTTTGTGATGTTAGCACCAGGAAAGTTAACGTGGTCTTAGGCTGCATTAATAAAAATATAAGAACTAGAACAAGGAGAATGGATGATAGATCCCCAACCTCATGTGGGCTTCTCCCAGCCCATTTTGAGTCCAGTGTTCACTCCTGGACACAGGTTCCCACAGAGCTCAGCTCCAGGAAACTGGGCAATGCAGTGGCAAGTTTTATTGTTAAGCTGAATATGTTTGAATGGTTAACCTAGAGAGGACCTGAGGGATTTTACCCAATATCTTTCTTCAAATACCTAAAAGCTTGCTCTGTAGAAAAGAGTTTAGAACTTTTCACTCTGTGTCCAGTTAGCACCAAGGAGTAGAAGTTCCAGGGAAGGAGATGTTGGCTCAGTATCAGTCATAGCTTTTCAAAGATGGACTGAACTGTTCATAAGAGAATGTGATTTCTATCTTTAAGCTGCTAAGACAAAGACTGAAGAAACATGATGGTGATGGTTTTCGTAATAGTCAAGCTTGAGCAGATAGTTGAGCTAAAAATACCTTAAGGTCATTCCCAAATCTGAAGTACTTGGGTGTTTCCCAGAATGCTATTTTTAAAAAAGCCTTTTTTATTTTTAGTCAACATTACTAATTACTTATTGTTATCTATGTGGGCTCCAGGGCCTACTGTTAAGCCACATGGATGGTTCATAAAGAAAAATAAGACATATGGATTCCTCACATATGGTTGCCATTGACACATTAGGCCGTTTCATGCATAAACCAGGAAGAGGGCAAACAAGGTTGATGTAACCTGTTGGAAGAATTTGCTTCTTACTTACTTACTTAATTAAAAAAATTTTTATTTTTAAATGTTGTGGGTACATAGGAGGTGTATATATTTTTAGGGTACATGAGATGTTCTGATACAAGCATGTAATATCTTCAATTATATTATGAAAAATGAGGTATACATCCCCTCAAGCATTTCTCTTTTGTGTTACAAACAATCCAATTATATTCTTTTAGTTACTTTTAAATGTACAATTATATTATTATTGATTGTAGTCACCCTGTTGTACTATCAAATACTAGGTCTTATTCATTCTCCCTGTAATTTTTTGTACCCATAGAATTTACTTCTTTACTTCTCATGTCCTTTTCTATGGCTCCTGGCTGTTTTGAATGCAATTTAGCCTATTGCATTGACTATTGTCAATTTATGTGAAGGAGAGCTACTTGGGATGAATAGAATAAAAAGGATGATTCAATTTAGGGATTTGGAAATTATGAGAAGACAGGAATGTGAAATTATATTTTACTGATATTATTTTCATAATAAGATGCCCATTTTTCTGAGATATATACTCAGATTTCTTATGCATTCTTTCTTCAAAGGGATGGAGTTTCATGAAGAACTTCATAATTTGGGGGCAAAAGAAGGCTTGAAAGGAAGAAAACTCAACAAAGCAACTGAGAGCTTTGCTTGGAATATTACAGTATTGAAGGTAGAAACATTCAGATGCCTCCTGTGCCTTTGCTTTTCTCCTCCTCATCTCTCCAATGTGTAGATAAATGTCAGAGGTTAAATATGATGGTTTGGGTTTTTTAACCTTTACTTTAGATTCAGAAGTACATGTGCAGGTTTGTTACATAGACAAACTGCATGTCACAGGGGGCTGGAGTGCAGATTGTTTTGCCACCCTAGTAATAAACATAGTATGCCATAGGTAGTTTTTTGATTCTCTCTCTCCTCCCACCCTCCACCCTCAAGTAGGCCCTGGTGTCTGTTGTTTCTCTCTTTGTGTCCATGTATTCTCATTGTTTAGTTCCCACTTATGAGTGAGAACATGTGGTATTTGGTTTTCTGTTACTGCATTAGTTTGCTTAGGATAATGCCCTCTGGCTCCATCCATGTTGCTGCAAAGGACATGATCTTCTTTTTTATGTCTGTGTAGTATTTCATGGTGTATATGTACCACATTTTCTTTATCTAGTGATGGACATCTAGGTTGATTCCATGGCTTTGCTATTGCAAATAGCACTGTGGTGAACACACATATCCATGTGTCTTTATGGTAGAAGGAATTATATTCCTTTGGGATTATACCCACTAATGGGATTGCTGGGTCAAATGGTAATTCTGTTTTAAGTTCTTTGAGAAATTTTCACACTGCTTTCTACATGGCTGAATGAATTTACATTCTCACCAGCATTGATAAATGTTTGCTTTTCTCATCAACCTTGCCAGCATATGTTATTTTCTGACTTTAGCTATTCTGATTCTGAGATGGTATCTCACTGTGGTTTTGATTTGCATTTTGCTAATGATTAGTGACGTTGAGCACTTTTTTATATGCTTGTTGGCCGAGCGCGTATGTCTTCTTTTGAAAAGTGTCTGTTCATGTCATTTGCTTACTTCCTAATGGGGTTGTCTGTTTTTCACTTGCTAATTTAAGTTCCTTACAAATTCTGAATGTTAGACCTTTGTTGGATGCATAGTTTGCAAATATTTTCTCTCATTCTGTAGGTTGTATGTTTGCTGTCTTGATAGTTTCTTTTGCTGTGTGGAAGGTCTTTAATTAGGTACCACTGTCACTTTTTGTTTCTGTTGCAATTGCTTTTGATGTCTTTGTCATGAAATCTTTGTTAGGTTCTATGTCCAGAATGGTATTTCCTAGGTTAGCTTCCAGAGTTTTTATAGTTTTAGGTTTTATATTTAAGTCTTAATTCATGTTGAGTTGATTTTTGTATATGTTATAAGGAACAGGTCCAATTTCAATCTTCTGCACATGACTAGCAGCACTTATTGAACAGGGAGTCCTTTCCCTATTGCTTGTTGTTGTTGACTTTGTTGAAGATCAGATGGTTGTAGGTGTGCAGCATTATTTCTGGGCTCTCTATTCTGTTCCATTGGTCTATATGTCTGTTTTTGTACCAATACCGTGCTGCCTTGATTACTGTAGCCTTGTAGTATCTTTGGAATTGGGTCATGTGATGCCTTAAGGAATGTGTGTCTTGATCTCTAGGTTCATACTCTAGGAGATGGGGAGCTGCATACTGGAATGGACATGGTTTATGGCTTAATAAGACAATGAGGTTTTTGGTTCAGGCAGGGGACAGCCCATGTGTGAGATTAATTTGCCTGGTGTGTGTGTGTGTGTGTGTTTACTTATATGAACACTTATGTTTAAGTCAATATGGCTGTTCTTGTTTGTGGAAAGAATAATGACAAATGCTGCTGGGAAGGTTCCACACAAATGATTTGGAAGAGACAAACTACAGAATATCTAGGGCCATTGAGGATTTTTGTTTTAAGAACAGTTCCTATAAATACATTTCTTTTTCCAAATAGCTTTGGAAGTCAGTTTCTTGAGATTATGATTTGCTGTCTGCTGCACATTAATTTTTAGGATTTTGAAGTAAATATGCCACTTTTTATATTTTCTTTGTAAAAAGAGAAATGATTTAGGCAGACAGAATAATATATTCTTGAAAGCTAAATGGGAGGAAAAACAGCTTCAAACAAAATTAATAATTGCTGACATTTAAAGAACACTCATTTTGTGCTTGGTACTGTTTTATGAGGTTTATATGAATTAACAATTTAATATACCAACTCAGTATTGTTATTAATCTCACTTTACAGGTGGGAAAACAGAGGAATTAAAAGCCTGTGTATATTTCCTGAGGCTGCTCAGCTAGTAAATGAAGTTTGAGCTCAGGCAGTCTGGCTCCAAACCCTGTGTCTCTAACCTGTGCTGCAGAGATGTTGCACATGTTTATGTGAAAGTGGTAGGTTAACTGTAAGACATATTACAAATGTCTATTAAAAATTCAGTCCACAAGTGATAAGCCCCTACTATGTATTAGACTCTGTGCTAGGCACTGGGAATACATGGAGAACAAGAGATATAGACCCTGACCTCATGAAGGTAACAGTCTGTGGCCAGTGGAAGAGGGGGATGGATAATGCATCATTTGCTTAAGGAGCAGGGGGGACCTAGAGCTGTAGTGTTAAAGAGGAGCTTATTATAACCCTAGGTTATAATGTGGCAGTGTGAACCCTGATATACACATTTCATGTTCAGAATATTTTATATGGGCTTGTTAATGTGCCAGTAACAGAAAGGTGCTCAGGGTACAAATCAAGAGAATTACCTGGGTCTCCAAGACTAGTCTCTAATGAGACAGATATTTAACTAATAATGGCCATCGATTGTTCAGCACTTAATTCGTGCTCAACACTCAAGGCTAGATAGTTTATACCCTTTCTTCCTTGCTACAACAGTGCAACCTTGCAACATGACATGCTGACTCTGATGTGACTCCATCTTGCAAATGAGGATATTGAGGCTTGTGGGGTTGTGGGGGTTGGAATTTCTTGCCTGGAATCACACAGCTAGAAAATGGCCAGCCAGCAATTTTTAACTCAGGCCCATGGTTTTTATCCACGACACTTTTCTGCCTCCTCTAAAACTCCATCCATGTGGCTGAGTCTCTGTATTAGTCTGTTCTAAGCTCCTAATAAAGACACACCTGAGAGTAGGTAATTAATTTATAAAATAAAGAGGTTTAATTGTTTCACAGTTCACCATGGCTGGAGGCTGCAGGAAACTTACAGTCATGGTGGAAGGAGAAGCAAACATGTCCATCTTCACGAGCCAGCAGCAAGGAGAAGTGCTGAGCAAAACGGAGAAAAGCTCCTTATAAAACCATCAGATCTTGTGAGAACTCACTCGCTATCATGAGAGCAGCATAAGGGTAACTGCCCTTATGATTTGGTTACTTCCTACTGGGTCCCTCTCACAGCACATGGGGATTATGGGAATGACATTTTAAGATAACATTTGGGTGGGGACATAGCGAAACCATATCAGTCCCATTGGGTCCAGGCAGCCTAGTGCTGGGATAAGAATGTAGGCCCTGTGTGAAGATTACTTGATAGCAGTGAGACTAGTCAAGTGATGTAATCTCCATGAGGGTGGTAACAATACCTACACCCCAGATTTTGTGATAATTAAATGAGATAATACATACAAAAGATGTAAGTCACAGTGCACAAAACTAGACAGTATATGTGTTAGCTGTTACTTTTTGTTTGCCAGGTGAGGATGAACATTGGAGGAACCAGGTTTTTGTTATTTTTGTTTCTTTGTTAATGCTGTTCAAATTATTCCAAGAGAGCTTGCTTTTCAGACAGAACTAATCTACTATTATTATAACTCACATACTAGCTGCTGGTATTTCAGTTTGAGCACTA